>NC_091185.1:20351217-20433072 GCF_040958095.1 Procambarus clarkii
GAACACAAATGCAAACAAGCCTGAATGGTCCCCAGGACTATATGCGAATGAAAACTCACACCCCAGAAGTGACTCGAACCCATACTCCCAGAAGCAACGCAACTGGTAACTACGGGGCGCCTTAATCCGCTTGACCTTGGAAGTGGCTCAAATAGCCTCGGCTATCACTTCCTTTTGACGGCCGTGATGGTCAAGCGGATTAAGGCGCCCCGTAGTTACCAGTTGCGTTGCTTCTGGGAGTATGGGTTCGAGTCACTTCTGGGGTGTGAGTTTTCATTCGCATATAGTCCTGGGGACCATTCAGGCTTGTTTGCATTTGTGTTCCTCACGTGTGCCCCAAAGAATGAGGTGATTTGGTGAAATGCTATGCCCAAGATTACCATCCGAGTTGCCGTCGGGGAAGTGGCTCAAATAGCCTCGGCTATCACTTCCTTTTGACGGCCGTGATGGTCAAGCGGATTAAGGCGCCCCGTAGTTACCAGTTGCGTTGCTTCTGGGAGTATGGGTTCGAGTCACTTCTGGGGTGTGAGTTTTCATTCGCATATAGTCCTGGGGACCATTCAGGCTTGTTTGCATTTGTGTTCCTCACGTGTGCCCCAAAGAATGAGGTGATTTGGTGAAATGCTATGCCCAAGATTACCATCCGAGTTGCCGTCGGGGAAGTGGCTCAAATAGCCTCGGCTATCACTTCCTTTTGACGGCCGTGATGGTTAAGCGGATTAAGGCGCCCCGTAGTTACCAGTTGCGTTGCTTCTGGGAGTATGGGTTCGAGTCACTTCTGGGGTGTGAGTTTTCATTCGCATATAGTCCTGGGGACCATTCAGGCTTGTTTGCATTTGTGTTCCTCACGTGTGCCCCAAAGAATGAGGTGATTTGGTGAAATGCTATGCCCAAGATTACCATCCGAGTTGCCGTCGGGGAAGTGGCTCAAATAGCCTCGGCTATCACTTCCTTTTGACGGCCGTGATGGTCAAGCGGATTAAGGCGCCCCGTAGTTACCAGTTGCGTTGCTTCTGGGAGTATGGGTTCGAGTCACTTCTGGGGTGTGAGTTTTCATTCGCATATAGTCCTGGGGACCATTCAGGCTTGTTTGCATTTGTGTTCCTCACGTGTGCCCCAAAGAATGAGGTGATTTGGTGAAATGCTATGCCCAAGATTACCATCCGAGTTGCCGTCGGGGAAGTGGCTCAAATAGCCTCGGCTATCACTTCCTTTTGACGGCCGTGATGGTCAAGCGGATTAAGGCGCCCCGTAGTTACCAGTTGCGTTGCTTCTGGGAGTATGGGTTCGAGTCACTTCTGGGGTGTGAGTTTTCATTCATATATATATATATATATATATATATGTATATATATATATATATATATATATATATATATATATATATATATATATATATATATACATATATATATATATATATATATATATATATATATATATATATATATATATATATATATATATATATATATATATATATATATATATATATATATATATATATATATATATATAATATTGGGTATTGGAAATGCATTTTTTTAAATTTAGATGGGATAGGGAAAGTTTAGGGGAGTATATTGGGCTTTGGTTGCGCTATGACACGGCGAACCCCCTGAATATAATGCATATTTTAGCTGAAAATAAATGGGATCTCCCGCATGTAGCGGGGGAAAAGGGTTCGAGAGCCGCATAATTGATTTGGAAACTGAACCCTACATATTGTTTAGCTATGTAAGTGAGAATCTCTTGAAAGCTCGTTACGCGATTGTCACTGCTACATACACACACACACATATATGCACCCTAAGTGATTCAACAAGAGGCTTGCAACGGTCTCTATGCAAAGCATTTTTACGACTATGGGAAGTCTGCAGTTGCTGGTCCCACTCCACAACCGCCTAACTGGAAGAGTCATGTGCATCCTTCACATACATACAGTAAGCAAATATTTTGGTTACTTTGCTAAGATTCCTGGCAGCGCATCATTATGAATGAAGTACATGCTTATTTCTTAAACTCCATTGATGGTGTTATCTCTGAATTCTGCGAATTTCTGTTTCGTATTCCATTATATAATGACGCAAAGTATGCGAATAATTAAACTTACTCAATGAATTTGTGTTAGCTTGCTAATGTAATTGTATGGGGTTCGCATAAGTTTGTTGAGAATATAATTGAATGCTAGTTTAGTTCATTTATTATGAATCCCATCATGTGGGGCGGGTAGAAGGAAGGGTTACCCCGGTGGGAAATGGACTCTGGTAATAAACCCAACAATTCATTTTTGGCTCAAGCAAGAAAAACAAACAAATAATGGGTAAACAAAATTGCCAAAATTATTTTGTGCAAGTTTGCAAATATGATTGTAAAGTTTGTTTTTGCATAAGTTAGAGAATATATAATTGAATGTTAGTTTTAATTCATTTTATTAATGCAGCCCCCCTATTCCCATCTTGCCACGGGGAAGAGACATCTCCCGTCATGCAAGGTGCAGTCGCACCTCCACAGATCTCCAGTATCAGCTATTGATACTGGTAATGGCTCAAAAAGGGCCACCACGTACGGGCTATTCATGCCCGTGCCACCTTTTGGGTGGCCTAATCTTCATCAATCAATCAATCCCATCTTGCGGGCAATAGCGGAAAGGGCTGCAGCGATGCATAATGGGCCTCAGAGTCAGAACCTACACAATTCATTTAGCTAAAGCAAGTTTTCGCAATCTTAATGAGCTAGTTTTTAAAAAAATCCAATGGTCATTGTCACACATCAACAATGGGGCAGGAGAAAGACCACAAGTGCAGTTTCAAAATTAAAACCAAGACTGGGATATGTGGCGAGCTAGTGTCATAATTTATCTGTTTTTCCTGCGCACTTCCGCCCATTCAGTGGGGGGGGGGGGGCTAAGCTGAGCAGTAGTAACATATAGAAGTCTGCTGCTTTTATTGGTTGATCCATAGATGTGTACTGGCTCCTCTTGCATCATCATCGCATTAGTAGCTGTTAATAAATTGAACAACTAGCATATGTAAAGAGCTAGTCTAACAATTTATGTTTTTTATTTTTTTTTATTTTAACAGGCCCACTGCCCTTCTATCCAGCAGACTGCGGCTGGATGGGTTACAATTGAGCCAAAAACAGTTGATCAGGGCGAGATACGGCCTCATTTTAGAGACATTTACTATAGCAAAAAGCTTGAACGTCGGGAACTGAACGCAGGCCTGCACGAGAGTTGTTCTTGGCACTCAAATGTTTAGAGATTAAAATCTCTATAATTAGAGGGGGCAACTAAAATTCCGCATTATTTAGTGAAATTTTGCAATGTCCAATAGTTTGGACGTTGGGGAACTGAGTCAGGACTTGCACGAAGGTTACTCTGCATCCAGTCCAAATGAGGAAACACTTGGGAGAAAGAGAGGAAGCAAGATTTACTTCCTTGGAAAACTTTAAAAAAAAAATTGTGGTCAGAGTTTTGATAACATTGGCAACTTTTTTTACAGAATGAAACTCTTAAACAATAACATATATTCTGAAGAACAAATCTTCCTCTATGAGATATATCTTTTTAGTTAGAGTAAAAGTTTGTATTTATTGTAAACATGATGCCTTCCAAACATGGCTCATTAAAATAATTTTTTGTTTATGAAATCGTGTAAGTATTTATGCAATATTTATTATAAAACAATCTTAATACGCAGTGGCATATCATTTTTATAAAGAGGCTTTATAAGGTAAATATAATAGCAATGCGAAACTCTTTCTATCTGATGTATTATTTTAAATAAATACAGTTGGGCGAAAAACATGTCTATTGCCCGCGTGAGCGACTGGGGTGGGCTCTTGCTGATTCTATGTATGACTAACGACCCAGTGCAGGTTTGGAAGGATTTGGCAATTAAAGCACCGTAAGATTGTGAGTGTTCAAGTCTAGGGGGGACTAAGCATTTTTTTTGTGTGAATGTGCAAAGCCCGTGTTTATTTGTGTAAGTTAAAAATTGAGTTTTTGTTTGTGTATAAGAGTTTAGCAATGTGTTTAACCCTTAAACTGCGCATGGCGTATATATACGCCCTGAGTAACATGTCCCATGGTGCGCATGGCGTATATATACGCCATAGGGTGCCAGGCCTGATTCAAATGGCCCGCAGCTACACGGGGTTCACAGTAGCTTCCTCAGGGCTCTTGTAAACAGATGCCATTTTAAAAAAAATCGTGGACAATATTCTCAGGTGTGAGAGGCACAGTACTGTTGGAGCAACCAAGGCCGGCACACGCAGCATGAGCGAACAGCATTGATGTTCAGTTTGTTACCACAGCATCGCCGAAAAATGTCAAAATAAATATATAATTGTTATTATTTAGCGATGACAATATTACAGATGACCAATGACTGTGATATAAATAACCAGGGTTGTGATAATAGCAGGATTGTTGTAATAATTAGCGCTGTGGGAGGAGTGATGCTGAGAGATGGAGGGAGACAGCATCGTTTACTGACTGTGTGGCTAGCTGTTATTGTTTGCATTCACCATACCAGGTCAGTGGTTCTCTATGGTGAACACAAATGTAGATACTTATATATAATGTGTGTATTAGTGTAATAACAGCAAAAGGATTATGCTGGGAGGAGCCATATGGGTGACGGAGGTGACATCGTCTGCACTATTTGTCTAGCTGTTTAGAGGGTGGCCACTATGCTCTTTGGGCGCACTACAAGCTTAGGTGTACAGTTACGATGCATAAAACATGTAGATATTTATATATAATATGTGTATATAGGGTAATAACACTGCAAAAGGTATTGTTGGGGGAGAAAGTTTAGTGCGTGTGACCTTGAAAGAGTGAGGGAGCCGCCATCTATGTATAGCGACGACTCTTAGTGCCTGAACTAACTATATCAGCTTAGCTGTACAGTTGTGGTGAACAAAATATATACATACTTATATATAACGTCTGTATATAGTGTAATAACACCACAAATGGTATTGTTGGGGAAGAAAGTTTAGTGCGTGTGTTGAGGGAGTGGCAGCGAGTGGCTGGCTGGTGTGTGGCGGTAACTCTTCGTTGCTTTTCGACTCTCAATACCAACTTAGTGGTTCGTTATGGTGAACAAAACATGCAGATACTTATATATAACCTGTGAATAGAGTGTAATAGCAGCAAAACTATTTGTTTATTGTTCTATAAACATAATAATTGAATCACTAATATGCACATCATACTTTTGAGTATAGCGATTATTCACCACTTTTATTATATAAATATATTACAATACACACTATTGAATAATATTACTGCAAAAAACTAGGAAAAAATTAATCGGAGACATTAAAACAATTAGGTAATAATATCTTTGTGGCAACTCCCATCTGTCATCGCGGGTGATGCTGACCGGGTCTGACGACCGCTCTGTCAACGCCCACTTTTTGCCAGATTTCCTCGGTCAATTGCGCCTAAAATATGTCACCTACGATTTTTTTTTATTTTTTCCGTGCTCAGGGGACACAAATTAAGATGTTTACAAGACGAAAAAAAAATTTTGAATTTTTTTTTCTTGCGCACAGGGGTGTAAATGTCCCAAGGACCCCTGAGCAGTGTAAGGGTTAAGTAAGATTGTGCAACTGTTTTAAGTTTAGGGGGGACTAAGTATTTTGCGCGAATGTGAAAGCCCTGGGTTTATTTGTGTAAGTTGAACCAAAATAAAAATGAGTTTGTTTTTGCGAGCGAGTTTGTTTAAGCATGTGCTATCATTAAAAACTTCCAAAGTAATGACAGTAATGCCAAAATGAATTCATCTTTTCACTTTTTGAAAGATGGAGGTGTAACATTTTCTGAAAACCTTTGCACTTGATATACTACCACTGACATAAAAGGCAACTGATGGAGTCGACTTTTAAATTTTTACGCATATCAAAAAGCATTTCATAGCAACAGATAGTGCCAGTCGAAGCGTTGCATGAAGGTATTGGGGCCCCCACCACTATAGCTACAAACTATTATGATGTTAAAAAATTAAATTTAATACGGAATATGAACAGATTCCTAATATATTTTAAATTGCTTAAACTACTCAACTACTTTCCTTTATAGTATATTTACAAGGGTCAAATTAATGTTTGGAGTGTCAAACCCAACACAATATGGCTGAGGCCCCACTAATTAACCTTCTTTTCGTATTCTATGAAATATCACAGGTATTGTTAATGCTTGTAACGTTTATTAAAAAAAGATAGACATACAATTGATGCTATTTTTCATATTAAAATCTAATTTGAAGCCCTACAAATATATCTATAAAATCTATAAACAGGTTAGAACCATACAAAAGCAAGCATGCCTTTTTCACCAGTAATCAACTGAATGCCACAGAAAATGGAATCTTTACTTTAGCTACAGAAAACGGAGCAAAGCCAAGGGGGGGATGACTGGAATAAACAGTTTCCAACCTGACTCTTCTCGCACATAAACATGTCTTTCTTGACCTCATTTCAAATTGTATAGAGTACTGAAAGCTCATTTTCCATAGCAAATATACTAAGGAACTCATTTTACGACTAGAACGCAAACTAGGACCCCTCATTCAGATTCAAAACACGAGAATTATTGACTGAACATTTACCCACTATCAAGCACACAGGACTCTTTAAAGCTATCTTAACTTCTTTAAAACCCTAATATGACCCATCTCACATGCAGATCCTGTTCTATGACTCGCCCTTCATGTCAATGTACCCCACAGTATCATGCAAATTCAAGATAAGGCTTACTACACCTATATATCCAACTTGGTCTTTGTAAGGAATCTTGACCTCCCCTTGTATGCTTAACCCCCACTGGGGTAATCATAGGCCGAGGGTCCCTATTGCTGACGTCATGTCACGTGACACCCCCGCGACAAATAAGGAAAATTTCACCTGATTGGCCCATGACCCCGGGACAGAAAGAGAATTTTTCTACTCGGCTCCTGATTGGTCAAAAAATCGCGCCCCGTTCTCACCGCTCACCTCTGATCATTACAGAAAATGGAGCTGTGCCAAGGGCCCCCTGTACTATTCAGTCATAGCCTCATTAAAGTACTCCAAAAACTTCTATATTCGCTTTCAACTGTGTTTCTTGATTTGAATCTATTGAACATTCACCCTCTGATCTATTCATAAGTAGGAGCCCCCAAATTGATACCATAGTACTCTGGTTACACCCCTGGCCCAAATCGTGAATTTTGCTCATGCCATTAAATACTCCAAAAAAGTTTATATGCCTTTCACCAGTGTATTTTTTGGTTTTCATCTATTGAACATTCATCCTCGGTACCTCCCATAAGTAGAGACCCCCTTCTTGAGGCCTTAGACTTGTCTTAAAAGCAAGAGACATATTGAGAAAAAACAGGTTAGGATAGGGCACCAGTTCCTCAGGTACACCCTGGGTGGTGGGCCCTGGGTACCCCTGGGGGGAACGGACAACCATCCCACCCCGCCAGCCAGCCAGGTGCGCGCTGACTGTGCCCTAACCTAACCACCTAAAATAAGTTTTTGGTCGATCTGGCCCCCGAGAGTCGAGTCGGCATGGAAGTGCCCAACCGTTTCTGAAAATCAATTCCCCATCTGTCTCCTTTTACACTACTGCGATTGTGGTACTTTACAGTGGTATTAGGTATCAGGTACAGGTTATCACTCATAGCACAAGATGGAGGATGAGAAGGTAGCGAGGTTCATTGACACAAGGGATGAGCAGGGTGCTGGAGGATTGCACCAAGGCGCAACTGCAACTGGTAGCTAACCACTTTGGGATAAAGTTGAGATCCTCCAAAGTGGGAGAGAGGGGACTGGAGATCATGGCACAGCTCAGGGCACGAGATGAATCTTTGGGAGAGGAACGGCCACAGACACCTGCTAGTGTGGGAGAACATTTGAGCATTGGTGGAAGCAGCAGGGGATCCAGCAGCAGCAAGCGCAACCTTAAACTAGAGATAATGAAGCTGCAACTGGAAGCACAGCTGAAGCGTGAAGAGGCACAGTTGCGCAAGGAAGAACGAGAAGCAGAAGCTCAACTGAAACGGGAAGAACGAGAAGCACAGCTGAAATGGGAAGAGCGAGAGGCACAGCTGCGAAAAGAAGAGCGAGAAGTAGAAGCACAGCTGAGACGGGAAGAGCGTGAGACTGACGCACAGCTGAGACGGGAGGAGCGCGAGCTAGAAGCTAAGCTGAAATAGCAAGAGGTCGAAGCTAATAGGGAGGTTGAGCTGAAGCAAGCTGAGCTAGGGCTAACCCCACTTGCCCCACCACAGCAGGAAGACCGCCGTGTGCGTGAACGAGATTTGTCGGTCTTTGTGCCAAACGAAGCTGAAGGTTTCTTTGACCACATCGAGAGGGTCGCTACCTTGAAGAAGTGGCCGAGAGCAGAGTGGGCGGAGCTGGTTCAGAGTAGGCTCACCGGTGACGCTCGCGAAGCCTACAACATGCTCGACCTCAGGGAGTGCACCAACTACGATGCTGTAAAGAGGGCTGTGCTTCACTCTTTCAAGCTAACGCCGGAATGTTACAGGAAAAGATTCAGGGAATGTACCCGTTCGCCAGGAAAATCTTATGCAGAAACGGCGAGGGACATGGAGAGAAAGTTCCTGAAGTGGCTGGAATCAGAAGGGGCGAAGTCAGCTGAGAGGCTTCTGGCTTATGGTCTTGGAGAAGTTTATGTCCGTGCTCTCCCCTGAGATCAAGGTTAGAGTAAAGGAGGCGGACATAAAGGACCTGAGGGCCGCAGCCGACTTAGCTGACATGCTGGAGGAAGCCTTGCAACCACGCTGAGAGGGACAGCACCGACCGCCAGTATACTCCGGATATGGGAGAAGTTATAGAAGGACAGACGGATGGAGGACAGGACCGAGTTCTCCCAAGTCCCACCTCTCGAGTGGAGACGGCAGAGGATCAAAGAATGCTGTGGAGCCGGTAAAGAAATCCCAAGCTGAGAGCTCAGGAGCTGTTGCTGCGACTAGAGATGCTGCGACGAAGGAGTCGACGGATGGCCCGTGGAAGACCTACGGAGCGACGGCCTCTGGAGGCGTTGCCAGGGCAAGCGGTGGTGGAAGGTCACCGCCGGGGAAGTTCCGCTGCTACAATTGTGGGGGATTCGGATACTTCTCGTGGGAATGCAAACGCCCTAAGCAACGGGGGAACGTTGCTTTCGCGAGGGTCGAGGACCAGATGTCCGAGAGGGTGCGGGATGAACCCATACTAAGTAGGGAGAAAAGAGTTCACCCATTCGTGTGCGAGGGAACCGTAAGGATGGGGGAGGCAGACCCCATTCCGGTGAAGATATTGAGAGACACTGGGGCAGATTTTACCCTGGTGAGCAAAACCCTGTTCCCCGAGGGTTACGAGAGCACCAGTCTGGGGGTGGCAGTTGTGACCACTGTGGGAGGCCCAGTGAGGATGCCCCTACACCAGGTGACTCTGAATTCTGATTATGGCTGCCAGACCCTAGTGGTGGGGGTCTGTGCATCAATGCCCAAGATGGAGGCACAAGTCATCCTTGGAAATGACGCATGTGGAGGATGTGTCCTCCCTAACCTCGTGAAGGGCGAAGAGTGCTTGGAGCCCTACAAGGAGAAAGGTGGAGTGTTAGACGCCTGTAGGGACAAGAAGGGAATCGCCGAGGTGGCGTTCCCTGTATGTGCTGTGATTCCGTGGCGGTGCGACGGACACGGAGGGAGTAGATCTGATAGGGCTGAGGAGGAGACGTCCGACAGCCTGGGAGTCGATCACCTCTTCGTGGAACCCGGAGAACGAGTGGAGGGCGAAGGCAGCCCGGATGGTGAGTTACAGGTGACCCTTGCCAGTTCTCTTGGGGAGAACCGCACTCGTCTTGGAGAGTTGCAGCAGATAGAGTTCCCCAAATTTATTCATGAGGCCAAAGGAGGACGTGTTGGTCCTGAGAGGGCCACTCATTTTTACATACAGGACGGCACGCTGATGAGACAGTGGAGGCCAGTGAGGAAGGAGGCCGGAGAAGAATCTCTAGGTACGAGGCACCAGGTAGTGTTGCCGGCCCAGTGCAGAGCGGCAGTGTTGGATCTGTCGCACTCTGTGGACTCTGCAGGTCATCTGGGGGTGACCAAGACGTTGCGTAAGAACAGGGACCATTTCTACTGGCCAGGTATGGACGCCGATGTGAGGCGTTACTGTAAAACGTGCTTACCTTGCCAGAGGGCAGGGAAGAGCCAACCCCCGATACCAAAGGCCCCGTTATTCCCTGTTCCTGCGTTTGGGCCTGCATTTGAGCGTCTGTTGGTCGACGGAGTGGGACCATTGCCACGGACGAAACGAGGAAATACCTACCTGATGACAATCATGTGTGCATCGACCAGATATCTGGAAGCTGTCCCGATGCGGCGTTTGACGTCGAGAAGAGTAGCCGGGCAGTTGCAACGATTTTTCTCTTGGGTGGGAATGCCCAGAGAAATTCAGACGGACTGTGGAATTATATTCCAGTCCAAATGGTTCAGACAGACCGTGAGAAATTGGGGAGTGACCCAGATTCAGTCGTCGCCCTACCGACCGCAGTCGCAAGGGGCGATCGAGAGGTTTCACTCCACCCTGAAGACCGTTTTGAGACCGATTCAGAGAGTTTGGCGAAGATCGAGGACAAGTTACAACACCTAGAAAGACAACAGAGCGCGGACATGACGAACCTATTAAGGGAGAATGCCTCTCTCTTTACCGACGTGCCCCGACGACACAAGAGTGTAACGCACGAGGTAGAGGTTAGAGACGCCAGGCCCATCAAACAGAGCGCTTATAGGGTAAGCCCAGAGAAGCGAGAGTTGATGAGGAAGGAGGTGGAGTATCTCCTTGAGAACGGCCTTGCAGAGCCTAGCAACAGTGAGTGGAGTTCTCTATGCTTGTTAGTGAAGAAAAGCGATGGTACATTCCGCTTTTGTACAGACTACAGAAAGATGAACTCCATCACTGTGGCAGATTCCCACCCCATGCCAAGGGTGAGTGATTGCATCGACCAGGTGGGTAGTGCAAGATATGTATCCAAGGTCGATCTGCTCAAGGGGTACTACCAGATCTCATTGACTCTCGAGGCCAGAAAGATATCAGCTTTCGTAACACCGGACGGGCTGTACCAGTACAAAGTGTTGCCCTTCGGAATGGAAAACAGCGGTAGTTGTTTCCAGCGCATGATGAATGAGTTGCTGAGGGGAGCCGAAGGCTGCACGGTATACATCGATGACATCACAGTGTACGCCGACGATTGGAAGACACACCTGGAGAGACTCAAAGAATTGTTCAGGAGGCTAGAGGATGCTAACTTAACCGTGAACCTAGCCAAGAGCGAGTTTGGGAAGGCCCACTTAGAGTACCTAGTCTTTGTCATCGGCCAAGGAGAAGTGACCCCTGTAGATCACAAAGTGTCAGCCATTAGGGAGTACCCAGTACCCAGGACGCGAAAGGAGTTGTTGAGGTATCTTGAGATGATAGGATACTACCGTGGTTTCTGCAAGAACTTTTCCACGGGAGCGCATCCACCTACCGAACTACTCTCTAAGAATGTAAGATGGAAATGGGGAGAGGCCTGCCACGAGTCTTTTGAGAAGACCAAGAAACTGTTGACGGAGGCTCCAGTATTAATATCCCCAGATTTCTCAGCTAGATTCATCCTGTACGTGGATGCCAGCGACGTTGGGATAGGGGCCATGTTGGCTCAAGAAAGGAGTGAGGTACATAGGCCAGTAGCGTTCTACTCCAAGAAATTTGTGAAACACCAGCGTGCCTATAGTACCGTCGAGAAGGAGGCTTTGGCTTTAGTAAAGGCCCTGAAGCACTTCGACGTGTACGTGGGAGGAGGGGCGAGACCTGTTCTTGTGTTTACAGATCACAACCCTCTGACCTTTTTGTACAAGATGAGGTACCCCAACCAACGACTGACGAGGTGGTCGTTACTACTGCAGGAGTACTGGCTGGACATCAAGCACATCAGAGGGAAGGACAACGTGGTTACGGATGCCCTGTCCCGTGTACACTAAACTGATATGACTCTTATTTTAAGGGGAAGGGTATGTGACGGTGTTCCCCCCCTTATATTTCTCCCACGCCAGCTGTAAGAGTCATATCCACTTTACCCGAGCGTTCTCTACGTTGCGGGCAACAATTTGACGTATGTGGGAGCGTGTAGTTTTCTCGCGTTGGCGAGAAATTCGTAAAAGAAAAGTATTTTGGCCTGTTGTTTAGGCCCTTTAGGACGCCAATATGGCGCCAGCCCCTCCGTTTTGTCGCCAAAACTGTGTGACGTCAGTGGCACCAGATTGATCACTGACAGTGACATGGCACAGGGAGCCTGTTACGAACCCGGATCCAGCGTCCGAGCACGGAGCAGTGACGACCGCGCCATCTGTGGGTCAGCTCCCCGAAACCCCCACCAAATGGACGACGCCACCTGGTGAGGACGACGTATACTGGCCACAAGGGCCAGTTTCCAGTCCTGTGCAGCTCACAACACAGCCGCTCCTGACCTCTGGTGAGGTGGTGCTCCGACGACAGCGCCATCTATGGAGTGGATACGTCAGGCGTTTGTGCCTGAGCCCGTAAGTGAGGTGTTTTAGTGTGTCCCAGTTATTGATGACGTGTCTGCTTACAGAGTCGACCTGGGACTGCTGTGATGGAAGTTGAGTCAGTCTACCCAAGGCAGCCGTCTCCATACCTTGAGCTTTGCTGCAGCAGCTGTGAAGTCGTCCCCCGGAAGAACACTGTGGTGTTACCCTGCCAGTGGAGTGGCAGTAGAAGGATTACCCGGGAACGACTGTTGGAGACGATTATCCACTGGGGTATTGAGGACAGGAGAGTAATTTGTGGTATCACCCGAGGCTCCTGTCTAGGGCGTTACCCTTATATCGTTCGTGGAGTGGCCTGACCAGCCTTGCTGACCCGGAACCTGCCAGCAGACCCGCTGGACTTGTGGTTGACGGCCTCCACGGCGGTGCCCCCAGTGGACCTGTGTTTTGGCTGACCTGTGGCCAGGGTAGGCTCAACTTCTCAGAAGAATTCGTTGTGAGGCCACGAAGAAGCACCGAGGACTCAGCACTGAGAGTTTTGCACCAGAGTCTTCAGCAGAAGACAACAGTGTATTTCCCCTGTAAATAAGTATTAATACCCCTCCCCCTGTGCACTCTTTTATATACTATTTATTTGTTGATGGGAACAATTATAGTCTTAAGTTCTTAACTTTCTTTCCCTTCCCCCTTTAAGTTTCTTGCGTCACGGATCACATCCCTTGAAAGCCACTACTGGCTTGGGGTCGGATACAACTTCCTCTAACAACATCAGAGTAAGAACCCCGTTGCGTCCCGAGAGGGCCGTAACATAATTGGCATCCCCAGCGGGATCCGTCCCCTTGTTAAGTATGTTTGACAGGGGTGGTGAAGTGGCGTAATCCCTGTATATAATTCCCCCTGTGTGACGATTGTGACGTTATACGTCCTGTGCGGTGCTCAAGAGTGACTAAGTGCGATATTGTGCAGTGCGGTGCTCGCTGTGATTAAGCGATTAAGTGCAATATTGAGTAGTGCGGTGCTCAGTGATTCAGTGCAATACTGTAGAGCGAAGTGTTCGCTGTGATTCAGTGCAATATTGGGTAGTGCGGTGCCCGAAGTAATTACGTGCAATATTGGCAAGTGCAGTGTTTGGTACGATAAAGTGCAATATTGTCGTAGAACAGTGCTCGGTGCATGTTAAGTGCTAGTTGAGTGTTCCATCTGTGACAATGGCAGAACAAGCTACCATCGATGATCTGGACGATGTGCAAGCTTTTCTGAACAGAGAGGACTGTCTTGCCAGATTAAAGTATCTGAGCAAACCGGAACTTGTACTAGTGAGTGCCTACCTGGAGATCAAGATCCGTGCCAGTGATTCCCGTGTAGAGATCTTGTCCAAGGTTCACCGGCACTTGAAGGCAGAAGAGAAACAGGAAGGCGAGACTCCTAGTACAAAGGAAGGTGAGGAAATAGCTTCCACGGAAAAGGAAGATAAAGGCAGCGACATTGACAGTGATGCAGGTGAGCTGAACATTAGCTTTCTTACAGTCAAAATGCGTGCCTTAGAGATAAATCGCGAGATAGAGTGGAAGAAGTTAGAATTAGAACGAGAATTAAAAGATAAAGAAGTGGAGATGAAAGAAAAGGAATTGGCGATGAGGCGTCTAGAATTAGAAGAGAAACGAGAAAGAGAAGAGAGACGAGAGAGAGAAAGAGAAGAACGAGAAAGAGAAGAGAGACGAGAGAGAGAAGAACGAGAAAAAGAGAAGAACGAGAAGGAGAGAGAGAAGAGCGAGAGAGAGAAGAAAAAGAAAGACAGAGACAACATGAACTAGAAGTATTGCGATTAGGCGGTGGTCGGAGGCTAACAACGGACACCAGCGGTTTCGATCCGGTAAGAAACATCAAAATGGTCCCCAAATTCAATGAGAGGGAAGTTTCGAAGTTCTTTGCAGCCTTCGAGAAAGTCGCTGCCTCTTTGCAGTGGCCAAGGGAGAATTGGGCCATCATGATACAGTCGGTCTTGACTGGGAAGGCCCAAATCGCTTACTCCACGTTATCCCTTGACGACTCCGGCGATTATGACAAGGTGAAGAAGGTTGTGCTCACGGCGTACCAATTGGTACCTGAGGCATACAGGCAGAAGTTCCGAAACCTGAAAAAGACCTCAGAGCACACTTTCACCGAATTTGCCACCATCAAGGAGCGACTTTTTCAGGAGTGGTGTGCCTCTCGGAAGGTGGAGACCAAAGAAGACCTCGAGCAGCTTATACTGCTAGAGGACTTCAAGGATTGTTTGTCTGGAGACCTCAAGACATACTTAGAAGAGCAGCAGGTGGAGATCTTGAGTGCAGCAGCCACAATGGTTGAGGAATACATCCTGACTCATAGGCCGTCTGCTAAGTACGTCCCAAGGCATTACCAACGCCGGTTTGACAGACCTCATGACGAAGAGGAAAGACCCGTCCCACAAAGCGCTAAGAAGACGCCCCCAAGTAGCCCTCGAAGGACTAGTCCTAGCAGTCCGAAACACCGTAGTCCAAGGAGGAATATGGTGTGCTGGACTTGTGGGCAGAAAGGGCATGTAGCTGCTATGTGCCGAGGCAGAAGAGGTGGCGCCGCACGAAGGGAGGTGATGTTGATGAGCTGTGGAACATCACCAGCAGGAAACCAGTCTACGACTACGCAGGAAGAACCCAGATTGTTTTCCCCTCACACTTCAGGCGGGTATGTATCGAGTGATCATACTGGTAGATCAGTTGTAGTGCTCAGAGATAGTGGAGCAGCCCAGTCCCTGATCGTGAAGAGCTCGTTACCCGAGGGAGTAAGTGTGAACGGGAGACAACAGGTTGTCCTGGTTGGGTTTCCTAGGACGCAGTACATCGCCCCCTTAGTGCCAGTACATCTCGACTCGCCTTACTTCAGCGGCACATGTGCGTTGGCAGTAGTCGATACTCTCCCTGTGGCTGGGATTGACGTGGTACTAGCCAACGACTTGGTGACAGATTGGAGCATCAATCTTCCCAAGATCGCGGACGAGTCAGCCGAAACAGCAAGGTCGGAGGTAACGGCAGGCAACGGTAATATCCAGGTACAGACAGACCCGGATTTAAGTAAGTTTAATTTGTCCTCTCACCAGCAGATCGACAG
Source organism: Procambarus clarkii (assembly GCF_040958095.1). Classification (NCBI taxonomy): domain Eukaryota; kingdom Metazoa; phylum Arthropoda; class Malacostraca; order Decapoda; family Cambaridae; genus Procambarus; species Procambarus clarkii. The sequence goes on from NC_091185.1 coordinate 20,366,898, forward strand.
TATTCTAGCGGAGACTCCTGATTTTTCTCTCGACAAGGAACATGAGGTTACGATGGCAGAAGTACCTGAGCAAGAAGAGAGGCCTTGTGTGCAAGCACCCACGGATACCGAAGAGTCTGGAGTGAAGGCACCTGTGTACTTGCAGCCTGGCAAAGTACAATGTATGCTGAACCGGCCAGAGATTCCCCAGACGTCGGAGGTATGCGAGGTATGTGCAAAGGTTCTAGTGCCCTCTTTGGTCCAAACCAGGCTAATGGATGTAGCCGGCTATGGACATTACAGGCTCAGGAAGCTTATCCCTCAGCTAACCAACTGTTTCTTAGCGATATTTTGTTTTGTGCTCGTATGTGTTCCCAGTGTTCTCAGTAAGGATCAGTGGACGACCCGAAGGATGGTGGCTCCCGTGAACATCGCGAAGAGGTCCCAGGGATTGGAGATTTGTACTGCAAGTGTTGCAGTTGAAGAAGGGACCTGGAAGGTAATGGTAGATACAGGAGGTACGCGATACGATAATATGAGTGACGGTTTCCGACAGGTTGACACCCCCCGCGTGATTGCTGAGCCTCAATGCAGCGTTATGCGGAACGTTGGTCGACCTGACGGTGGCAGAGCGAATGCCATCTTCGGTGTGAAAGCAGCCCTGCTGAAACTAGGTGTAAGCGTAGTAGAGGCGTATGCAGTAAATATTGACTTACCCACTGTCGCTATCACTCTGAATTATCAGACCTCTGTATTCCAGGTTCCTGTCTCCCTGAAGGACCATCGGACCGGTACCAGAAATGCCGTCTGTGATCAGCCATCATCGGTGCCACGACACAGGGAAGTGTCGAGTCGCCCCAGATCGTGTCTACACCGATCCTTACTCGAGAGGTGTGAGATTATGCTTCGGATTAACATCTCGGTGGAGGTGTGGAGAAGTACCTCAGGCAGGTCATTGCCTTCTATCTGCAAGTTCCCGTTGTGCTGGAATTGCCCAGTAGGACAGTTCTGTGGACGAGACAGCCTCGCCGTTCCAGTTTTCAGTATAAGTAAGTCCATTTGGAGTTGTGTCGCCGTACTAATTTGGTTTGTGTTTCTTTTTATAGAACCCCAAACCAAATTCTTTTTGGTGGGGAGGTGTTACGAACCCGGATCCAGCGTCCGAGCACGGAGCAGTGACGACCGCGCCATCTGTGGGTCAGCTCCCGAAACCCCCACCAAATGGACGATGCCACCTGGTGAGGACGACGTATACTGGCCACAAGGGCCAGTTTCCAGTCCTGTGCAGCTCACAACACAGCCGCTCCTGACCTCTGGTGAGGTGGTGCTCCGACGACAGCGCCATCTATGGAGTGGATACGTCAGGCGTTTGTGCCTGAGCCCGTAAGTGAGGTGTTTTAGTGTGTCCCAGTTATTGATGACGTGTCTGCTTACAGAGTCGACCTGGGACTGCTGTGATGGAAGTTGAGTCAGTCTACCCAAGGCAGCCGTCTCCATACCTTGAGCTTTGCTGCAGCAGCTGTGAAGTCGTCCCCCGGAAGAACACTGTGGTGTTACCCTGCCAGTGGAGTGGCAGTAGAAGGATTACCCGGGACCGACTGTTGGAGACGATTATCCACTGGGGTATTGAGGACAGGAGAGTAATTTGTGGTATCACACGAGGCTCCTGTCTAGGGCGTTACCCTTATATCGTTCGTGGAGTGGCCTGACCAGCCTTGCTGACCCGGAACCTGCCAGCAGACCCGCTGGACTTGTGGTTGACGGCCTCCACAGCGGTGCCCCCAGTGGACCTGTGTTTTGGCTGACCTGTGGCCAGGGTAGGCTCAACTTCTCAGAAGAATTCGTTGTGAGGCCACGAAGAAGCACCGAGGACTCAGCACTGAGAGTTTTGCACCAGAGTCTTCAGCAGAAGACAACAGTGTATTTCCCCTGTAAATAAGTGTTAATACCCCTCCCCCTGTGCACTCTTTTATATACTATTTATTTGGTGATGGGAACAATTATAGTCTTAAGTTCTTAACTTTCTTTCCCTTCCCCCTTTAAGTTTCTTGCGTCACGGATCACATCCCTTGAAAGCCACTACTGGCTTGGGGTCGGATACAACTTCCTCTAACAACATCAGAGTAAGAACCCCGTTGCGTCCCGAGAGGGCCGTAACATAATTGGCATCCCCAGCGGGATCCGTCCACTTGTTAAGTATGTTTGACAGGGGTGGTGAAGTGGCGTAATCCCTGTATATAATTCCCCCTGTGTGACGATTGTGACGTTATACGTCCTGTGCGGTGCTCAAGAGTGACTAAGTGCGATATTGTGCAGTGCGGTGCTCGCTGTGATTAAGCGATTAAGTGCAATATTGAGTAGTGCGGTGCTCAGTGATTCAGTGCAATACTGTAGAGCGAAGTGTTCGCTGTGATTCAGTGCAATATTGGGTAGTGCGGTGCCCGAAGTAATTACGTGCAATATTGGCAAGTGCAGTGTTTGGTACGATAAAGTGCAATATTGTCGTAGAACAGTGCTCGGTGCATGTTAAGTGCTAGTTGAGTGTTCCATCTGTGACAATGGCAGAACAAGCTACCATCGATGATCTGGACGATGTGCAAGCTTTTCTGAACAGAGAGGACTGTCTTGCCAGATTAAAGTATCTGAGCAAACCGGAACTTGTACTAGTGAGTGCCTACCTGGAGATCAAGATCCGTGCCAGTGATTCCCGTGTAGAGATCTTGTCCAAGGTTCACCGGCACTTGAAGGCAGAAGAGAAACAGGAAGGCGAGACTCCTAGTACAAAGGAAGGTGAGGAAATAGCTTCCACGGAAAAGGAAGATAAAGGCAGCGACATTGACAGTGATGCAGGTGAGCTGAACATTAGCTTTCTTACAGTCAAAATGCGTGCCTTAGAGATAAATCGCGAGATAGAGTGGAAGAAGTTAGAATTAGAACGAGAATTAAAAGATAAAGAAGTGGAGATGAAAGAAAAGGAATTGGCGATGAGGCGTCTAGAATTAGAAGAGAAACGAGAAAGAGAAGAGAGACGAGAGAGAGAAAGAGAAGAACGAGAAAGAGAAGAGAGACGAGAGAGAGAAGAACGAGAAAAAGAGAAGAACGAGAAGGAGAGAGAGAAGAGCGAGAGAGAGAAGAAAAAGAAAGACAGTGACAACATGAACTAGAAGTATTGCGATTAGGCGGTGGTCGGAGGCTAACAACGGACACCAGCGGTTTCGATCCGGTAAGAAACATCAAAATGGTCCCCAAATTCAATGAGAGGGAAGTTTCGAAGTTCTTTGCAGCCTTCGAGAAAGTCGCTGCCTCTTTGCAGTGGCCAAGGGAGAATTGGGCCATCATGATACAGTCGGTCTTGACTGGGAAGGCCCAAATCGCTTACTCCACGTTATCCCTTGACGACTCCGGCGATTATGACAAGGTGAAGAAGGTTGTGCTCACGGCGTACCAATTGGTACCTGAGGCATACAGGCAGAAGTTCCGAAACCTGAAAAAGACCTCAGAGCACACTTTCACCGAATTTGCCACCATCAAGGAGCGACTTTTTCAGGAGTGGTGTGCCTCTCGGAAGGTGGAGACCAAAGAAGACCTCGAGCAGCTTATACTGCTAGAGGACTTCAAGGATTGTTTGTCTGGAGACCTCAAGACATACTTAGAAGAGCAGCAGGTGGAGATCTTGAGTGCAGCAGCCACAATGGTTGAGGAATACATCCTGACTCATAGGCTGTCTGCTAAGTACGTCCCAAGGCATTACCAACGCCGGTTTGACAGACCTCATGACGAAGAGGAAAGACCCGTCCCACAAAGCGCTAAGAAGACGCCCCCAAGTAGCCCTCGAAGGACTAGTCCTAGCAGTCCGAAACACCGTAGTCCAAGGAGGAATATGGTGTGCTGGACTTGTGGGCAGAAAGGGCATGTAGCTGCTATGTGCCGAGGCAGAAGAGGTGGCGCCGCACGAAGGGAGGTGATGTTGATGAGCTGTGGAACATCACCAGCAGGAAACCAGTCTACGACTACGCAGGAAGAACCCAGATTGTTTTCCCCTCACACTTCAGGCGGGTATGTATCGAGTGATCATACTGGTAGATCAGTTGTAGTGCTCAGAGATAGTGGAGCAGCCCAGTCCCTGATCGTGAAGAGCTCGTTACCCGAGGGAGTAAGTGTGAACGGGAGACAACAGGTTGTCCTGGTTGGGTTTCCTAGGACGCAGTACATCGCCCCCTTAGTGCCAGTACATCTCGACTCGCCTTACTTCAGCGGCACATGTGCGTTGGCAGTAGTCGATACCCTCCCTGTGGCTGGGATTGACGTGGTACTAGCCAACGACTTGGTGACAGATTGGAGCATCAATCTTCCCAAGATCGTGGACGAGTCAGCCGAAACAGCAAGGTCGGAGGTAACGGCAGGCAACGGTAATATCCAGGTACAGACAGACCCGGATTTAAGTAAGTTTAATTTGTCCTCTCACCCGCAGATCGACAGTATTCTAGCGGAGACTCCTGATTTTTCTCTCGACAAGGAACATGAGGTTACGATGGCAGAAGTACCTGAGCAAGAAGAGAGGCCTTGTGTGCAAGCACCCACGGATACCGAAGAGTCTGGAGTGAAGGCACCTGTGTACTTGCAGCCTGGCAAAGTACAATGTGTGCTGAACCGGCCAGAGATTCCCCAGACGTCGGAGGTATGCGAGGTATGTGCAAAGGTTCTAGTGCCCTCTTTGGTCCAAACCAGGCTAATGGATGTAGCCGGCTATGGACATTACAGGCTCAGGAAGCTTATCCCTCAGCTAACCAACTGTTTCTTAGCGATATTTTGTTTTGTGCTCGTATGTGTTCCCAGTGTTCTCAGTAAGGATCAGTGGACGACCCGAAGGATGGTGGCTCCCGTGAACATCGCGAAGAGGTCCCAGGGATTGGAGATTTGTACTGCAAGTGTTGCAGTTGAAGAAGGGACCTGGAAGGTAATGGTAGATACAGGAGGTACGCGATACGATAATATGAGTGACTGTTTCCGACAGGTTGACACCCCCCGCGTGATTGCTGAGCCTCAATGCAGCGTTATGCGGAACGTTGGTCGACCTGACGGTGGCAGAGCGAATGCCATCTTCGGTGTGCAAGCAGCCCTGCTGAAACTAGGTGTAAGCGTAGTAGAGGCGTATGCAGTAAATATTGACTTACCCACTGTCGCTATCACTCTGAATTATCAGACCTCTGTATTCCAGGTTCCTGTCTCCCTGAAGGACCATCGGACCGGTACCAGAAATGCCGTCTGTGATCAGCCATCATTGGTGCCACGACACAGGGAGTGTCGAGTCGCCCCAGATCGTGTCTACACCGATCCTTACTCGAGAGGTGTGAGATTATGCTTCGGATTAACATCTCGGTGGAGGTGTGGAGAAGTACCTCAGGCAGGTCATTGCCTTCTATCTGCAAGTTCCCGTTGTGCTGGAATTGCCCAGTAGGACAGTTCTGTGGACGAGACAGCCTCGCCGTTCCAGTTTTCAGTATAAGTAAGTCCATTTGGAGTTGTGTCGCCGTACTAATTTGGTTTGTGTTTCTTTTTATAGAACCCCAAACCAAATTCTTTTTGGTGGGGAGGTGTTACGAACCCGGATCCAGCGTCCGAGCACGGAGCAGTGACGACCGCGCCATCTGTGGGTCAGCTCACGAAACCCCCACCAAATGGACGACGCCACCTGGTGAGGACGACGTATACTGGCCACAAGGTCCAGTTTCCAGTCCTGTGCAGCTCACAACACAGCCGCTCCTGACCTCTGGTGAGGTGGTGCTCCGACGACAGCGCCATCTATGGAGTGGATACGTCAGGCGTTTGTGCCTGAGCCCGTAAGTGAGGTGTTTTAGTGTGTCCCAGTTATTGATGACGTGTCTGCTTACAGAGTCGACCTGGGACTGCTGTGATGGAAGTTGAGTCAGTCTACCCAAGGCAGCCGTCTCCATACCTTGAGCTTTGCTGCAGCAGCTGTGAAGTCGTCCCCCGGAAGAACACTGTGGTGTTACCCTGCCAGTGGAGTGGCAGTAGAAGGATTACCCGGGACCGACTGCTGGAGACGATTATCCACTGGGGTATTGAGGACAGGAGAGTGATTTGTGGTATCACACGAGGCTCCTGTCTAGGGCGTTACCCTTATATCGTTCGTGGAGTGGCCTGACCAGTCTTGCTGACCCGGAACCTGCCAGCAGACCCGCTGGACTTGTGGTTGACGGCCTCCACAGCGGTGCCCCCAGTGGACCTGTGTTTTGGCTGACCTGTGGCCAGGGTAGGCTCAACTTCTCAGAAGAATTCGTTGTGAGGCCACGAAGAAGCACCGAGGACTCAGCACTGAGAGTTTTGCACCAGAGTCTTCAGCAGAAGACAACAGTGTATTTCCCCTGTAAATAAGTGTTAATACCCCTCCCCCTGTGCACTCTTTTATATACTATTTATTTGGTGATGGGAACAATTATAGTCTTAAGTTCTTAACTTTCTTTCCCTTCCCCCTTTAAGTTTCTTGCGTCACGGATCACATCCCTTGAAAGCCACTACTGGCTTGGGGTCGGATACAACTTCCTCTAACAACATCAGAGTAAGAACCCCGTTGCGTCCCGAGAGGGCCGTAACATAATTGGCATCCCCAGCGGGATCCGTCCACTTGTTAAGTATGTTTGACAGGGGTGGTGAAGTGGCGTAATCCCTGTATATAATTCCCCCTGTGTGACGATTGTGACGTTATACGTCCTGTGCGGTGCTCAAGAGTGACTAAGTGCGATATTGTGCAGTGCGGTGCTCGCTGTGATTAAGCGATTAAGTGCAATATTGAGTAGTGCGGTGCTCAGTGATTCAGTGCAATACTGTAGAGCGAAGTGTTCGCTGTGATTCAGTGCAATATTGGGTAGTGCGGTGCCCGAAGTAATTACGTGCAATATTGGCAAGTGCAGTGTTTGGTACGATAAAGTGCAATATTGTCGTAGAACAGTGCTCGGTGCATGTTAAGTGCTAGTTGAGTGTTCCATCTGTGACAATGGCAGAACAAGCTACCATCGATGATCTGGACGATGTGCAAGCTTTTCTGAACAGAGAGGACTGTCTTGCCAGATTAAAGTATCTGAGCAAACCGGAACTTGTACTAGTGAGCGCCTACCTGGAGATCAAGATCCGTGCCAGTGATTCCCGTGTAGAGATCTTGTCCAAGGTTCACCGGCACTTGAAGGCAGAAGAGAAACAGGAAGGCGAGACTCCTAGTACAAAGGAAGGTGAGGAAATAGCTTCCACGGAAAAGGAAGATAAAGGCAGCGACATTGACAGTGATGCAGGTGAGCTGAACATTAGCTTTCTTACAGTCAAAATGCGTGCCTTAGAGATAAATCGCGAGATAGAGTGGAAGAAGTTAGAATTAGAACGAGAATTAAAAGATAAAGAAGTGGAGATGAAAGAAAAGGAATTGGCGATGAGGCGTCTAGAATTAGAAGAGAAACGAGAAAGAGAAGAGAGACGAGAGAGAGAAAGAGAAGAACGAGAAAGAGAAGAGAGACGAGAGAGAGAAGAACGAGAAAAAGAGAAGAACGAGAAGGAGAGAGAGAAGAGCGAGAGAGAGAAGAAAAAGAAAGACAGTGACAACATGAACTAGAAGTATTGCGATTAGGCGGTGGTCGGAGGCTAACAACGGACACCAGCGGTTTCGATCCGGTAAGAAACATCAAAATGGTCCCCAAATTCAATGAGAGGGAAGTTTCGAAGTTCTTTGCAGCCTTCGAGAAAGTCGCTGCCTCTTTGCAGTGGCCAAGGGAGAATTGGGCCATCATGATACAGTCGGTCTTGACTGGGAAGGCCCAAATCGCTTACTCCACGTTATCCCTTGACGACTCCGGCGATTATGACAAGGTGAAGAAGGTTGTGCTCACGGCGTACCAATTGGTACCTGAGGCATACAGGCAGAAGTTCCGAAACCTGAAAAAGACCTCAGAGCACACTTTCACCGAATTTGCCACCATCAAGGAGCGACTTTTTCAGGAGTGGTGTGCCTCTCGGAAGGTGGAGACCAAAGAAGACCTCGAGCAGCTTATACTGCTAGAGGACTTCAAGGATTGTTTGTCTGGAGACCTCAAGACATACTTAGAAGAGCAGCAGGTGGAGATCTTGAGTGCAGCAGCCACAATGGTTGAGGAATACATCCTGACTCATAGGCTGTCTGCTAAGTACGTCCCAAGGCATTACCAACGCCGGTTTGACAGACCTCATGACGAAGAGGAAAGACCCGTCCCACAAAGCGCTAAGAAGACGCCCCCAAGTAGCCCTCGAAGGACTAGTCCTAGCAGTCCGAAACACCGTAGTCCAAGGAGGAATATGGTGTGCTGGACTTGTGGGCAGAAAGGGCATGTAGCTGCTATGTGCCGAGGCAGAAGAGGTGGCGCCGCACGAAGGGAGGTGATGTTGATGAGCTGTGGAACATCACCAGCAGGAAACCAGTCTACGACTACGCAGGAAGAACCCAGATTGTTTTCCCCTCACACTTCAGGCGGGTATGTATCGAGTGATCATACTGGTAGATCAGTTGTAGTGCTCAGAGATAGTGGAGCAGCCCAGTCCCTGATCGTGAAGAGCTCGTTACCCGAGGGAGTAAGTGTGAACGGGAGACAACAGGTTGTCCTGGTTGGGTTTCCTAGGACGCAGTACATCGCCCCCTTAGTGCCAGTACATCTCGACTCGCCTTACTTCAGCGGCACATGTGCGTTGGCAGTAGTCGATACCCTCCCTGTGGCTGGGATTGACGTGGTACTAGCCAACGACTTGGTGACAGATTGGAGCATCAATCTTCCCAAGATCGTGGACGAGTCAGCCGAAACAGCAAGGTCGGAGGTAACGGCAGGCAACGGTAATATCCAGGTACAGACAGACCCGGATTTAAGTAAGTTTAATTTGTCCTCTCACCCGCAGATCGACAGTATTCTAGCGGAGACTCCTGATTTTTCTCTCGACAAGGAACATGAGGTTACGATGGCAGAAGTACCTGAGCAAGAAGAGAGGCCTTGTGTGCAAGCACCCACGGATACCGAAGAGTCTGGAGTGAAGGCACCTGTGTACTTGCAGCCTGGCAAAGTACAATGTGTGCTGAACCGGCCAGAGATTCCCCAGACGTCGGAGGTATGCGAGGTATGTGCAAAGGTTCTAGTGCCCTCTTTGGTCCAAACCAGGCTAATGGATGTAGCCGGCTATGGACATTACAGGCTCAGGAAGCTTATCCCTCAGCTAACCAACTGTTTCTTAGCGATATTTTGTTTTGTGCTCGTATGTGTTCCCAGTGTTCTCAGTAAGGATCAGTGGACGACCCGAAGGATGGTGGCTCCCGTGAACATCGCGAAGAGGTCCCAGGGATTGGAGATTTGTACTGCAAGTGTTGCAGTTGAAGAAGGGACCTGGAAGGTAATGGTAGATACAGGAGGTACGCGATACGATAATATGAGTGACTGTTTCCGACAGGTTGACACCCCCCGCGTGATTGCTGAGCCTCAATGCAGCGTTATGCGGAACGTTGGTCGACCTGACGGTGGCAGAGCGAATGCCATCTTCGGTGTGCAAGCAGCCCTGCTGAAACTAGGTGTAAGCGTAGTAGAGGCGTATGCAGTAAATATTGACTTACCCACTGTCGCTATCACTCTGAATTATCAGACCTCTGTATTCCAGGTTCCTGTCTCCCTGAAGGACCATCGGACCGGTACCAGAAATGCCGTCTGTGATCAGCCATCATTGGTGCCACGACACAGGGAGTGTCGAGTCGCCCCAGATCGTGTCTACACCGATCCTTACTCGAGAGGTGTGAGATTATGCTTCGGATTAACATCTCGGTGGAGGTGTGGAGAAGTACCTCAGGCAGGTCATTGCCTTCTATCTGCAAGTTCCCGTTGTGCTGGAATTGCCCAGTAGGACAGTTCTGTGGACGAGACAGCCTCGCCGTTCCAGTTTTCAGTATAAGTAAGTCCATTTGGAGTTGTGTCGCCGTACTAATTTGGTTTGTGTTTCTTTTTATAGAACCCCAAACCAAATTCTTTTTGGTGGGGAGGTGTTACGAACCCGGATCCAGCGTCCGAGCACGGAGCAGTGACGACCGCGCCATCTGTGGGTCAGCTCACGAAACCCCCACCAAATGGACGACGCCACCTGGTGAGGACGACGTATACTGGCCACAAGGTCCAGTTTCCAGTCCTGTGCAGCTCACAACACAGCCGCTCCTGACCTCTGGTGAGGTGGTGCTCCGACGACAGCGCCATCTATGGAGTGGATACGTCAGGCGTTTGTGCCTGAGCCCGTAAGTGAGGTGTTTTAGTGTGTCCCAGTTATTGATGACGTGTCTGCTTACAGAGTCGACCTGGGACTGCTGTGATGGAAGTTGAGTCAGTCTACCCAAGGCAGCCGTCTCCATACCTTGAGCTTTGCTGCAGCAGCTGTGAAGTCGTCCCCCGGAAGAACACTGTGGTGTTACCCTGCCAGTGGAGTGGCAGTAGAAGGATTACCCGGGACCGACTGCTGGAGACGATTATCCACTGGGGTATTGAGGACAGGAGAGTGATTTGTGGTATCACACGAGGCTCCTGTCTAGGGCGTTACCCTTATATCGTTCGTGGAGTGGCCTGACCAGTCTTGCTGACCCGGAACCTGCCAGCAGACCCGCTGGACTTGTGGTTGACGGCCTCCACAGCGGTGCCCCCAGTGGACCTGTGTTTTGGCTGACCTGTGGCCAGGGTAGGCTCAACTTCTCAGAAGAATTCGTTGTGAGGCCACGAAGAAGCACCGAGGACTCAGCACTGAGAGTTTTGCACCAGAGTCTTCAGCAGAAGACAACAGTGTATTTCCCCTGTAAATAAGTGTTAATACCCCTCCCCCTGTGCACTCTTTTATATACTATTTATTTGGTGATGGGAACAATTATAGTCTTAAGTTCTTAACTTTCTTTCCCTTCCCCCTTTAAGTTTCTTGCGTCACGGATCACATCCCTTGAAAGCCACTACTGGCTTGGGGTCGGATACAACTTCCTCTAACAACATCAGAGTAAGAACCCCGTTGCGTCCCGAGAGGGCCGTAACATAATTGGCATCCCCAGCGGGATCCGTCCACTTGTTAAGTATGTTTGACAGGGGTGGTGAAGTGGCGTAATCCCTGTATATAATTCCCCCTGTGTGACGATTGTGACGTTATACGTCCTGTGCGGTGCTCAAGAGTGACTAAGTGCGATATTGTGCAGTGCGGTGCTCGCTGTGATTAAGCGATTAAGTGCAATATTGAGTAGTGCGGTGCTCAGTGATTCAGTGCAATACTGTAGAGCGAAGTGTTCGCTGTGATTCAGTGCAATATTGGGTAGTGCGGTGCCCGAAGTAATTACGTGCAATATTGGCAAGTGCAGTGTTTGGTACGATAAAGTGCAATATTGTCGTAGAACAGTGCTCGGTGCATGTTAAGTGCTAGTTGAGTGTTCCATCTGTGACAATGGCAGAACAAGCTACCATCGATGATCTGGACGATGTGCAAGCTTTTCTGAACAGAGAGGACTGTCTTGCCAGATTAAAGTATCTGAGCAAACCGGAACTTGTACTAGTGAGCGCCTACCTGGAGATCAAGATCCGTGCCAGTGATTCCCGTGTAGAGATCTTGTCCAAGGTTCACCGGCACTTGAAGGCAGAAGAGAAACAGGAAGGCGAGACTCCTAGTACAAAGGAAGGTGAGGAAATAGCTTCCACGGAAAAGGAAGATAAAGGCAGCGACATTGACAGTGATGCAGGTGAGCTGAACATTAGCTTTCTTACAGTCAAAATGCGTGCCTTAGAGATAAATCGCGAGATAGAGTGGAAGAAGTTAGAATTAGAACGAGAATTAAAAGATAAAGAAGTGGAGATGAAAGAAAAGGAATTGGCGATGAGGCGTCTAGAATTAGAAGAGAAACGAGAAAGAGAAGAGAGACGAGAGAGAGAAAGAGAAGAACGAGAAAGAGAAGAGAGACGAGAGAGAGAAGAACGAGAAAAAGAGAAGAACGAGAAGGAGAGAGAGAAGAGCGAGAGAGAGAAGAAAAAGAAAGACAGTGACAACATGAACTAGAAGTATTGCGATTAGGCGGTGGTCGGAGGCTAACAACGGACACCAGCGGTTTCGATCCGGTAAGAAACATCAAAATGGTCCCCAAATTCAATGAGAGGGAAGTTTCGAAGTTCTTTGCAGCCTTCGAGAAAGTCGCTGCCTCTTTGCAGTGGCCAAGGGAGAATTGGGCCATCATGATACAGTCGGTCTTGACTGGGAAGGCCCAAATCGCTTACTCCACGTTATCCCTTGACGACTCCGGCGATTATGACAAGGTGAAGAAGGTTGTGCTCACGGCGTACCAATTGGTACCTGAGGCATACAGGCAGAAGTTCCGAAACCTGAAAAAGACCTCAGAGCACACTTTCACCGAATTTGCCACCATCAAGGAGCGACTTTTTCAGGAGTGGTGTGCCTCTCGGAAGGTGGAGACCAAAGAAGACCTCGAGCAGCTTATACTGCTAGAGGACTTCAAGGATTGTTTGTCTGGAGACCTCAAGACATACTTAGAAGAGCAGCAGGTGGAGATCTTGAGTGCAGCAGCCACAATGGTTGAGGAATACATCCTGACTCATAGGCTGTCTGCTAAGTACGTCCCAAGGCATTACCAACGCCGGTTTGACAGACCTCATGACGAAGAGGAAAGACCCGTCCCACAAAGCGCTAAGAAGACGCCCCCAAGTAGCCCTCGAAGGACTAGTCCTAGCAGTCCGAAACACCGTAGTCCAAGGAGGAATATGGTGTGCTGGACTTGTGGGCAGAAAGGGCATGTAGCTGCTATGTGCCGAGGCAGAAGAGGTGGCGCCGCACGAAGGGAGGTGATGTTGATGAGCTGTGGAACATCACCAGCAGGAAACCAGTCTACGACTACGCAGGAAGAACCCAGATTGTTTTCCCCTCACACTTCAGGCGGGTATGTATCGAGTGATCATACTGGTAGATCAGTTGTAGTGCTCAGAGATAGTGGAGCAGCCCAGTCCCTGATCGTGAAGAGCTCGTTACCCGAGGGAGTAAGTGTGAACGGGAGACAACAGGTTGTCCTGGTTGGGTTTCCTAGGACGCAGTACATCGCCCCCTTAGTGCCAGTACATCTCGACTCGCCTTACTTCAGCGGCACATGTGCGTTGGCAGTAGTCGATACCCTCCCTGTGGCTGGGATTGACGTGGTACTAGCCAACGACTTGGTGACAGATTGGAGCATCAATCTTCCCAAGATCGTGGACGAGTCAGCCGAAACAGCAAGGTCGGAGGTAACGGCAGGCAACGGTAATATCCAGGTACAGACAGACCCGGATTTAAGTAAGTTTAATTTGTCCTCTCACCCGCAGATCGACAGTATTCTAGCGGAGACTCCTGATTTTTCTCTCGACAAGGAACATGAGGTTACGATGGCAGAAGTACCTGAGCAAGAAGAGAGGCCTTGTGTGCAAGCACCCACGGATACCGAAGAGTCTGGAGTGAAGGCACCTGTGTACTTGCAGCCTGGCAAAGTACAATGTATGCTGAACCGGCCAGAGATTCCCCAGACGTCGGAGGTATGCGAGGTATGTGCAAAGGTTCTAGTGCCCTCTTTGGTCCAAACCAGGCTAATGGATGTAGCCGGCTATGGACATTACAGGCTCAGGAAGCTTATCCCTCAGCTAACCAACTGTTTCTTAGCGATATTTTGTTTTGTGCTCGTATGTGTTCCCAGTGTTCTCAGTAAGGATCAGTGGACGACCCGAAGGATGGTGGCTCCCGTGAACATCGCGAAGAGGTCCCAGGGATTGGAGATTTGTACTGCAAGTGTTGCAGTTGAAGAAGGGACCTGGAAGGTAATGGTAGATACAGGAGGTACGCGATACGATAATATGAGTGACTGTTTCCGACAGGTTGACACCCCCCGCGTGATTGCTGAGCCTCAATGCAGCGTTATGCGGAACGTTGGTCGACCTGACGGTGGCAGAGCGAATGCCATCTTCGGTGTGCAAGCAGCCCTGCTGAAACTAGGTGTAAGCGTAGTAGAGGCGTATGCAGTAAATATTGACTTACCCACTGTCGCTATCACTCTGAATTATCAGACCTCTGTATTCCAGGTTCCTGTCTCCCTGAAGGACCATCGGACCGGTACCAGAAATGCCGTCTGTGATCAGCCATCATTGGTGCCACGACACAGGGAGTGTCGAGTCGCCCCAGATCGTGTCTACACCGATCCTTACTCGAGAGGTGTGAGATTATGCTTCGGATTAACATCTCGGTGGAGGTGTGGAGAAGTACCTCAGGCAGGTCATTGCCTTCTATCTGCAAGTTCCCGTTGTGCTGGAATTGCCCAGTAGGACAGTTCTGTGGACGAGACAGCCTCGCCGTTCCAGTTTTCAGTATAAGTAAGTCCATTTGGAGTTGTGTCGCCGTACTAATTTGGTTTGTGTTTCTTTTTATAGAACCCCAAACCAAATTCTTTTTGGTGGGGAGGTGTTACGAACCCGGATCCAGCGTCCGAGCACGGAGCAGTGACGACCGCGCCATCTGTGGGTCAGCTCACGAAACCCCCACCAAATGGACGACGCCACCTGGTGAGGACGACGTATACTGGCCACAAGGTCCAGTTTCCAGTCCTGTGCAGCTCACAACACAGCCGCTCCTGACCTCTGGTGAGGTGGTGCTCCGACGACAGCGCCATCTATGGAGTGGATACGTCAGGCGTTTGTGCCTGAGCCCGTAAGTGAGGTGTTTTAGTGTGTCCCAGTTATTGATGACGTGTCTGCTTACAGAGTCGACCTGGGACTGCTGTGATGGAAGTTGAGTCAGTCTACCCAAGGCAGCCGTCTCCATACCTTGAGCTTTGCTGCAGCAGCTGTGAAGTCGTCCCCCGGAAGAACACTGTGGTGTTACCCTGCCAGTGGAGTGGCAGTAGAAGGATTACCCGGGACCGACTGCTGGAGACGATTATCCACTGGGGTATTGAGGACAGGAGAGTGATTTGTGGTATCACACGAGGCTCCTGTCTAGGGCGTTACCCTTATATCGTTCGTGGAGTGGCCTGACCAGTCTTGCTGACCCGGAACCTGCCAGCAGACCCGCTGGACTTGTGGTTGACGGCCTCCACAGCGGTGCCCCCAGTGGACCTGTGTTTTGGCTGACCTGTGGCCAGGGTAGGCTCAACTTCTCAGAAGAATTCGTTGTGAGGCCACGAAGAAGCACCGAGGACTCAGCACTGAGAGTTTTGCACCAGAGTCTTCAGCAGAAGACAACAGTGTATTTCCCCTGTAAATAAGTGTTAATACCCCTCCCCCTGTGCACTCTTTTATATACTATTTATTTGGTGATGGGAACAATTATAGTCTTAAGTTCTTAACTTTCTTTCCCTTCCCCCTTTAAGTTTCTTGCGTCACGGATCACATCCCTTGAAAGCCACTACTGGCTTGGGGTCGGATACAACTTCCTCTAACAACATCAGAGTAAGAACCCCGTTGCGTCCCGAGAGGGCCGTAACATAATTGGCATCCCCAGCGGGATCCGTCCACTTGTTAAGTATGTTTGACAGGGGTGGTGAAGTGGCGTAATCCCTGTATATAATTCCCCCTGTGTGACGATTGTGACGTTATACGTCCTGTGCGGTGCTCAAGAGTGACTAAGTGCGATATTGTGCAGTGCGGTGCTCGCTGTGATTAAGCGATTAAGTGCAATATTGAGTAGTGCGGTGCTCAGTGATTCAGTGCAATACTGTAGAGCGAAGTGTTCGCTGTGATTCAGTGCAATATTGGGTAGTGCGGTGCCCGAAGTAATTACGTGCAATATTGGCAAGTGCAGTGTTTGGTACGATAAAGTGCAATATTGTCGTAGAACAGTGCTCGGTGCATGTTAAGTGCTAGTTGAGTGTTCCATCTGTGACAATGGCAGAACAAGCTACCATCGATGATCTGGACGATGTGCAAGCTTTTCTGAACAGAGAGGACTGTCTTGCCAGATTAAAGTATCTGAGCAAACCGGAACTTGTACTAGTGAGCGCCTACCTGGAGATCAAGATCCGTGCCAGTGATTCCCGTGTAGAGATCTTGTCCAAGGTTCACCGGCACTTGAAGGCAGAAGAGAAACAGGAAGGCGAGACTCCTAGTACAAAGGAAGGTGAGGAAATAGCTTCCACGGAAAAGGAAGATAAAGGCAGCGACATTGACAGTGATGCAGGTGAGCTGAACATTAGCTTTCTTACAGTCAAAATGCGTGCCTTAGAGATAAATCGCGAGATAGAGTGGAAGAAGTTAGAATTAGAACGAGAATTAAAAGATAAAGAAGTGGAGATGAAAGAAAAGGAATTGGCGATGAGGCGTCTAGAATTAGAAGAGAAACGAGAAAGAGAAGAGAGACGAGAGAGAGAAAGAGAAGAACGAGAAAGAGAAGAGAGACGAGAGAGAGAAGAACGAGAAAAAGAGAAGAACGAGAAGGAGAGAGAGAAGAGCGAGAGAGAGAAGAAAAAGAAAGACAGTGACAACATGAACTAGAAGTATTGCGATTAGGCGGTGGTCGGAGGCTAACAACGGACACCAGCGGTTTCGATCCGGTAAGAAACATCAAAATGGTCCCCAAATTCAATGAGAGGGAAGTTTCGAAGTTCTTTGCAGCCTTCGAGAAAGTCGCTGCCTCTTTGCAGTGGCCAAGGGAGAATTGGGCCATCATGATACAGTCGGTCTTGACTGGGAAGGCCCAAATCGCTTACTCCACGTTATCCCTTGACGACTCCGGCGATTATGACAAGGTGAAGAAGGTTGTGCTCACGGCGTACCAATTGGTACCTGAGGCATACAGGCAGAAGTTCCGAAACCTGAAAAAGACCTCAGAGCACACTTTCACCGAATTTGCCACCATCAAGGAGCGACTTTTTCAGGAGTGGTGTGCCTCTCGGAAGGTGGAGACCAAAGAAGACCTCGAGCAGCTTATACTGCTAGAGGACTTCAAGGATTGTTTGTCTGGAGACCTCAAGACATACTTAGAAGAGCAGCAGGTGGAGATCTTGAGTGCAGCAGCCACAATGGTTGAGGAATACATCCTGACTCATAGGCTGTCTGCTAAGTACGTCCCAAGGCATTACCAACGCCGGTTTGACAGACCTCATGACGAAGAGGAAAGACCCGTCCCACAAAGCGCTAAGAAGACGCCCCCAAGTAGCCCTCGAAGGACTAGTCCTAGCAGTCCGAAACACCGTAGTCCAAGGAGGAATATGGTGTGCTGGACTTGTGGGCAGAAAGGGCATGTAGCTGCTATGTGCCGAGGCAGAAGAGGTGGCGCCGCACGAAGGGAGGTGATGTTGATGAGCTGTGGAACATCACCAGCAGGAAACCAGTCTACGACTACGCAGGAAGAACCCAGATTGTTTTCCCCTCACACTTCAGGCGGGTATGTATCGAGTGATCATACTGGTAGATCAGTTGTAGTGCTCAGAGATAGTGGAGCAGCCCAGTCCCTGATCGTGAAGAGCTCGTTACCCGAGGGAGTAAGTGTGAACGGGAGACAACAGGTTGTCCTGGTTGGGTTTCCTAGGACGCAGTACATCGCCCCCTTAGTGCCAGTACATCTCGACTCGCCTTACTTCAGCGGCACATGTGCGTTGGCAGTAGTCGATACCCTCCCTGTGGCTGGGATTGACGTGGTACTAGCCAACGACTTGGTGACAGATTGGAGCATCAATCTTCCCAAGATCGTGGACGAGTCAGCCGAAACAGCAAGGTCGGAGGTAACGGCAGGCAACGGTAATATCCAGGTACAGACAGACCCGGATTTAAGTAAGTTTAATTTGTCCTCTCACCCGCAGATCGACAGTATTCTAGCGGAGACTCCTGATTTTTCTCTCGACAAGGAACATGAGGTTACGATGGCAGAAGTACCTGAGCAAGAAGAGAGGCCTTGTGTGCAAGCACCCACGGATACCGAAGAGTCTGGAGTGAAGGCACCTGTGTACTTGCAGCCTGGCAAAGTACAATGTGTGCTGAACCGGCCAGAGATTCCCCAGACGTCGGAGGTATGCGAGGTATGTGCAAAGGTTCTAGTGCCCTCTTTGGTCCAAACCAGGCTAATGGATGTAGCCGGCTATGGACATTACAGGCTCAGGAAGCTTATCCCTCAGCTAACCAACTGTTTCTTAGCGATATTTTGTTTTGTGCTCGTATGTGTTCCCAGTGTTCTCAGTAAGGATCAGTGGACGACCCGAAGGATGGTGGCTCCCGTGAACATCGCGAAGAGGTCCCAGGGATTGGAGATTTGTACTGCAAGTGTTGCAGTTGAAGAAGGGACCTGGAAGGTAATGGTAGATACAGGAGGTACGCGATACGATAATATGAGTGACTGTTTCCGACAGGTTGACACCCCCCGCGTGATTGCTGAGCCTCAATGCAGCGTTATGCGGAACGTTGGTCGACCTGACGGTGGCAGAGCGAATGCCATCTTCGGTGTGCAAGCAGCCCTGCTGAAACTAGGTGTAAGCGTAGTAGAGGCGTATGCAGTAAATATTGACTTACCCACTGTCGCTATCACTCTGAATTATCAGACCTCTGTATTCCAGGTTCCTGTCTCCCTGAAGGACCATCGGACCGGTACCAGAAATGCCGTCTGTGATCAGCCATCATTGGTGCCACGACACAGGGAGTGTCGAGTCGCCCCAGATCGTGTCTACACCGATCCTTACTCGAGAGGTGTGAGATTATGCTTCGGATTAACATCTCGGTGGAGGTGTGGAGAAGTACCTCAGGCAGGTCATTGCCTTCTATCTGCAAGTTCCCGTTGTGCTGGAATTGCCCAGTAGGACAGTTCTGTGGACGAGACAGCCTCGCCGTTCCAGTTTTCAGTATAAGTAAGTCCATTTGGAGTTGTGTCGCCGTACTAATTTGGTTTGTGTTTCTTTTTATAGAACCCCAAACCAAATTCTTTTTGGTGGGGAGGTGTTACGAACCCGGATCCAGCGTCCGAGCACGGAGCAGTGACGACCGCGCCATCTGTGGGTCAGCTCACGAAACCCCCACCAAATGGACGACGCCACCTGGTGAGGACGACGTATACTGGCCACAAGGTCCAGTTTCCAGTCCTGTGCAGCTCACAACACAGCCGCTCCTGACCTCTGGTGAGGTGGTGCTCCGACGACAGCGCCATCTATGGAGTGGATACGTCAGGCGTTTGTGCCTGAGCCCGTAAGTGAGGTGTTTTAGTGTGTCCCAGTTATTGATGACGTGTCTGCTTACAGAGTCGACCTGGGACTG
Source organism: Procambarus clarkii (assembly GCF_040958095.1). NCBI lineage: Eukaryota > Metazoa > Arthropoda > Malacostraca > Decapoda > Cambaridae > Procambarus > Procambarus clarkii. The sequence continues at coordinate 20,386,157 of NC_091185.1, forward strand.
CTGTGATGGAAGTTGAGTCAGTCTACCCAAGGCAGCCGTCTCCATACCTTGAGCTTTGCTGCAGCAGCTGTGAAGTCGTCCCCCGGAAGAACACTGTGGTGTTACCCTGCCAGTGGAGTGGCAGTAGGATTACCCGGGACCGACTGCTGGAGACGATTATCCACTGGGGTATTGAGGACAGGAGAGTGATTTGTGGAATCACACGAGGCTCCTGTCTAGGGCGTTACCCTTATATCGTTCGTGGAGTGGCCTGACCAGTCTTGCTGACCCGGAACCTGCCAGCAGACCCGCTGGACTTGTGGTTGACGGCCTCCACGGCGGTGCCCCCAGTGGACCTGTGTTTTGGCTGACCTGTGGCCAGGGTAGGCTCAACTTCTCAGAAGAATTCGTTGTGAGGCCACGAAGAAGCACCGAGGACTCAGCACTGAGAGTTTTGCACCAGAGTCTTCAGCAGAAGACAACAGTGTATTTCCCCTGTAAATAAGTGTTAATACCCCTCCCCCTGTGCACTCTTTTATATACTATTTATTTGGTGATGGGAACAATTATAGTCTTAAGTTCTTAACTTTCTTTCCCTTCCCCCTTTAAGTTTCTTGCGTCACGGATCACATCCCTTGAAAGCCACTACTGGCTTGGGGTCGGATACAACTTCCTCTAACAACATCAGAGTAAGAACCCCGTTGCGTCCCGAGAGGGCCGTAACATAATTGGCATCCCCAGCGGGATCCGTCCACTTGTTAAGTATGTTTGACAGGGGTGGTGAAGTGGCGTAATCCCTGTATATAATTCCCCCTGTGTGACGATTGTGACGTTATACGTCCTGTGCGGTGCTCAAGAGTGACTAAGTGCGATATTGTGCAGTGCGGTGCTCGCTGTGATTAAGCGATTAAGTGCAATATTGAGTAGTGCGGTGCTCAGTGATTCAGTGCAATACTGTAGAGCGAAGTGTTCACTGTGATTCAGTGCAATATTGGGTAGTGCGGTGCCCGAAGTAATTACGTGCAATATTGGCAAGTGCAGTGTTTGGTACGATAAAGTGCAATATTGTCGTAGAACAGTGCTCGGTGCATGTTAAGTGCTAGTTGAGTGTTCCATCTGTGACAATGGCAGAACAAGCTACCATCGATGATCTGGACGATGTGCAAGCTTTTCTGAACAGAGAGGACTGTCTTGCCAGATTAAAGTATCTGAGCAAACCGGAACTTGTACTAGTGAGCGCCTACCTGGAGATCAAGATCCGTGCCAGTGATTCCCGTGTAGAGATCTTGTCCAAGGTTCACCGGCACTTGAAGGCAGAAGAGAAACAGGAAGGCGAGACTCCTAGTACAAAGGAAGGTGAGGAAATAGCTTCCACGGAAAAGGAAGATAAAGGCAGCGACATTGACAGTGATGCAGGTGAGCTGAACATTAGCTTTCTTACAGTCAAAATGCGTGCCTTAGAGATAAATCGCGAGATAGAGTGGAAGAAGTTAGAATTAGAACGAGAATTAAAAGATAAAGAAGTGGAGATGAAAGAAAAGGAATTGGCGATGAGGCGTCTAGAATTAGAAGAGAAACGAGAAAGAGAAGAGAGACGAGAGAGAGAAAGAGAAGAACGAGAAAGAGAAGAGAGACGAGAGAGAGAAGAACGAGAAAAAGAGAAGAACGAGAAGGAGAGAGAGAAGAGCGAGAGAGAGAAGAAAAAGAAAGACAGTGACAACATGAACTAGAAGTATTGCGATTAGGCGGTGGTCGGAGGCTAACAACGGACACCAGCGGTTTCGATCCGGTAAGAAACATCAAAATGGTCCCCAAATTCAATGAGAGGGAAGTTTCGAAGTTCTTTGCAGCCTTCGAGAAAGTCGCTGCCTCTTTGCAGTGGCCAAGGGAGAATTGGGCCATCATGATACAGTCGGTCTTGACTGGGAAGGCCCAAATCGCTTACTCCACGTTATCCCTTGACGACTCCGGCGATTATGACAAGGTGAAGAAGGTTGTGCTCACGGCGTACCAATTGGTACCTGAGGCATACAGGCAGAAGTTCCGAAACCTGAAAAAGACCTCAGAGCACACTTTCACCGAATTTGCCACCATCAAGGAGCGACTTTTTCAGGAGTGGTGTGCCTCTCGGAAGGTGGAGACCAAAGAAGACCTCGAGCAGCTTATACTGCTAGAGGACTTCAAGGATTGTTTGTCTGGAGACCTCAAGACATACTTAGAAGAGCAGCAGGTGGAGATCTTGAGTGCAGCAGCCACAATGGTTGAGGAATACATCCTGACTCATAGGCTGTCTGCTAAGTACGTCCCAAGGCATTACCAACGCCGGTTTGACAGACCTCATGACGAAGAGGAAAGACCCGTCCCACAAAGCGCTAAGAAGACGCCCCCAAGTAGCCCTCGAAGGATTAATCCTAGCAGTCCGAAACACTGTAGTCCAAGGAGGAATATGGTGTGCTGGACTTGTGGGCAGAAAGGGCATGTAGCTGCTATGTGCCGAGGCAGAAGAGGTGGCGCCGCACGAAGGGAGGTGATGTTGATGAGCTGTGGAACATCACCAGCAGGAAACCAGTCTACGACTACGCAGGAAGAACCCAGATTGTTTTCCCCTCACACTTCAGGCGGGTATGTATCGAGTGATCATACTGGTAGATCAGTTGTAGTGCTCAGAGATAGTGGAGCAGCCCAGTCCCTGATCGTGAAGAGCTCGTTACCCGAGGGAGTAAGTGTGAACGGGAGACAACAGGTTGTCCTGGTTGGGTTTCCTAGGACACAGTACATCGCCCCCTTAGTGCCAGTACATCTCGACTCGCCTTACTTCAGCGGCACATGTGCGTTGGCAGTAGTCGATACCCTCCCTGTGGCTGGGATTGACGTGGTACTAGCCAACGACTTGGTGACAGATTGGAGCATCAATCTTCCCAAGATCGTGGACGAGTCAGCCGAAACAGCAAGGTCGGAGGTAACGGCAGGCAACGGTAATATCCAGGTACAGACAGACCCGGATTTAAGTAAGTTTAATTTGTCCTCTCACCCGCAGATCGACAGTATTCTAGCGGAGACTCCTGATTTTTCTCTCGACAAGGAACATGAGGTTACGATGGCAGAAGTACCTGAGCAAGAAGAGAGGCCTTGTGTGCAAGCACCCACGGATACCGAAGAGTCTGGAGTGAAGGCACCTGTGTACTTGCAGCCTGGCAAAGTACAATGTATGCTGAACCGGCCAGAGATTCCCCAGACGTCGGAGGTATGCGAGGTATGTGCAAAGGTTCTAGTGCCCTCTTTGGTCCAAACCAGGCTAATGGATGTAGCCGGCTATGGACATTACAGGCTCAGGAAGCTTATCCCTCAGCTAACCAACTGTTTCTTAGCGATATTTTGTTTTGTGCTCGTATGTGTTCCCAGTGTTCTCAGTAAGGATCAGTGGACGACCCGAAGGATGGTGGCTCCCGTGAACATCGCGAAGAGGTCCCAGGGATTGGAGATTTGTACTGCAAGTGTTGCAGTTGAAGAAGGGACCTGGAAGGTAATGGTAGATACAGGAGGTACGCGATACGATAATATGAGTGACTGTTTCCGACAGGTTGACACCCCCCGCGTGATTGCTGAGCCTCAATGCAGCGTTATGCGGAACGTTGGTCGACCTGACGGTGGCAGAGCGAATGCCATCTTCGGTGTGCAAGCAGCCCTGCTGAAACTAGGTGTAAGCGTAGTAGAGGCGTATGCAGTAAATATTGACTTACCCACTGTCGCTATCACTCTGAATTATCAGACCTCTGTATTCCAGGTTCCTGTCTCCCTGAAGGACCATCGGACCGGTACCAGAAATGCCGTCTGTGATCAGCCATCATTGGTGCCACGACACAGGGAGTGTCGAGTCGCCCCAGATCGTGTCTACACCGATCCTTACTCGAGAGGTGTGAGATTATGCTTCGGATTAACATCTCGGTGGAGGTGTGGAGAAGTACCTCAGGCAGGTCATTGCCTTCTATCTGCAAGTTCCCGTTGTGCTGGAATTGCCCAGTAGGACAGTTCTGTGGACGAGACAGCCTCGCCGTTCCAGTTTTCAGTATAAGTAAGTCCATTTGGAGTTGTGTCGCCGTACTAATTTGGTTTGTGTTTCTTTTTATAGAACCCCAAACCAAATTCTTTTTGGTGGGGAGGTGTTACGAACCCGGATCCAGCGTCCGAGCACGGAGCAGTGACGACCGCGCCATCTGTGGGTCAGCTCACGAAACCCCCACCAAATGGACGACGCCACCTGGTGAGGACGACGTATACTGGCCACAAGGTCCAGTTTCCAGTCCTGTGCAGCTCACAACACAGCCGCTCCTGACCTCTGGTGAGGTGGTGCTCCGACGACAGCGCCATCTATGGAGTGAATACGTCAGGCGTTTGTGCCTGAGCCCGTAAGTGAGGTGTTTTAGTGTGTCCCAGTTATTGATGACGTGTCTGCTTACAGAGTCGACCTGGGACTGCTGTGATGGAAGTTGAGTCAGTCTACCCAAGGCAGCCGTCTCCATACCTTGAGCTTTGCTGCAGCAGCTGTGAAGTCGTCCCCCGGAAGAACACTGTGGTGTTACCCTGCCAGTGGAGTGGCAGTAGAAGGATTACCCGGGACCGACTGCTGGAGACGATTATCCACTGGGGTATTGAGGACAGGAGAGTGATTTGTGGTATCACACGAGGCTCCTGTCTAGGGCGTTACCCTTATATCGTTCGTGGAGTGGCCTGACCAGTCTTGCTGACCCGGAACCTGCCAGCAGACCCGCTGGACTTGTGGTTGACGGCCTCCACGGCGGTGCCCCCAGTGGACCTGTGTTTTGGCTGACCTCTGGCCAGGGTAGGCTCAACTTCTCAGAAGAATTCGTTGTGAGGCCACGAAGAAGCACCGAAGACTCAGCACCGAGAGTTTTGCACCAGAGTCTTCAGCAGAAGACAACAGTGTATTTCCCCTGTAAATAAGTGTTAATACCCCTCCCCCTGTGCACTCTTTTATATACTATTTATTTGGTGATGGGAACAATTATAGTCTTAAGTTCTTAACTTTCTTTCCCTTCCCCCTTTAAGTTTCTTGCGTCACGGATCACATCCCTTGAAAGCCACTACTGGCTTGGGGTCGGATACAACTTCCTCTAACAACATCAGAGTAAGAACCCCGTTGCGTCCCGAGAGGGCCATAACAGAGCCAATGAAAATTGCCCCTGGCACATATGACGTCACGAAGGAAGGGGGTCCTGGAGATCGTGCCTCTTTGGTGCCACCAGTCTGAGACGACACGTTGACAAGGTTGGACGTGCGAAAGTTAGTCCTGTCAGGTTGACAGTTGTACCCCGCTCCCGTGGATTTTACGTGTCACCCGTAGTCTGCAAGTACTCTGTGAGGTTTTCCTTCATTCCATGTGTTGGACCGAAGAGGGAATTGACGGAATATTGAGCAACAAGTGCTCCAGAGACAGGTGCTTTGCAAGAAGGGGTGAAGTCTGTGCAGTGATGTATGCGACGTCTGAGGCAGTTCACCCATCTAGTGAAGACGTAGCGGCTGGGCCAATCCACCGGGAAGCAGTGGGAGAAGAAAACTAATTGGGAATCAGGACGACTGCAGCCAAGAAGTAGGTTGGCAGCCGTAGCTGTGAGGAGAAGTCGACGGCCGGGAGACCGACTCCAACCCTTCAAGAAGTTGTGGAGGAGCACGGACCTGCAGAGAACAAAGCACGGAGACGACGAGTTTATTTTGGGACGTTGATTGGGTTCCTGGAGAACACGTCAGTGTGTGTGTGGGGGCGTTCCCTACAACGAGACGAGAGCCGGGACCAGGAGCTACAATTCAACTCTCACCGGAGGGCGAGTCCACATCAGTGAGGTGGAAGTAGGTGATTCTATTTTCCCTCCCAATTCCCCTTTAGTCTGCTATATATTTAGCCAGAGTATCTTTCATGTCGTGAGCAAGGCTCACTAATGTCTATGTCATGGTAGGACACAGTTGTGAGAAGTGAGGCTGAGAAAGCTCTCATGGTATATATATTTGCGATGTGTGGATGCACCTGTAATCATTGAAGAGTTTACTGTGTCGTTGATGATTTCTTTCATGTGACATTAATGATAACTTATGTCAGAGAATATATATATAAGTGTACCAGTTATTGGTGTTAGGCTGTGTGCCCAGTATTTATCTTATTATTATTGATATTGATGAATTGATCCATATATATATGTTGGTGTGTTGAATAACATTTCCATGTGTGCAGTGATTAATTGTGTTATCGCCTTCGAAAGGAATTACTGAATCTAAGGACAGTACCGTGGTCAATTGTATTCATTATCATTATCACGAAATACAGTGCATTACGCCATTATAGTGAAATATTATGTTAATTGCTGTAGAAATGAGTTATTGAACTTGAGATCAGTGTGGTGATTCATTGCGTTCTATTGCCATTATAGAAAACATTGTGTTGATGACAAACATAGTGATCCCTGCGAATTTAGAGAAATAGGCGCTTTACGCCAAAGAAACAAGTACATAAGCATTCGCACAGTGAGGGGGGGCCGCTCAGCTGACAATGACAGGAGGAGGAGTGTTGCCCTCTAGACGAGCCCCAGTTTTGTGAAGAGAGTGTGACTTACTGCATGTATTTGATGTCTCGTTGTTGATATGGATATAATACCTTGAAGTTTTTAAGTAAAATACAAAATACCTTCGTGTTTGTATTATCCCTCCATATATCTTGTTGCCATAGAACAGTTCCAAAGAGTGTGAGTCTTAGAGACATATACCTGCCTGTGACCAGATTTAATGAGTGAGCTCTCTGCCACTAGTACCACAATTCCACAATACAACTGATGTGTTACTGGAAACGGGAAACACCAGTTGGCGACCTTGCAGTTAGTAGTAGAGCCCTTGTCGGGGCGTGCACACGGTTGGGAGAGAGCAGCTGTGTTCTCACTCGTCTTTGGCTTTTAAGGCCAGCTGGAGATCGACTGCGATACTCTCCTGGTGAACAGTGGCGCCGCGAGGATTGAGTGAAAACCCGCAGGGCTACGGTGAGTAACAGTTATCGCTAATACTACTGGGTGGTGTCTATGTACAGAGAGAGACACCCCGACGTGGGCGACCTTTGACAGGATATCAAGAACGGTTACTTATACTTATACTTATACTTACAACTAAGGTAAACCCCGACATTGGCGATCTTGCCAGGTGTCCGGGATAAAGATCTTGTGTACACTGTTACTCGCCCCTCGTACTCCCCGACAAGGTATAGCTGTGTTTGCAGCATGGGGGTGTCTGCTAGTTGCAGCAATTTTTTTTTTTAATTATCACCCCTCTGAATAGTGTGGTAATTTAACGGCTCACAACGGGCAGGTAGTTCTGATTGTTTTGGTTAGTGCGGTTGTTACGGCCTGCTTGAGCCAGTAACCAGGTTATTTCTGCGTAATGGGCCTTAGAGCCTCTTCTTCTTCTATGATTCCACCCGAAGTCAATAATAAGTTCTCAAGAATTGGCGGTAGCAAGTAATAGTGCAAGGAATAAAGAGGTGTAAACAAGACACAATTACACCTTCTCCAAATATATTATCTGTTGAAGTATAACTACACTTATGCACAGTGTCTTTCACCCCATGACACTCAATAATCTGCAGTGTTCTTCAAAACCAGGTGAGTCCACTATCTTCAGGTATACGTCGTCCACGTTTAATGGTAGTCACCGGCGAGTTCACCTTCCTCAACATGGAGCAGTTCCACACCGTATCGTTACGATGTCCAAATACCCGACATCTGCTCTTCAGAAACACACTGGCAGAGGGCTTCAGCTTCACGCTGACATTGGTCACTAATAATCACTTCCAGGGGTCTTTAACACCCTGGCAGAAGCCTCTAGCAACACACTAGCAGCACTTCTCAGCAGACGGCCACTACTGTCGTCTTATAACTCCTCTTGGGCATCAGTCCACATAATTCTGCACAAATACCACAGCTAACACACTGCTTGCTAACACACTGCTTACTACCAACTGCGGCCACTTGTCAGTAGTTCAGGACTGCCCGAGGTCAGCTGATTGCCACAGCGCAATAGACTCTTCACCTCACCTCTGTGGACATAAAAGTCGATAGCCAGACAGAACGTATTCAGGGAAAACATAGGATGGTAACCAAACCACACACTAGAAGGTGAAATGATGACGACGCTTCGGCCGCACCTCCACAGATCTCCAGTATCAGCTCTTGATACTGGTAATGGCTCAAAAGGGCCACCACATACGGGCTATTCATGCCCGTTCCACCTTTTGGGTGGCTTAATCTTCATCAATCTTCCTCATCACAATCGACTTTAGAATGGTCCAGGACGGACCGAAACGTCCCTTCCCCTTCTAGTGTGTGGTCTAGTCAACATACTTTAGCCACGTTATGTTGTTGTTGTTGATTTAGGGGCGACGACGATCGTGGGATCGGATGTGCTTCGGCGTACCCGTTAAGGGTGAATCGCGAAGCCAGGAAAAGGTGAAACGCCAAGCCAAATCGCGAAACGAGTGACGCCAATCACTAGAAATTAATATGCCTTACGCATAGGCAAATAAACGCATAGACAGGCAGATGATTGGGGAGCCCCAGGAGTCCCTCAGGGGGACAAGCACCGCCCCCGCCCCACACAGAGAACACCAGGTAGCAAAACCAAAACTCGGCCCCCAACTAAAACGCAAAAGTCATCCAGTGTCCTCCGGCAGAGCAGAACCCGGCCGCCCACCACGACTGAGGGCACACCAGGAGCCCACCAAGACCCACCAACCCCCGGCACCTCTCGGCCAAGCCGGCCCCCGAACACCGTCACCCCGCCGGGAGAACCAACCAGAACACGTCAAAAGAACTCTATGAACAATCCTGTGACCCAAGGCGATATGTGCGCCAGGCGTCGCACAATCAGACCGCTGAAAAGAGATGCCAAACGGCAGTAGCAAAGCCAAAACGCGAAAACAAGACGTGATCAGGCGGCACCCAGGCGGAGGAGGTGTCCAGACGTCCGCTCGGCTTCAAGGTCGAACCAGGAGTCCCTTTAGCCACATTATTGTGACTCATCGCCTGCATAGGATGGTAACCTTTTACCGGGAACTGTGAAATGTAATCGAATGAACAATCTTGATGGCGTTGATATCGTTACTTCACTCACCAGAGGTCATCGTCGACGACCTCACCTTTTAACTAAGGTTCGAAACAGGATCCTTTCACAGATGCCACACCTCTGCCCACAGATGGCGTTGTCTTCGTCTCACTTAATGCCTTGGAGGTGGAATGCTGATCCACAGATTGCGTCGATATCACCACACCTCCCTCAATAGAAAGCGTTGATATCGTATCTGCAGTTGTGATACTTCTTATAGTTATTGGTGATTGTACTGATTGTTCATGTTGAGTGCCGTTTTAGAAATACATATTTGTGTATGTGTATGCAGGTGTGGTAGCACAAATTGTTCTTGGTGAATGTAGGTGTGTCCATATGTGAGGCCCTGTAATGTGTGAAAGTATGGCCTTACTTGAGTCTCATTAATGTGTCAAGGTGTAGTTATACTTTGACGGCTAGTACAGTTGGGTTCGTTCTCGTCTCACAATCGATAATCTCGGGCGGCACAGAAATAGTTGGGCGCGCTTCCTATCGCCTCATGTCTCTGTCCACCTAGCAGTAAATAGGTACTGCTTAGTACCAGTACTGCTTAGAGTTAGTCAACTTGTGGGGAAGGGGGGGTTGCATCCCGGTAAGCTAAATCGACCCCAAGGGGGGAACCTTGATATAAACCTAATAACATGTTCTGTGTGTCTGTATACTGGCTGTCTGTCCCCCGACACAAATAATTATTAATTATACCCGAGTGTCATTAATATGTCAAGGTGAGTCCATGCCTGAGTGCAGGCAATGTGTACACGTGTAGCCTTGCAGAGTGCAGTTACAGCATGCAGAAATGTCTGTACCAGAGTGTCAGTAATGCATGTAGGTCTGTACCTGAGTGTCAGTAATGCAAGCAGGTCTGTACCAGAGTGTCAGTAATGTATGCAGGTCTGTACCTGAGTGTCAGTAATGCATGCAGGTCTGTACCTGAGTGTCAGTAATGCAAGCAGGTCTGTACCAGAGTGTCAGTAATGTATGCAGGTCTGTACCTGAGTGTCAGTAATGCATGCAGGTTTGTACCTGAGTGTTAGTAATGTATGCAGGTCTGTACCAGAGTGTCAGTAATGCATGTAGGTCTGTACCAGAGTGTCATTAATGCATGCAGGACTGTACCTGAGTGTCATTAATGCAAGCAGGTCTGTACCAGAGTGTCAGTAATGTATGCAGGTCTGTACCTGTGTGTCAGTAATGTATGCAAGTGTAGTCTTACTCACCAGTCTTCCCCAAGCTTTGCTGTTTGAGTATCCATGTGTGGCTGGAGCAGGTGTAGCCCTGCACTGTCAGGTTATAGCCATAGCTAGCAGGCGGCAGGTCGTAGGGAAGAAAGGCCATTCCCGGGGGGCAGAGTCTCTCCTGAATGGTCTGTCAAGGTCATGATATTAGTAAACATATTCCCAGAGAGACAAGGGGCCACAGAGAAAGACTAAGTCACCTGGAGCTCAGTTCGGGTGTGAACATCTGATGGCATGCCAACATGTAACTCTCTATTCTCATACATTTAACATCTTATCAATATCCCTATGTAATGCCATTCATCCATATGTTACCTATTGCATTTGTCGTGCATACTTATGTAATCTTAAAAAAAAATTCACTGATGCCCTGAGATGATTTTTGGGACAGTTATACGATGCCGGTATGTTGAATTTTTTACTAATATTGCCGCAAAGATGGCTACCAGACCAACATTGACTAATACAGGGAAATGGGCGATATCTAGGGAACGGCGGCTTTCAGCTGAAAATTGCACAGGCTGTAAATTGTTCAGAACACTATTGTACACAATAATATTACATTGTTATTATGTATACCAGTTATTATTACGTTAATTGAAAATAAAATATATTATTGTATAATTTTTTGTTTGTTTTACCTTGTGTGATACTTTAAAGAGAGATTTAATTTGAAAACATCATGAAGGGAGTACACCTTACACAGGTGCATAAAAGAGGAAAAAGGAAGGAACATTGGAGCTGTTTGTATGTTAAGTAGTGGTGAATATGGTCAAATCGACGAATTGTCAGCGAATTAAACCTAGCCTAATGATCTGAAAATTATATAATCATAAATATAATTTATTCTGAACATTTCTAAATTGGTGCAGTCCAATTTAGCATAACATCAATAAATCTAGTCTACAGGGTCTATATATATATATATATATATATATATATATATATATATATATATATATATATATATATATCTATATATATATATATATATATATATATATATATATATATATATATATATATATATATATATATATGATGCACAACTTGCAAGTGAAGTTATACAACTTTAGAACACTTTCCCACCAGGAGACTCGAACCTTACCCAGCACAGAAGTCTTCCAGCAACTGGCATAACAGGTACGCCTTTAACCCACTGCACCACACTCAGACCCTTAAAGGAGATGGTAATTTTCGGAGTATTTATACACCCCAAAGATAACCACCTCCCAAGGGCAACTAGAGCAAGTGAGGGGTCACTTTTACGTTTTTCATCAAGTCCCTGTTAATATGGGAGAACTCTGTGTCTATGCTTAGACACAGAGTTCTCCCATAAATATGTTCTAAATATGTTTTATAGTAAATTTACTATAAAACCAAGAAAACGGCCAGCCTACTCATGAGAAACTCTCCAGACACAAAGCAGAACGCTTTAAAAGAGACCAACGTCGTCTATGCCTTCAAATGCCCTCTTTGGGACTGTAAGCCTAAAAAAACTCAGTATATAGGCAAGACAACAACCTCTCTTTCTAGGCGTTTAACGATGCATAAGCAACAGGGCTCCATTAAGGAACATATAATCTCTTTCCCCAAACCAAACGATCACCAAAGAAATCTTAGCAAACAACACAGAAATCATCGATAGATACAGCGATAGCAGGCGGCTTGACATCTGCGAGGCACTACACATCAAGAAGTCAACACCAGCAATCAACAGCCAATTAATGCATAACTATATTCTACCCACTTCAAGACTCCGCTCCAATATAGAAGCATCAAGAAATATGGGCCAATAGGCCCTCTGCAATTACTTCCATTCTTACCTTCAATACCCATTGTTTCGTGTTCTGGCTTGTGTTGAAAGTTTGTTTTCACCTCATCCAAAACTGTTGTAACATATCACCTCACCCAAATGCAGGTATAAGAAATCGAAGATGTTTAAGCTCTATTCAGTTATAGTTGTGTGTGTGTGTAAACTAAAGTCTTTGAAAATGTAATAAGCTTTACGAAACGCACTCAAGAGTCGCGTCAGACTAAAAATGAAAATGAATTTTGGAGAATTGATTTTTCATTTACCATCAACAGTGAAAAGAAACATAAGAAAGATCGAGAAAATTCGTGTTAGAATTATTAATCTTACTTTTTCGGTCATATTTAATAATATATTCCTAATGCTGCTATCAGCATTAGGAAAGCAGCCTACTAGCAGTCTTTCCTAATATACTAATATATATATATATATATATATATATATATATATATATATATATATATATATATATATATATATATATATATATATATATATATATATATATATATATATATATATATATATATATATATATATATATATATATATGTATATATATATGCGAACAAGCCTGAATGGTCCCCAGGACAATATGCAACTGAAAACTCACCCCAGAAGTGACTCGAACCCATACTCCCAGAAGCAACGCAACTGGTATGTACATGACGCCTTATTCCACTTGACCATCACAACCGGACAAAATGAGGTGATAGCCTAAGCTATTTGAACCACCCCACCGCCGGCACTCGGATAGTAATCTTGGGCATAGCATTTTACCAAATCACCTCATTCTTTGGGGCACACGTGAGGAACACAAATGCGAACAAGCCTGAATGGTCCCCAGGACAATATGCAACTGAAAACTCACACCCCAGAAGTGACTCGAACCCATACTCCCAGAAGCAACGCAACTGGTATGTACAAGACGCCTTAATCCACTTGACCATCACGACCGGACAAAATGAGGTGATAGCCTAAGCTATTTGAACCACCCCACCTCCGGCACTCGGACAGTAATCTTGGGCATAGCATTTTACCAAATCACCTCATTCTTTGGGGGACACGTGAGGAACACAAATGCGAACAAGCCTGAATGGTCCCCAGGACAATATGCAACTGAAAACTCACACCCCAGAAGTGACTCGAACCCATACTCCCAGAAGCAACGCAACTGGTATGTACAAGACGCCTTAATCCACTTGACCATCACGACCGGACAAAATGAGGTGATAGCCTAAGCTATTTGAACCACCCCACCGCCGGCACTCGGATAGTAATCTTGGGCATAGCATTTTACCAAATCACCTCATTCTTTGGGGCACACGTGAGGAACACAAATGCGAACAAGCCTGAATGGTCCCCAGGACAATATGCAACTGAAAACTCACACCCCAGAAGTGACTCGAACCCATACTCCCAGAAGCAACGCAACTGGTATGTACAAGACGCCTTAATCCACTTGACCATCACGACCGGACAAAATGAGGTGATAGCCTAAGCTATTTGAACCACCCCACCGCCGGCACTCGGATAGTAATCTTGGGCATAGCATTTTACCAAATCACCTCATTCTTTGGGGCACACGTGAGGAACACAAATGCGAACAAGCCTGAATGGTCCCCAGGACAATATGCAACTGAAAACTCACACCCCAGAAGTGACTCGAACCCATACTCCCAGAAGCAACGGAACTGGTATGTACAAGACGCCTTAATCCACTTGACCATCACGACCGGACAAAATGAGGTGATAGCCTAAGCTATTTGAACCACCCCACCGCCGGCACTCGGATAGTAATCTTGGGCATAGCATTTTACCAAATCACCTCATTCTTTGGGGCACACGTGAGGAACACAAATGCGAACAAGCCTGAATGGTCCCCAGGACAATATGCAACTGAAAACTCACACCCCAGAAGTGACTCGAACCCATACTCCCAGAAGCAACGCAACTGGTATGTACAAGACGCCTTAATCCACTTGACTATCACGATCGGACAAAATGAGGTGATAGCCTAAGCAATTTGAACCACCCCACCGCCGGCACTCGGATAGTAATCTTGGGCTTAGCATTTTACCAAATCACCTCATTCTTTGGGGGACACGTGAGGAACACAAATGCGAACAAGCCTGAATGGTCCCCAGGACAATATGCAACTGAAAACTCACACCCCAGAAGTGTCTCGAACCCATACTCCCAGAAGCAACGCAACTGGTATGTACAAGACGCCTTAATCCACTTGACCATCACGACCGGACAAAATGAGGTGATAGCCTAAGCTATTTGAACCACCCCACCGCCGGCACTCGGATAGTAATCTTGGGCATAGCATTTTACCAAATCACCTCATTCTTTGGGGCACACGTGAGGAACACAAATGCGAACAAGCCTGAATGGTCCCCAGGACAATATGCAACTGAAAACTCACACCCCAGAAGTGACTCGAACCCATACTCCCAGAAGCAACGCAACTGGTATGTACAAGACGCCTTAATCCACTTGACCATCACGACCGGACAAAATGAGGTGATAGCCTAAGCTATTTGAACCACCCCACCGCCGGCACTCGGATAGTAATCTTGGGCATAGCATTTTACCAAATCACCTCATTCTTTGGGGCACACGTGAGGAACACAAATGCGAACAAGCCTGAATGGTCCCCAGGACAATATGCAACTGAAAACTCACACCCCAGAAGTGACTCGAACCCATACTCCCAGAAGCAACGCAACTGGTATGTACAAGACGCCTTAATCCACTTGACCATCACGACCGGACAAAATGAGGTGATACCTGGTTACCTGGTTGATGGGGTTCTGGGAGTTCTTCTACTCCCCAAGCCCGGCCCGAGGCCAGGCTCGACTTGTGAGAGTTTGGTCCACCAGGCTGTTGCTTGGAGCGGCCCGCAGGCCCACATACCCACCACAGCCCGGTTGGTCCCGCACTCCTTGGAGGAATAAATCTAGTTTCCTCTTGAAAATGTCCACGGTTGTTCCGGCAATATTTCTTATGCTTGCTGGGAGGACGTTGAACAACCGCGGACCTCTGATGTTTATACAGTGTTCTCTGATTGTGCCTATGGCACCTCTGCTCTTCATTGGTTCTATTCTACATTTTCTTCCATGTCGTTCACTCCAGTACGTTGTTATTTTACTGTGTAGATTTGGTACTTGGCCCTCCAGTATCTTCCAGGTGTATATTATTTGATATCTCTCTCGTCTTCTTTCTAGTGAGTACATTTGGAGGGCTTTGAGACGATCCCAATAATTTAGGTGCTTTATTGCGTCTATGCGTGCCGTATATGTTCTCTGTATTCCCTCTATTTCAGCAATCTCTCCTGCTTTGAAGGGGGAAGTGAGTACTGAGCAGTACTCAAGACGGGACAACACAAGTGCCTTGAAGAGTACAACCATTGTGATGGGATCCCTGGATTTGAAAGTTCTCGTAATCCATCCTATCATTTTTCTGGCTGTCGCAATATTTGCTTGGTTATGCTCCTTAAACGTTAGGTCGTCCGACATTATTATTCCCAAATCCTTTACATGCTGTTTTCCTACTATGGGTACATTTGATTGTGTTTTGTACTCTGTATTATGTTTAAGGTCCTCATTTTTACCGTACCTGAGTACCTGGAATTTATCACTGTTAAACATCATGTTATTTTCTGATGCCCAGTCGAAAACTTTATTAATATCAGCTTGAAGTTTTTCAATGTCCTCAGCCGAGGTAATTTTCATACTGATTTTTGTGTCATCTGCAAAGGATGATACGAAGCTGTGACTTGTATTTTTGTCTATATCTGATATGAGAATAAGGAAAAGCAGTGGTGCAAGGACTGTACCCTGAGGTACAGAGCTTTTCACTGCACTTGGACTAGATTTTATTTGGTTGACAGTTACTCGCTGAGTCCTGTTTGACAGAAAACTGAGTATCCAGCGTCCTACTTTACCGGTTATTCCCATTGACTTCATTTTGTGTGCTATCACGCCATGGTCACATTTATCGAAGGCCTTTGCGAAGTCCGTGTATATCACATCAGCATTCTGTTTCTCTTCTAATGCCTCAGTGACTTTGTCGTAGTGCTCAAGTAGCTGTGAGAGGCACGATCTTCCCGTGCACGATGATAGCCTAAGCTATTTGAACCACCCCACCGCCGGCACTCGGATAGTAATCTTGGGCATAGCATTTTACCAAATCACCTCATTCTTTGGGGCACACGTGAGGAACACAAATGCGAACAAGCCTGAATGGTCCCCAGGACAATATGCAACTGAAAACTCACACCCCAGAAGTGACTCGAACCCATACTCCCAGAAGCAACGCAACTGGTATGTACAAGACGCCTTAATCCACTTGACTATCACGATCGGACAAAATGAGGTGATAGCCTAAGCAATTTGAACCACCCCACCGCCGGCACTCGGATAGTAATCTTGGGCATAGCATTTTACCAAATCACCTCATTCTTTGGGGCACACGTGAGGAACACAAATGCAAACAAGCCTGAATGGTCCCCAGGACAATATGCGTCTTGTACATACCAGTTGCGTATATATATATATATATATATATATATATATATATATATATATATATATATATATATATATATATATATATATATATATATATATATATAATATATATATATATATATATATATATATATATATATATATATATGTATATATATATATATATATATATATATATATATATATATATATATATATATATATATATATATATATATATATATATATATATATATATGTATTAGTATATTTTGGTAGCAGTTTTTCCTGTAGACATATATTATTAAATATGACCGAAAAAGTAAGATTAATAATTCTAACACAAATTTTCTCGATCTTTCATACATTTCTTTTCACTGTTGGTGGTAATTCAAAAATCAATTCTCCAAAATTAATTTTTATTTCTAGTCTGACGCGACACTTGAGCGCGTTTCGTAAAACTTATTACATTTTCAAAGACTTTAGTTGACACATACACAACTGAATAGAACTTACACATCTCCGATTTGTTTATATCTACATTTGAGTGAGGTGGATGTGGTGAGGTGGTATTATTAGGGTATTAATTTCATCAACACAAGACAGAACACGAAACAATGGGTATTGAATGGAAGTGATTGTAGAAAGCTTATTGGTCCACATTTCTTGATGCTTCTATATTGGAGCGGAGTCTCGAGGTGGGTAGAATATAGTTGTGCATTAATTGGCTGTTGATTGCTGGTGTTGACTTTTTAATGTGTAGTGCCTCGCAAACGTCAAGCCGCCTGCTATCGCTGTATCTATCGATGATTTCTGTGTTGTTTGCTATATATATATATATATATATATATATATATATATATATATATATATATATATATATATATATATATATATATATATATATATAAATATATATATATATATATATATATATATATATATATATATATATATATATATATATATATATATATATATATATATATATATATATATATATATACATCGGTGCCGTGGCGGGCGGACGCGTGGAGGGAGGCTCTGTTGTTTACTGAGCAATACCCAGTGACATCCTGGCGCCACTGCACAAGGTGCTGTGTGAATATCCTGGGAAGGTGCAGGAGTGGACGGGAAGTGTCCAAAGTTAACCATCTGAACAAAAACGGATCAAACAGGTCAATTTACAGTGTGGAATATAAGGGCAGTGAGGGCGACGCCGGCGCCCTGTAGGCCTCCCACAGTGAAGATGTGGGGGGGAGGGGTGTTGTTGTTCGGTCAGGCGAGGGGGGGGGTCATCCATGTGCCACCCAGTGATTATATAAATATATTTGGAAAAGAAAAACAACAATTAGCAATCATGTTTAGTGATAATGGAGCTCACAGTGTGTCAGACTACATATGTATGATTCATTCACCATTGTGCAGTGATATTCAAGGAAATTGTACCATTGTTTAAGTGTCGCCAGACCCCCCCCCCCCACCTCTCAAACCAAGTGGTGCCCGATCCACCCAACCTTCCCCCGTCCCGCCGGCCTCACTGCATTACTGTACCTCCTGCCATTCCACCTCGCCCACCCTACGTCTGGGCGTTTCCCACCCAACTATTCACCGCCCACACAGTGCCTGTTGCAGAGATGTGTCACCCTCCATGCACCCAGATATGGCACAGGTCACAGCAAGCATTCAGGTTCCTCCCAAAAGGGAGTGAGACACAAGTACCCACATGAGTGGTGAATGCCAAGGACACCTAACTACCCCTGCTGCCACTACCCGAGTCCACCCTCCGACGATACGCCTATATCTCAGCTCGCTCGGGGGATCGAGGGGACTCCCCCCAACTAACCAGGAACCCCTCAAACAAGAACGCGGTCCTGGGAACAATGCACCCAGAGACGCACGCAGAGGACCCAGACCCAGAGGAACGTGTCCCGTTTGTGACGAATCTCACAGCCTTAGAGACGATGGAACCCTATACAGACACAACGGCTGTGCGGGTGAATGGACGGTACCTGTAGAGAGAGAAGGCCCACAGGTCCCCCCAGCACCCCCACACATTCCAGCAAACTTCATGTCATCAGATGACTTGCTGGGGGTCATCAAAGCATCTACCACCTGAACTCTTCCCCACCTTCCTAAAGCAGCACGCCCATTTGCAGCAGAGAAATATATATATATATATATATATTTTTTTTTTTTTTTTTTTTTTTTTTGAGATATATACAAGAGTTGTTACATTCTTGTACAACCACTAGTACGCGTAGCGTTTTGGGCAAGTCCTTAATCCTATGGTCCCTGGAATACGACCCCCTGCCGCGAAGAATCGTTTTTTCATCCAAGTACACATTTTACTGTTGCGTTAAACAGAGGCTACAGTTAAGGAATTGCGCCCAGTAAATCCTCCCCAGCCAGGATACGAACCCATGACATAGCGCTCGCGGAACGCCAGGCGAGTGTCTTACCACTACACCACGGAGACTGCTAAACGGATATAGACGGATATAGACCTTCTAAGGAAAGTGAATGAACGGTCTGAAAATTTTAATGCTGCGGCCACCATCTTGGTTATCTAGAGATGATTTCGGGGCTTTTTAGTGTCCCCGCGGCCCGGTTCTCGACCAGGTCTCCACCCCCAGGAAGCAGCCCGTGACAGCTGACTAACACCCACGTACCTATTTTACTGCTAGGTAATAGGGGCATAGGGTGAAAGAAACTCTGCCCATTGTTTCTCTCCGGCGCCTGGGATCGAACCCAGGACCACAGGATCACAAGTCCAGCATGCTGTCCGCTCGGCCGACCGGCTCCCTGGCCGACCATCAAAGCATGTCATAATTTGCTCCTGTTTGGCAATATTTGCTTAGGCGTACCTGCAAGAGGAGGCAAGTCACTAGCCTCATCAGTCACTAGGGAAATAAATAATTTCCCCAGAGCTGACAACTTGATCCCCATCCCTCCTCAACGCAAAAACCGTCGTGGCAGACCCAAGAGTTCCAATGACAATTTTAAGCTTGGAACACAAGTGACCAAAAAAATTGAAGAGGGCAACACAGTAGGGGCAATTAGATTACTTACCAGTGAAGAAACAATCGCCCCTAGAAATACTGCAACTGCCGACTCACTGAGAGAGAAGCACCCTCCCAGAGTACCGTGGGAACCCACTGCTCGGAACACAAATGCCCCAGACATGGGACCTCTATTCCTCCAAGCATCAGAGGTATACAAAGCCATCATATCATTTCCGCCAGGCTCAGCAGGGGAATACACTGGAGTAAGACCTCAGCACCTGAAGGGGATAACAAGCCCAGTTCTCGGCGAAGGGGCCGAGACACTACTGTCAGTGATCACGAAGTTTGTCAACGACTGCCTCTCTGGGGTGAGCCCAGAATTAAACCCTTCTTCTTCGGAGCATCCCTTTGTGCCCTTAAGAAGAAGGATGGTGGAATCAGACCCATTGCCGCGGGTAACACACTTCGGCGCCTTGTTGCTAGGGCAGCTGTCAGAAAAATTAGCATAGACGCTGCAACGATGCTTCGTCCCCATCAATTAGGTTTTGGTGTCCCCCATGGCTGTGAAGCAACAGCTCATGCAGCATGAGCCTATATTAAGCACCTCCCAGAAAATAAGGCATTAATTAAATTAGACTTTAAAAATCCCATCAACCAGGTAAAAAGGGATTTGGTACTGGAAGCAGTTCGAACCAGCTTTCCTTGTCTACTTCTCTTCGTTTCAGCAGGGTACAGTAGGGAATCGACACTGCTGTTTGGGGAACATGAAGTTGTTTCTGCAGAAGGTGTCCAGCAAGGAAACCCACTTGCCCATTTCCTTTTCTGCATTGCAGCTAAAGAGGTCACAAGCAGGTTTGTCCAGGGAATTCAACATCTGGTTCCTGGACGATGGCACCCTGGCAGGGACACAGGAATCCCTGCTAGGAGATCTTCAGCTAATGAAATCGAAGGGAGAGAAGCTAGGCCTTACACTAAATCCATCAAAGTGTGAAATCATCTCATCCAGCTAACCAATCATAGATGTAGTACGAATCTTATTGCCAGGAGCCCCAGTGATCTCTCCCACCAACAATGTGCTGCTAGGGGCACCTCTGGGCTCGAACGCCATTGAAGCAGTCCTCAAAGAAAAGCTTAAAGACTTGAAGAGGATGGAGGAAAGAATAGGGGCTTTGGATGTTCACAATAGTTTGTACCTTCTTACAAGGTGCCTGGCCTTGCCCACACTTATCAATTTCCTCAGGTGTGCTCCTTCCATCGACAGCCCAAAATTAACGGAATACGACTCACTCCTAAAGTCAATAACTATGAAAGTGTTAAACCTCTCCCTGCAAGATGACCAATGGGACCATGCAACGCTCCCAGTTAGACTCGGGGGTATAGGTATTAGCAAGGCGACAGTTAGCATTGCCGGCATTCTTATCCTCGACCAGTGCTACAAGTGAATTAGTGAATGAAATACTACCAGAATACCTAAGGAACTCCATTGGGATTCGTGATACCAAATTTGTGAAAAGAGCTGGTCAGTGGGACACTCTTGCCAATTCACCCACTCGACCAACTTTTCCAAACGACGGTAAACAGGCCAAATGGGATAGCTGCATAGTGGAGAACATCGTCAAAGCATTGCTGGAGGCGGCTTCTCAGAAGGACAGAGCACGTCTTCAAGCTGTGCAAGCCCCTCATGCTGAGGACTTCCTGTTGGCAGTCCCTAATTCCGCCTTGGGCACCCGCCAGACAATCGGGCACTAAGTATTGGTGTTGCCCTGTACCTTGCCGCTCCTATCTCCACCGAACACTGGTGTATTTGCGATCATGCACGGGCAGACCAATACTGCAGCCATGGTCTCATCTGTCGTAAGACACAGGGAAAGATTGCCAGACATGAAGCAGTCAATGACACCATCAAGAGAAGTTTGGCTACAGCTGGGTGTTGTTGGGGTTTCACTACTCTATTCTTACTCTGGGGTGAGCAATAGTTATGCTCAAGTTCACTCACCGTAGCCCTGCAGGTCTTAACTCGATCCTACGGCGCCACTGCACGCCAGGAGAGTCTCCCAGTCAATCTCAACGGCCTCTGATTGAGAAGGAGTGGGAACACGACTCGTTCACTTGACTGTCATGTGCCCTTCCCAACAATCGGGCTCTACGGTTAACCACAAGGTCGCCAACTGGTGTTTTAGGTGGCCAGTAACACCTCAGTGGACTGGTTGAATTTGTGGTAGCATTGGCAAGGTCACACTCAATAGATCAGGAGTTCAGGCAGGTATGTACTCTTATCACTCTATGCTTTCAGTGTAATATAGCCACAAGATCAATGGAGGGAATGATATAAACACAATGGTAATTTTGTATTTTACTTAAAATGTATGAAAGATGTCACAAGGCCAAACAATAATAAATAAATCAACTGATCCTGGCAGCGGCCGGCAGTTCCCACGAATAGTATGCACTCACTAAGTGGCAACACCTCCCTTCCTCATCAAGTGTCAAGAACAGCTGATCGCCTGGCCCCCGCGCGAAAGATTATTGCTTGTTTTCTAGATTCACGCACGCTGTTTCTTTAAGTTCTCCAATATTACCAGAAACTCGCACACTCGATACTGGCACAAATAGCACGTATTACTTAGTTACACTGTACTCAGGCTCAAACAGTCGTTTCTACAATCAATGCTACAATGACTCACTGTAATGGTCTTACATTGCCCTTCATTCAACAATATATTATGAAATATTAACACTGGAGTTTTCAGTACTTTCTCTCATGGGCGATAACGCAATAATTCACTGTACTCACAACTGATTAATCACTGCACGAACATAGGACATATATAGTCTATACCAATCCAACATCAATACATGAAAAATAAATAGTTTCTGGGCACGTAGCCTAACCTCCAAATACTGGCATAATATTATATATAATTTATCACTATCTGTTCACATCAAAATCTCTAGAAAGATATACACAAGCCAGTAAATTTATCACTTGTTCCTGGTGCCTGTACACACCAATAATCAACATAAGTATTATAAGTACTCTTGATAGTACTACACGGCAAACTGGTGCCTTACTGTGACACGGGTGAGACTTGCTCACGACATATAAAATCCTCAGGCTAGATAATATAGCCGAATAACATAGCTAACTAAAGGGAAATGGGGAGGGAAACTAGAAACACCTACTTCGACCTATCCTCCGATGAGAGTCGAGATGTAGCTCCTGGTCCTCGTGTCGGGAACGCCCCCACACGACACGTCGTCGTGTCCTACCGGAACCACTCGTCGTCCCACCGTTTAGCGCGTCGTCTCCGTGCCTTCTTCCTCTGCAGGTCCGTGCTCCTTCCTGACTTCTTGAAGGGTTGGAGTCGGTCTCCTGGCCGTCGTCTTCTCCCAACAACGGCTGCCGCCTACGTCTCAGCTGCAGTCGTCCGGATTCCCCAAATAGTCCTCTCCTTCCTCAGCTACCCAGTGGCTCTGTCAGCCACTACGCTGTCACGAACTGGTGAACTGCCACAGACGTCACATACGTCACTGCACGGCTTCACTGCTTCTTCTTGCACAGTACCTGACTGGAGCACTTGTTGCTCAAATAACCGTCGATTCCCTCTCTGGTTCAACACATGAACTAGGGAAGACCTCTCAGAGTACTGGCAGACTTCAGGTGACGCGTAAATCCACGGGAGCGGGAAACAACTGTCAAACTGACAGGACCAATCGTCACACGTCCAACCTCGTTGACGTGTCGTGTCTGACTGATGTCGCCAGCGCGGCGCGCGGCCTGGACCCCCTTCCTTCGTGACGTCACTTTCGCCACGGGAAATTTTCATTGGCTCCCGGTGCCACATTGCTGTCGGTGACCAATCCGGTGCCACTGACGTCACACGGTTTTGGCGGGGAATCAGGAAGGCAAGCACCATCTTGGCTTCCAAAAGGGCCTATACCACAGGCCAAAATATTACTATTTCACTAATTTCTCGGCTCTCCGAGAACACTCCACTCTCTCCCATATATCAAATTGAAGCCTGCTACGTAGAGAACGCTTGGGAAAAGTAGACATGACTCTTACTGCAGGCGTGGGAGAATTATAAGGGGGGGAACACCGTCACATACCCCTCCCCTTAAAATAAGAGTCATGTCTGGTTAGTGTATGCAGGATAGGGCATCCGCTTCTACGTTGTCCTTCCCCTTGATGTGCTTGATCTTGATCTTTGTCAGACTCTCAGTGTCGGTGAGACGGGTGCCGTCCGCCCTGGACCACTTTACTCCCTCCTCCGGGAGTTCTCGGTCCCCCTGTACACACAGAACCGTCTTCCGCTGGGGTTCTCGGGTAATCGTTCCGTCCTGCCTGGCGGCTCTTCCTTCCACATTGAAGAAAGGTCTCAGGCGGTCTATGTGACACACCTGTTTCTTTCGGGGTTTGTCCGGCTTCCCAATCTCGTACGACACTGGACCCAACCGTCGCATCACTTGGTATGGTCTCTCGAACCGCGTCTTGGTCACCCTACCTTTACCTGGCAGCAAAACCATCACTTGGAATCCGACCTGAAAATCCCTCTGCGCAGCTCTCCTGTCGTACCACTCCGACATATTACGCTGCGCCTCCTTCAGGTGTTTCCCAGCCAGTTCCTTCGTTAGGGTGAGCCGTTCTCTGAACTTCTGGACATATTTATTCACCGTTCTCACGGTCGCTCCTGGTGTCCATCGTTCCTTCAGCATGAATAGCATGGCATATATGATATAGATAAATGGAAAGTAAGCCTTCTCAGGACCCACACGTCCTCCTTCGGCCTCACTAACCAATTCGGGGAACTCCTCCTGCTGTAACTCTCCGAGACGAGTGCGGTCTACCCCTGGAGAACTGGTGAGGGTCACCTGCAACTCACCATTCGGGCTACCTTCGCCCTCCGCTCGTTCTCTGGGTCCTACGCAGAGGTGATCTGTTCCCAGGCTGTCGGACGTCTCCTCAGCCCCACCAGATCCATAACCTCCTTGTTCTTCGCGTTGTCTCGGTATCACAGCACAAACTGGGATCGCCACCGGTGTGATTCCCTTCTCGCCCCCACAGGCGTTCAACTCTCCGCCTGTCTCCTTGTATTGTTCTAGGCACTCTTCGCCTTTCACAAGATTCGGAAGGACATATCCTCCACACGCGTCATTCCCCAAGATGACCTGCGCCTCCATCTTGGGCATTGATGTACAGACTCCCACCACTAGGGTCTGGCAGCCATAGTCGGAATACAAAGTTACCTGGTGTAGGGGCATCCTCACTGGGCCTCCCACAGTGGCCACACTTGCTACCCCCACACTGATACTTTCGTAACCCTCGGGGAACAGGGTTTCACTCACCAGGGTAAAGTCAGCCCCAGTGTCTCTTAGCATCTTTACGGGGATGGGGTCTGCGACCCCCATCCTTACGGTTCCTAGACACACGAATGGGTGAACTTTCTTCTCCCCATTCAGCACGGGTTCATCCCGCACTCTCTCGGCCCTCTGGTCCTCGAACATCACTAAAGCAACGTGTCCCCGCTGCTTAAAGCGTCTGCATTCCCGCGCGACGTGTCCGATTTTTCCGCAGGTGTAGCAGCGGACCCTTGGCGGAGACCATCCGCCACCGCTCGCCTTAGTACTGCCTTCAGAGGCCGTCGCTCCCTGTGTCCTTCTCGCACCATTTGTCGTTTCCTTCGTTGCAGTAACAGTTCCCGAACTTTCAGGTTGGTTCTCCTCTATCGGCTCTACAGCACCTTTTGTTCCTCTGTCGTCCCATCTCGAGCGGTGGGACTTGGGAGAACTCGCTTCTGTCCTCCATCCATCCG
Organism: Procambarus clarkii; assembly: GCF_040958095.1. Classification (NCBI taxonomy): domain Eukaryota; kingdom Metazoa; phylum Arthropoda; class Malacostraca; order Decapoda; family Cambaridae; genus Procambarus; species Procambarus clarkii. The sequence goes on from NC_091185.1 coordinate 20,411,672, forward strand.
TCCTCCTATAATTCCTACTGCTTCCGGAGTACACGGGTGATCGGTGCTGTCCCTCTCGGCTTGGGCGTAGTGCTTCCTCTAACATGTCGGCTCGGTCGGCTGCGGCCCTTAGGTCCTTTATGTCCGCCTCCTTTACTCTCATCCTGATCTCAGGAGGGAGCACGGACATAAACTTTTCCATGACCATTAGTTCCTTGACCTCTTCGGCCAACCCCGCTTCTTCAGAGTCCAGCCACTTAAGGAACTTTCTTTCCATGTCCCTCGCTGTCTCCGCATACGATTTTCCTGGTGACCGGGTACATTCTCTAAACCTCTTCCGGTAACACTCCGGCGTGAGCTTGAAGGAACGGAGCACAGCTCGTTTTACCGCATCGTAGTTGGTGCATTCTTGGAAGTCGAGCCTAGTGAAGGCTTCGCGAGCTTCTCCTGTGAGCCTCCCTTGAACTAACTCCGCCCACTCCGCCCTCGGCCACCTCTTCAGAGCAGCAACTCTCTCAAAGTGATCGAAGAAACTTTCGGCTTCACTAGGCACAAAGACCGGCAGGTCTCGTTCCCTCACTCGTCGGTCTTCCTGTGGCGGCAGAGCAGGTACACCTAGCCCTAATTCAGCTCGCTTCAGCTCTACCTCCTTGTTGGCTTCTATTTCCAATTGTCTCAGCCTAAATTCTCGCTCGTGTTCTTCCCTGCGTAGCTGTGCTTCTCGTTCCTCACGCTTCAACTGTGCTTCTCGCTCCTCACGCCTCAGCTGTGCTTCTGCTTCTCGCTCTTCTCTGCGCTGCTGTGCTTCCAGCTGCAGCTTCATTATTTCCAGCTTAATGCTGTGCCTGCTGCCGCTGGATCCCCTGCTGCTTCCACCAATACTCAGGTGTTCACCCACACTGGCAGGTGTTTGGGGCCGTTCCTCCCCCAAAGCTTCGTCTCGAGCCCTGAGCTGAGCCATTATCTCTAGTCTTCTTTCACCAACTCTGGCAGATCTCAGCTTTATTCCAAAATGATCTGCTATAGCCTGTAACTGTGCCTTGGTGCACTCTTCCAGCACCTGTTCATCTCTAGAGTCAATAAACCTCGTCACTTTATCATCCTCCATCTTGTGCTATAAGTGATAACCTGCACCTGATCTCTAACACCACTGCCAAGTATCACCACTGCAACCTTTACTTCGATCGATATCCTGGCAAGGTCGCCAATGTTGGGGTTTCACTACTCTATTCTTACTCTGGGGTGAGCAATAGTTATGCTCAAGGTCACTCACCGTAGCCCTGCGGGTCTTCACTCGATCCTACGGCGCCACTGCACGCCAGGAGAGTCTCCCAGTCAATCTCAACGGCCTCTGATTGAGAAGGAGTGGGAACACGACTCGTTCACTTGACCGTCATGTGCCCTCCCCAACAATCAGGCTCTACAGTTAACCACAAGGTCGCCAACTGGTGTTTTAGGTGGCCAGTAACACCTCAGTGGACTGGTTGAATTTGTGGTAGCCTTGGCAAGGTCACACTCAATAGATCAGGAGTTCAGGCAGGTATGTACTCTTATCACTCTATGCTTTCAGTGTAATATAGCCACAAGATCAATGGAGGGAATGATATAAACACAATGGTAATTTTGTATTTTACTTAAAATGTATGAAAGATGTCACAAGGCCAAACAATAATAAATAAATCAACTGATCCTGGCAGCGGCCGGTAGTTCCCACGAATAGTATGCACTCACTAAGTGGCAACACCTCCCCTCCTCATCAAGTGTCAAGAACAGCTGATCGTCTTGCCCCCGCGCGAAAGATTATTGCTTGTTTTCTAGATTCACGCGCGCTGTTTCTTTAAGTTCTCCAATATTACCAGAAACTCGCACACTCGATACTGGCACAAATAGCACGTATTACTTAGTTACACTGTACTCAGGCTCAAACAGTCGTTTCTACAATCAATGCTACAATGACTCACTGTAATGGTCTTACATTGCCCTTCATTCAACAATATATTATGAAATATTAACACTGGAGTTTTCAGTACTTTCTCTCATGGGCGATACCGCAATAATTCAATGGACTCACAACTGATTAATCACTGCACGAACATAGGACATATATAGTCTATACCAATCCAACATCAATACATGAAAAATAAATAGTTTCTGGGCACGTAGCCTAACCTCCAAATACTGGCATAATATTATATATAATTTATCACTATCTGTTCACATCAAAATCTCTAGAAAGATATACACAACCCAGTAAATTTATCACTTGTTCCTGGTGCCTGTACACACCAATAATCAACATAAGTATTATAAGTACTCTTGATAGTACTACACGGCAAACTGTTGCCTTACTGTGACACGGGTGAGACTTGCTCACGACATATAAAATCCTCAGGCTAGATAATATAGCCGAATAACATAGCTAACTAAAGGGAAATGGGGAGGGAAACTAGAAACACCTACTTCGACCTATCCTCCGATGAGAGTCGAGATGTAGCTCCTGGTCCTCGTGTCGGGAACGCCCCCACACGACACGTCGTCGTGTCCTACCGGAACCACTCGTCGTCCCACCGTTTAGCGCGTCGTCTCCGTGCCTTCTTCCTCTGCAGGTCCGTGCTCCTTCCTGACTTCTTGAAGGGTTGGAGTCGGTCTCCTGGCCGTCGTCTTCTCCCAACAACGGCTGCCGCCTACGTCTCAGCTTTAGTCGTCCGGATTCTCCAAATAGTCCTCTCCTTCCTCAGCTACCCAGTGGCTCTGTCAGCCACTACGCTGTCATGAACTGGTGAACTGCCACAGACGTCACATACGTCACTGTACGGCTTCACTGCTTCTTCTTGCACAGTACCTGACTGGAGCACTTGTTGCTCAAATAACCGTCGATTCCCTCTCTGGTTCAACACATGAACTAGGGAAGACCTCTCAGAGTACTGGCAGACTTCAGGTGACGCGTAAATCCACGGGAGCGGGAAACAACTGTCAAACTGACAGGACCAATCGTCACACGTCCAACCTCGTTGACGTGTCGTGTCTGACTGATGTCGCCAGCGCGGCGCGCGGCCTGGACCCCCTTCCTTCGTGACGTCACTTTCGCCACGGGAAGTTTTCATTGGCTCCCGGTGCCACATTGCTGTCGGTGACCAATCCGGTGCCACTGACGTCTCACGGTTTTGGCGGGGAATCAGAAAGGCAAGCGCCATCTTGGCTTCCAAAAGGGCCTATACCACAGGCCAAAATATTACTATTTCACTAATTTATCGGCTCTCCGAGAACACTCCACTCTCTCCCATATATCAAATTGAAGCCTGCTACGTAGAGAACGCTTGGGAAAAGTAGACATGACTCTTACTGCAGGCGTGGGAGAATTATAAGGGGGGGGAACACCGTCACAGTGTCCAGCACAAAGGGAACCTCAGTTGTGCAGACCTCACAACAGCCAAAAACACCCAGATGGAGTCACCTTGCAACCATGGAGGGAAAGTAAACAGATTGTATGGGATTACTCGTGTGCATCTACGTTGGCTGATACCTAACAACGTTACAGCTCAGCAGAGGGAGGTGGGGCAGCCACCATCAGGGAGACCCAGAAAATCAACAAGTACAGAGACCTAGAACGTTGTTACAGGTTCGTGTTGATAGGCTCTGAGTCTCCGGGTGCCGGGGGTAAATGTACACTTAAGTTTTTAAAGGAGGTGAGTGCAGAACTCATTTGGAAAACTAGAGACCCACGAGCTGCCAGTTTCCTGTTCCAGCGCCTCAGTGTCACAGTTCATAAAGGAAATGCATGCTGTATCCTAGGTACGCACCCAGCTTCCGAGGAGCTGGACGAGGTCTTCGAACGCTGATTGTTTTATTGTTTCATATTTATGTGTGTGTTCTCCGTAAACTGTAGCATTGCAATAAAATAAAACAAAATAAAACAAAATATACAAAAAAAAATCGGGGTGGTAGGAGAGGAAAAGATTAAATTATCCAGTGAGAATCCACAAGGTCTTATCTGAATGCCCTTTACCTTCTTCTTCGAGGATGTGGGTCCCTGCAATTGCACCAGAGGTGGTACCCCCTATATTATATATATATATATATATATATATATATATATATATATATATATATATATATATATATATATATATATATATATATATATATATATATATATATATATATATATATATATATATATATATATATATTTATATATATATTATTATTAAATATGACCGAAAAAGTAAGATTAATAATTCTAACACGAATTTTCTCAATCTTTCGTACATTTCTTTTCACTGTTGGAGGTAAATATAAAATCAATTCTCCAAAATTCATTTTTATTTCTAGTCTGACGCGACACGAGCGCGTTGTTTCGTAAAACTTATTAAATTTTCAAAGACTTTAGTTTACAAATACACAACTGAATAGAACTTACGCATCTCTGATTTTATATCTACATTTGAGTGAGGTGGAAGGGGTGATGTGGCATTAATCAACACAAGACAGAACAAGAGGTGACATTTATAGGGTATTAATTTCATCAACACAAGACAGAACAAGGGGTGGCATTAATAGGGTATTAATTTCATCAACACAAGACAGAACACGAAACAATGGGTATTGAATAGAAGTGTTTGTAGAAAGCCTATTGGTCCATATTTCTTGATGCTTCTATATTGGAGCGGAGTCTTGAGGTGGGTAGAATATAGTTGTGCAATAATTGGCTGTTGATTGCTGGTGTTGACTTCTTGATGTGTAGTGCCTCACAAACGTCAAGCCGCCTGCTATCGCTGTATCTATCGATGATTTCTGTGTTGTTTACTAGGATTTCTCTGGCGATAGATTGGTTGTGGGAAGAGATTATATGTTCCTTAATGGAGCCCTGTTGCTTATGCATCGTTAAACGCCTAGAAAGAGATGTTGATGTCTTGCCTATATACTGGGTTTATTGGAGCTTACAGTCCCCAAGAGAGCATTTGAAGGCATAGACGACGTTAGTCTCTTTTAAAGCGTTCTGTTTTGTGTCTGGAGAGTTTCTCATGAGTAGGCTGGCCGTTTTTCTGGTTTTATAGTAAATCGTCAGTTGTATCCTCTGATTTTTGTCTGTAGGGATAACGTTTCTATTAACAATATCTTTCAGGACCCTTTCCTCCGTTTTATGAGCTGTGGAAAAGAAGTTCCTGTAAAATAGTCTAATAGGGGGTATAGGTGTTGTGTTAGTTGTCTCTTCAGAGGTTGCATGGCTTTTCACTTTCCTTCTTATGATGTCTTCGACGAAACCATTGGAGAAGCCGTTGTTGACTAGGACCTGCCTTACCCTACAGAGTTCTTCGTCGACTTGCTTCCATTCTGAGCTGTGGCTGAGAGCACGGTCGACATATGCGTTAACAACACTCCTCTTGTACCTGTCTGGGTAGTCGCTGTTGGCATTTAGGCACATTCCTATGTTCGTTTCCTTAGTGTAGACTGCAGTGTGGAAACCTCCGCTCTTTTCCATGACTGTTACATCTAGAAAGGGCAGATGACCTCACTGAGGACCAAGTCACTCTCCTAAATCTGGGCATAAACTGTCATGTTATGTCCAGACCGAGTGAGATGGCCTGGAAAGTAGAGTTGGAAATTCTGTTGGACGACATATTCGACCTCGAGACACAAAAGAAGGTCACTACCAAAGATACCTTACAAGCAGAACTTATTGCAGAAGGAGGAAAGAATCGAGGCAATTACAGAAGCACCATACTGTCCCCCGAGCTTAAAGCGGCAGCTAAAAGCCTTCGTGAGAACAAGGAGATAGTTGTCAGGAGAGGTGACAAGTCGCCAATATATGTCATTCTTAAAAAAGACGAATATCTGGCGAAAATGAACATCATACTCTCTGACCAAACTAAGTTCCAAAGGGTAACGAAGGACACTACAGCCGAATTAAAAGCAAAGGCCAACAACCTGATCGAAACTGTGAACGCCAAGAAATCCGGACTCCACCTGCCAAAGATCATTGGGGAATATAAACCTGGATATGCGTATGGAAATGTCAAGACACACAAGCCTGGAAACCAACTTCGGCCAATCATTAGCCAGATACCCACACCCACGTACAGACTGGCGAAGCGACTCAACGGCCTGCTGACTCCTTATGTTCCTTGCGCCTTCAGCCTGAAGTCTCCAAAGGAATTTGTTGACTTACTGCGGGGCACACGGGCCACAGGGATAAGAGCCTCGTTGGACATAGAATCGCTGTTTACCAACGTACCTGTGGACGAGACAATCGGAATGATAGCCGACAGAGTGTATCGTGATCCAGCCTGTACTCCTCTTGACATACCAGAAAATATTCTGAGGAAACTACTCCAAGCTTGTACTAAAGAGGCACCCTTCTTGAGACCGGATGGGCACATGTATAAGCAAGTAGATGGGGTCGCCATGGGTTCTCCCCTAGGTGTCTTGTTTGCAAACTTCTACATGGGTACCATCGAGCAAAAAGTCTTAGTCGACATGAACTTGAAACCGGCCATATACTGCAGGTATGTTGACGACATTTTTACACAGGTACCTGATGTCAGACATCTGCAGGAGCTAAAGGAGACATTTGAGCAGAGTTCCGTGCTGCGTTTCACTTACGAGATGGAAAAGGATGGGAAGCTGCCCTTTCTAGATGTAACAGTCATGGAAAAGAGCGGAGGTTTCCACACTGCAGTCTACACTAAGGAAACGAACATAGGAATGTGCCTAAATGCCAACAGCGACTGCCCAGACAGGTACAAGAGGAGTGTTGTTAACGCATATGTCGACCGTGCTCTCAGCCACAGCTCAGAATGGAAGCAAGTCGACGAAGAACTCTGTAGGGTAAGCCAAGCAAACACAAATCATCTACACAACGTTCGCCTATCTCTTCCCATAGGTGTGGGAATGATTTGCATTGAGAATGGTGCAGGAGAGCCTTTGAGAAACTTTTAATCAAAAAATCCAAACACAAAGGTTTAATTATAAATTGTTTTTCTACAATTATTTTCTTCCAAATGTAAAACAAATAGTTTTTACATGTTTAAATATAAAATTTATGGTGTTTTTTTGTAAAATTCATTAATAAATTGTGCATGATATATATTGGCTGAGTGAAACCTTTAAAATCGATTTAGTTATAATATGAACAGAAAAAAGTAGTTTTCCAAATTTTCTAAAAATCGCTCTTTTTAACACAATTTGACTCCTTATGCATTCCACTAAACACTAATATCATGTTTAAATATATAATTTATGTATTATTCCCTAAGATAATTTATATAAATTATAAAAGTTGCTGGAAAGTGGTGAGAAAGAATCTGAAAACGTTTTGTTGTCTTATATTGGCGTGTTCTTATTAACTAGAGTGAGTAAGAGTGAGCGAGAGTGGGTAAGAGTGAGTAAGAGTGAGCGAGAGTGGGTAAGAGTGAGTAAGAGTGACTGAAGGTGAGTGAGAGTGCCAGAGAGTGTGTAAGTGTGAGTAAGAGTGAGTATAAGTAAGAGTGACTGAGAGTAAGAGTGAGTAAGAGTGAGAGTAAGGGTGACAGAATGAGTAAGAGTGAGAGTAAAGTGATTGAGAGTAAGGGTGAGTATGAGAGTAAGAGTGATTGAGAGTTAGAGTGAGAGTAAGAGTGATTGAGAGTAAGAGTGATTGAGAGTAAGAGTGATTGAGAGTAAGAGTGATTGAGAGTAAGAGTGATTGGGAGTAAGAGTGATTGAGAGTAAGAGTGATTGGGAGTAAGAGTGATTGGGAGTAGGAGTTAGAGTGAGAGTAGGAGTAAGAATGAGAATAAGAGTGATTGAGAGTAAGAGTGAGTAAGAGTAAGAATGAGAGTAAGAGTGATTGAGAGTAAGAGTGATTGAGAGTAAGAGTGATTGAGAGTAAGAGTGATTAGGAGTAAGAGTGATTGGGAGTAAGAGTAAGAGTGAGAGTAAGAGTAAGAATGAGAATAAGAGTGATTGAGAGTAAGAGTGATTGGGAGTAAGAGTAAGAGTAAGAGTAAGAATGAGAGTAGGAGTGATTGAGAGTAGGAGTGATTGGGAGTAGGAGTGATTGGGAGTAAGAGTGATTGAGAGTAAGAGTAATTGAGAGTAAGAGTATGAGAGTAAGAGTGAGAGAGTGAGTATGAATGGGTAAGGGTGACTGAGAGTGAGTAAGAGTGACAGAGTATGAATGACAGAGTAAGAGTGATAGAGAGTAAGAGTGACAGAGAGTAAGAGTGACAGAGAGTAAGAGTGACAGAGAGTAAGAGTGACAGAGAGTAAGAGTGACAGAGTAAGAGTGAGTATGAGAGTGAGTAAGGATGACTGAGAGAAAGAGTGAGTAATAGTGCGTAAGAGTGATTGAGAGTAAAAGTGATTGAGAGTAAGAGTGATTGAGAGTAAGAGTGATTGGGAGTAAGAGTGATTGAGAGTAAGAGTGATTGGGAGTAAGAGTGATTGGGAGTAGGAGTAAGAATGAGAATAAGAGTGATTGAGAGTAAGAGTGAGTAAGAGTAAGAATGAGAGTAAGAGTGATTGAGAGTAAGAGTGATTGAGAGTAAGAGTGATTGAGAGTAAGAGTGATTGGGAGTAAGAGTGATTGAGAGTAAGAGTGATTGGGAGTAAGAGTGATTGGGAGTAGGAGTAAGAATGAGAATAAGAGTGATTGAGAGTAAGGGTGAGTAAGAGTAAGAATGAGAGTAAGAGTGATTGAGAGTAAGAGTGATTGAGAGTAAGAGTGATTGGGAGTAAGAGTGATTGGGAGTAAGAGTAAGAGTGAGAGTAAGATTGAGAATAAGAGTGATTGAGAGTAAGAGTGATTGGGAGTAAGAGTAAGAGTAAGAATGAGAGTAGGAGTGATTGAGAGTAGGAGTGATTGGGAGTAGGAGTGATTGGGAGTAGGAGTGATTGAGAGTAAGAGTAATTGAGAGTAAGAGTATGAGAGTAAGAGTGAGAGAGTGAGTATGAATGGGTAAGGGTGACTGAGAGTGAGTAAGAATGACAGAGTAAGAGTGACAGAGAGTAAGAGTGACAGAGAGTAAGAGTGACAGAGAGTAAGAGTGACAGAGAGTCAGAGTGACAGAGTAAGAGTGACAGAGAGTAAGAGTGACAGAGAGTAAGAGTGACAGAGAGTAAGAGTGACAGAGAGTAAGAGTGACAGAGAGTAAGAGTGACAGAGTAAGAGTGACAGAGAGTAAGAGTGACAGAGAGTAAGAGTGACAGAGAGTAAGAGTGACAGAGTGTAAGAGTGACAGAGTAAGAGTGACAGAGAGTAAGAGTGACAGAGAGTAAGAGTGACAGAGAGTAGGAGTGACAGAGAGTAAGAGTGACAGAGAGTAAGAGTGACAGAGTAAGAGTGACAGAGAGTAAGAATGACAGAGTAAGAGTGACAGAGAGTTAGAGTGACAGAGAGTAAAAGTGACAGAGAGTAAGAGTGACAGAGTAAGAGTGACAGAGTAAGAGTGACAGAGAGTAAGAGTGACAGAGAGTAAGAGTGACAGAGAGTAAGAGTGACAGAGAGTAAGAGTGACAGAGAGTAAGAGTGACAGAGTAAGAGTGACAGAGAGTAAGAGTGACAGAGTGTAAGAGTGACAGAGTAAGAGTGACAGAGTAAGAGTGACAGAGAGTAAGAGTGACAGAGAGTAAGAGTGACAGAGAGTAAGAGTGACAGAGAGTAAGAGTGACAGAGAGTAAGAGTGACAGAGAGTAAGAGTGACAGAGTAAGAGTGACAGAGAGTAAGAGTGACAGAGTGTAAGAGTGACAGAGTAAGAGTGACAGAGTAAGAGTGACAGAGTAAGAGTGAGAGAGAGTAAGAGTGACAGAGAGTAAGAGTGACAGAGAGTAAGAGTGACAGAGTAAGAGAGTGAGAGTGATTATGAGAGAGTTAAGAGTGTGAGGTGTGAGAGAGTAGCAGGCCAGGGAGGCAGGATGTGTGGTCACAGGCGAGGCCTAGGCCTCGTGATCTCTAATGTTGGTTTTTATATATATGTGGGATTTTTTGTCCTGTTTCAAATTATAATTATTTAGCAGGAATGTAATAAGATATTGCACAGTATTAATGTGACAATAATATATGCATTATTTCCTTGATAATCAAACTTGTTGTTCAAAGATAATATACAATCTTTGAAGGAAACATTTTGAGAGCGCGAGCTGGCAACACTGGGCTGGTGGGTGAGAGAGACATATGGTTAGTTTTGCTCAGACCTTCAGTAGTGAAGGGTGTGTCCCAGCTGGCCGCCACCAGCCGCCACCCGCCGCCACCCGCCGCCCACCACCAGCCGCCACCCGCCACCACCCGCCACCAACCACCACCACCCACCACCAGCCGCCACCTGCCACCACCCACCACCAGCTGCCACCCGCCACCCACCACCAGCCGCCACCCGCCGCCACCCACCACCAGCCGCCACCCACCACCAGCTGCCACCCGCCACCACCCACCGTCAGCCGCCACCCGCCACCACCCACCACCAGCCGCTACCCGCCACCACCCACCACCAGCCGCCACCCGCCACCACCCACCACCAGCCGCCACCCGCCACCACCCACCACCAGCCGCCACCCGCCACCAGCCACCGCCACTCACCACCCGCCGCCACCACCCACCACCAGCCGCCACCCGCCACCACCCACCACCAGCCGCCAGCCGCCACCCACCACCAGCCGCCACCCGCCACCACCCACCACCAGCCGCCACCCGCCACCACCCACCACCAGCCGCCACCCGCCACCACCCACCACCAGCCGCCACCCGCCACCACCCACCACCAGCCGCCACCCGCCACCAGCCACCGCCACCCACCACCGCCACTCACCACCCGCCGCCACCACCCACCACCCGCCGCCACCCGCCACCCACCACCAGCTGCCACCCGCCACCACCCACCACCAGCCGCCACCCGCCACCACCCGCCACCCGCCACCACCCGCCACCAGCCACCGCCACCCACCACCGCCACTCACCACCCGCCGCCACCACCCACCACCAGCCGCCACCCGCCACCAGCCACCGCCTCCCACCACCGCCACCTGCCGCCACCACCCACCACCACCACCCACCACCACCAGCCGCCGCCGCCACCACCACCCACCACCACCGCCGCCACCACCCATCACCGCCGCCGCCACCACCACCCACCACCACCGCCGCCGCCACCACCCATCACCGCCGCCGCCGCCACCACCCACCACAGCCGCCGCCGACACCAGCGCCACCACCCACCACAGCCGCCACCACCACCCACCACCACCCACCACCACCACCCACCACCACCCACCACCACCCACCACCGCCGCCACCACCAGCCGTCACAAGCCGCCACCGCCCGCCACCGCCCGCCACCAGCCGCCATCACCACCACCACCACCACCACCACCACCACCAGCCGCCATCACCGCCACCAGCCGCCACCAGCTGCCACCACCACCAGCCGCCACCACCACCAGCCGCCATCACCGCCACCAGCTGCCACCACCACCAGCCGCCATCACCGCCACCAGCTGCCACCACCACCCAGCCGCCACCACCAGCCGCCACCACCGCCACCACCACCTGCCACCAGCCGCCACCACCGCCCGCTATCAGCCGTCGCCGCCCGTTGCCACAGTCGCCACCGCAAGCCGCCACCGCCAGCCGCCACCAGCCCCCCCCACCGCCGATCGTCACCACCCACCACAGCCGCCGCCACCGCCCGCCACCGCCCGCCACCACCCGCCACCGCCGCCACCACCCACCACCCGCCGCCACCACCACCCGCCGCCACCACCCACCACCACCAGCCGCCACCACCCACCACCACCCGCCGCCGCCGCCACCCACCACCCGCCGCCGCCGCCACCACCACCCCCACCACCGCCGCCACCACCCACCACCACCAGCCGCCGCCGCCACCACCACCCACCACCACCACCACCACCACCCACCACCACCTCCGCCACCACCCACCACCACCAGCCGCCGCCGCCACCACCACCCACCACCACCGCCGCCACCACCCACCACCGACAGCCGCCACCACTCATCACAGACGCCGCCACCCGCCACCGCCCGCCACCACCGCCAGACACAGCCGCCAGTGTCCGCCACCGCCGCCACTGTCCGCCACCGCCGCCACTGTCCGCCACCGCCGCCACTGTCCGCCACCGCCGCCACTGTCCGCCACCGCCACCACTGTCCGCCTGCCGCCACCACTGTCCGCCCGCCGCCACCACTGTCCGCCCGCCGCCACCACTGTCCGCCCGCCGCCACCACTGTCCGCCCGCCGCCACCACTGTCCGCCCGCCGCCACCACTGTCCGCCCGCCGCCTCCACTGTCCGCCCGCCGCCTCCACTGTCCGCCCGCCGCCTCCACTGTCCGCCCGCCGCCTCCACTGTCCGCCCGCCGCCGCCACTGTTCGCCCGCCGCCGCCACTGTCCGCCCGCCGCCGCCACTGTCCGCCCGCCGCCGCCACTGTCCGCCCGCCGCCACTGTCCACCACCGCCGCCAAAGCCGCCACGGTCCGCCCTCCGCCACAGCCGCCACTGTCCGCCCGCCGCCACTGTCCGCCCGCCGCCACTGTCCGCCCGCCGCCACTATCCGCCGCCGCCGCCACTGTCCTCCCGCCGCCACTGTCCGCCCGCCGCCACTGTCCGCCCGCCGCCGCCCTGTCCGCCCGCCGCCACTATCCGCCACCGCCGCCACTGTCCGCCCGCCGCCACTGTCCGCCCGCCGCCACTATCCGCCACCGCCGCCACTGTCCGCCCGACGCCACTGTCCGCCCGCCGCCACTGTCCGCCCGCCGCCACTGTCCGCCCGCCGCCACTGTCCGCCCGCCGCCACTATCCGCCACCGCCGCCACTGTCCGCCCGCCGCCACTATCCGCCACCGCCGCTACTGTCCGCCTGCCGCCACTGTCCGCCCGCCGCCACTGTCCGCCCGCCGCCGCCACTGTCCGCCCGCCGCCACTATCCGCCACCGCCGCCACTGTCCGCCACAGCCGCCACTCTCCGCCGTACAGCCTCCCCTCTCTCCGTTAGTAAATAATTATAATTGTTAGTAAATAATAAAAGAAATATAAATTATTAGATTTTTTTTACCCTTAAATTGGTTTTAATATTTAAATTGAAAATAATAATATAACATAAAATATAATAAAAATAATATAATATAAAATATAATTTAATTTCAAGAAATTTAACTTTAAACACAAAGATGTGAAAAGGGTTCAGATTATTGGCTCAAACCTTTCATAAGAGATTCATATTGGTATATGAATGGATTATGAATGACTCATGTTAGGAGTGTAAAGTTGCCACAACATCTCAAATTAGTGTTAGATACATATGTCTTGGTTATAAGTTTTGGAAACCTATTTAAGTCCACACACAATATCGTATCTGATACGATAAAACAAACGTTTCCAATACTTTCAAATACTTTCCAGATATGTTGTGGCAACCTAAAATTGTTTGCTGGGAGGCAGGTCCTAGTCAACAACGGCTTCTCCAATGGTTTCGTCGAAGACATCATAAGAAGGAAAGTGAAAAGCCATGCAACCTCTGAAGAGACAACTAACACAACACCTATACCCCCTATTAGACTATTTTACAGGAACTTCTTTTCCACAGCTCATAAAACGGAGGAAAGGGTCCTGAAAGATATTGTTAATAGAAACGTTATCCCTACAGACAAAAATCAGAGGATACAACTGACGATTTACTATAAAACCAGAAAAACGGCCAGCCTACTCATGAGAAACTCTCCAGACACAAAACAGAACGCTTTAAAAGAGACTAACGTCGTCTATGCCTTCAAATGCTCTCTTGGGGACTGTAAGCTCCAAAAAACCCAGTATATAGGCAAGACAACAACATCTCTTTCTTGGCGTTTAACGATGCATAAGCAACAGGGCTCCATTAAGGAACATATAATCTCTTCCCACAACCAAACCATCGCCAGAGAAATCCTAGTAAACAACACAGAAATCATCGATAGATACAGCGATAGCAGGCGGCTTGACGTTTGCGAGGCACGACACATCAAGAAGTCAACACCAGCAATCAACAGCCAATTATTGCACAACTATATTCTACCCACCTCAAGACTCCGCTCCAATATAGAAGCATCAAGAAATATGGACCAATAGGCTTTCTACAAACACTTCTATTCAATACCCATTGTTTCGTGTTCTGTCTTGTGTTGATGAAATTAATACCCTATTAATGCCACCCCTTGTTCTGTCTTGTGTTGATGAAATTAATACCCTATTAATGTCACCTCTTGTTCTGTCTTGTGTTGATTAATGCCACATCACCCCTTCCACCTCACTCAAATGTAGATATAATATCAGTGATGCGTAAGTTCTATTCAGTTGTGTATTTGTAAACTAAAGTCTTTGAAAATGTAATAAGTTTTACGAAACGCGCTCGTGTCGCGTCAGACTAGAAATAAAAATGAATTTTGGAGAATTGATTTTTGATTTACCTCCAACAGTGAAAACAAATGTACGAAAGATTGAGAAAATTCGTGTTAGAATTATTAATCTTACTTTTTCGGTCATATTTAATAATATATGTCTACAGGAAAGACTGCTACCAAAATATACTAATATATATATATATATATATATATATATGTATATATATATATATATATATATATATATATATATATATATATATATATATATATATATATATATATATATATATATATATATATATATATATGTCGTACCTAGTAGCCAGAACTCACTTCTCAGCCTACTATGCAAGGCCCGATTTGCCTAATAAGCCAAGTTTTCATGAATTAATGTTTTTTCGTCTACCTAACCTACTTAACCTAACCTAACCTTACCTATAAAGATAGGTTAGGTTAGGTTAGGTAGGGTTGGTTAGGTTCGGTCATATATCTACGTTAATTTTAACTCCAATAAAAAAAAAATTGACCTCATACATAGTGAAAAGGGCAGCTTTATCATTTCATAAGAAAAATATTATAGAAAATATATTAATTCAGGAAAACTTGGCTTATTAGGCAAATCGGGCCTTGCATAGTAGGCTGAGAAGTGAGTTCTGGCTACTAGGTACGACATATATATATATATATATATATATATATATATATATATATATATATATATATATATATATATATATATATATATATATATATATATATATATATGTCGTACCTAGTAGCCAGAACGCACTTCTCGGCCTACTATGCAAGGCCCGATTTGCCTAATAAGCCAAGATTTCCTGAATTAATATATTTTCTCTAATTGTTTTCTTATGAAATGATAAAGCTACCAATTTCATTATGTATGAGGTCAATTTTTTTTTATTGTATTTAAAATTAACGTAGATATATGACCGAACCTAACCAACCCAACCTAACCTAACCTAACCTAACTTTATAGGTTAGGTTAGGTTAGGTAGGTTAGGTAGTCGAAAAGCAATTAATTCATGAAAACTTGGCTTATTAGGCAAATCTGGCCTTGCATAGAGTAGTGTAAAAGGAGACACATGGGGAATAAATTTTCAGAAACGGTTGGGCACTTCCATGCCGACTCGACTCTCGGGGGCCAGATCGTGAAAATCTTTTTCAAGCAGTTGGGTCAGGACGCGCTGGGCGCGCACCTGGCTGGCTGGCTGGGTTGGGTGGTGGTCCGTTCCCCCCCAGGGGTACCCAGGGTCCACCACCCAGGATGTACCTGAGGAACTGGTGCCCAATCCTAACCTGTTTTTTCTCGTGCTTTTAAGATGAGTCTAAGGCATCAAGAAGGGGGTCCCCTACTTATGAGTGGATCAGTGGGTGCATGTTCAATAGATTCAAACTATTGAATCTATTAAAAATACACTGGTGAAAGGCATATAAACGTTTTTGGAGTATTCAATAGCATGAGCAAAAATTCACGATTTGGCCCGGGTGTGTTACGAGAGTACTACGGTATCAATTTGGGGGCTCTTACTTTTGAATGGAACAGAGGGTGAATGTTCAATAGATTCAAACCAAAAAACACAGTTGAAAGCGAATATAGAAGTTTTTGGAGTACTTTAATGAGGCTATGACTGAATAGTATAGGGAGCCCTTGGCACAGCTCCATTTTCTGTAATGGTCAGAGGTGAGCAGTGAGAACGGGGCGCGATTTTTATGACCAATCAGGAGCCGAGTAGAAAAATTCTCTTTCCGTCCCGGGTCATGGGTCAATCAGGTGAAATTTTCCCTTATTTGTCGCGGGGGTGTCACGTGACATGACGTCGGCAATAGTTACCCTCTACCTATGATTACCCCAGTGTGGGTCAATTATACAAGGGGGGGTCGAGATTCCTTACAAAGACCAAGTTGGATATTTAGGTGTAGTAAGCCTTATCTTGAATTTGCATGATACTGTGGGGTAGATTGACATGAAGGGCGAATCATAGAACAGGATCTGCATGTGAGATGGGTCATATTAGGGTTTTAATGAAGTTAAGATAGCTTTAAAGAGTCCGGTGTGCTTGAAGGTGGGTAAATGTTCAGTCAATAATTCTTGTGTTTTTAATCTGAATGAGGGGTCCTAGTTTGCGTTCTAGTCGTAAAATGAGTTCCTTAGTATATTTGCTATGGAAAATGAGCTTTCAGTACTCTATATAATTTGAAATGAGGTCAAGAAAGACATGTTTATGTGCGAGAAGAGTCAGGTTGGAAACTGTTTATTCCAGTCATCCCCCCTTGGCTTTGCTCCGTTTTCTGTAGCCAAAGTAAAGATTCCATTTTCTGCGGCATTCAGTTGATTACTGGTGATAAAGGCATGCTTGCATTTGTATAGTTCTAACCTGTTTATAGATTTTATAGATATATTTGTCTGGCCTCAAATTAGATTTTAATATGAAAAATAGCATCAAATGTAAGTCTATCTTTTGTAATAAACGTTACAAGCATTAACAATACCTGTGATATTTCATAGAATACGAAAAGAAGGTTAAATAGTGGGGCCTCAGCCATATTGTGTTGGGTTTGACACTCCAAACATTAATTTGAAACTCGTAAATATACTATAAAGGAAAGTAGTTAAGTTGTTTAAGCAATTTAATATATATTAGGAATCTGTTCATATTCCATAATAAATTGCATTTTTTATCATAGTAGTTCATAGCTATTGTGGTGGGGGCCCCAATAACTTCATGTAACGCTTCGACTGGCACTATCTGTTGCTGTGAAATGCTTTTTGATATCATGTGTCGACTGGCACTATCTGTTGCTATGAAATGCTTTTTGATATCATGTGTAAAAATTTAAAAGTCGACTCCATCAGTTGCCTTTTATGTTAGTGGTGGTATATCAAGTGCAAAGGTTTTCAGAAAATGTTACACCTCCACCTTTCAAAAAGTGAAAGACGAATTCATTTTTGGCATTACTGTCATTACTTTGGAAGTTTTTAATGATAGCACATGCTTAAACAAACTCGCTTGCAAAAACACTCATTTTTTTTTGGTTCAACTTTACACAAATAAACCCAGGGCTTTCACATTCGCGCAAAATACTTAGTCCCCCCTAAACTTAAAACAGTTGCACAATCTTACTTAAACACCTTGCTAAACTCTTATACACAAACAGAAACTCAGTTTTTAACTCACACAAATAAACACGGGCTTTGCACATTCACACAAAAAAAATGCTTAGTCCCCCCTAGACTTGAACACTCACAATCTTACGGTGCTTTAATTGCCAAAGCCTTCCAAACCTGCACTGGGTCGTTAGTCATACATAGAATCAGGGAGAAAAATATCTGCTTCAATATATATAAAAAAATAATACAACTCTTGAATAAATAGTACAACCACTTGGGCTGGACGGTAGAGCGACGGCCTTACTTCATGCAGGTCGGCGTTCAATTCCCTGACCATCTAAGTGGTTGGGCCACTATTCCTTCCTCCCACCTTATTCGGCCCGGGTTCAGTTCCCCAACGTCCAAACTATTGGACATTCCAAAATTTCACTAAATGATGCGGTATTTTAGTTGCCCCCTCTAATTATAGAGATTTTAAACCCGTACGTGGTGGCCCTTTTGAGCCATTACCAGTATCAATAACTGATACTGGAGTTCTGTGGAGGTGCGACTGCACCTTGCGTGACGGGAGATGTCTCCCCCGTTGCAAGATGGGAATAGGGGCTGCATTAATAAATGAATTAAAACTAACATTCAATTATATTCTCAACAAACTTATGCAAACCCCATACAATTACATTAGCAAGCCAACACAAATTCATTGAGCAAGTTTAACTATTCGCATACTTTGCGTCATTATATAATGGAATACGAAAAAGATATTCGCAGAATTCAGAGATAACACCATCAATGGAGTCCAAGAAATACGCATGTACTTCATTCATAATGATGCGCTGCCAGGAATTTTAGCAAAGTAACCAAAATATTTGCTTACTGTATTTAGGTGAAGGATGCACATGACTCTCCGGTTAGGCGGTTGTGGAGTGAGACCTGCAACTGCAGACTTCCCATAGTCGTAAAAATGCCTTGCATAGAGACCGTTGCAAGCCTCTTGTTGAATCACTTAGGGTGCATATGTGTGTGTGTGTGTGTATGTGTATGTAGCAGTGACAATCGCGTAACGAGCTTTCAAGAGATTGTCACTTGCATAGCTAAACAATATGTAGGGTTCAGTTTCCAAACCAATTATGCGGCTCTCGAACCCTTTTCCCCAGCTACATGCGGGAGATCCCTTTTATTTTCAGCTAAAATATGCATTATATTCAGGGGGTTCGCCGTGTCATAGCACAACCTAAGCCCAATATACTCCCCTAAACTTTCCCTATCCCATCTAAATTTAAAAAAGGCATTTTCAATACCCAATATACAGCCAACGCATATTATACAACATCCCCAAGACCATTTCATAAGAGTTAGTGCTGCACCCCTCCAGGTAATTTCATCAAATTAAAGACAATTTTACCTAAAATTTGTTGTGTATGGCACAACCAAAAGCCCAATTTCCCAAAGCTTAAAAAAAAAAAACAGGCCAAGCTAAATGTATTTAAATTTACTCCAGTTTAAAGACAAGTCCACCAAAAGTTATCTCCAATTATAAAAAAAAAACTAAAACTGAATTTAAATGTAACTAATCATATAAGAACCAAAAGCTAAATTTCGCTGTCCCTCCCCCTCCCCCACCCACTCAACCCCCACGCCACCCTAGGAATAGGCCTGATTTGTTCAAGCCAAAGCCCAATTCACCCGAGTTTTCTCTATCTCATCTAAAAATAACGTTCATTTCCAATGCCCAGTATCCAGCCACCACATATTCCCCATTCCCAAGACCATTTCATAGTGTTAGTGCTGTGGCCATCTACCTAATTTCATCCCAATTAATGACAATTCCCCATTAAATATTGGGAAAAATATGCCAAATCATATCACAGCCAAAGCTCATTTCACCCAAGTTTCACCTATCCCATACAAATTTAATGTGCATTTTCAATATCCAATATCTAGTTGTCCCATGTCACGCCCTATTCCCAAGACTATTTTATAGTAATAGCGCATTGTCCTTCCAGCTATTTCCAAATATCCAGATGTGCTTATATATCATCACTCCTAGGAAACCAGTCCTATCCTAATGCAGCCAAGGCCAAATTTAGCCAAATGTATCCCAATTTACGACAATTTGCACCTAATTTATGGCAATTTATCCCAATTTAATCCAATTTCCACCAAATTTTTTGCCCCAATGTATCCTAATTTAATCCAATTTCCACTAAATTTACCCGAGTTTGTTCATTTCAAAGCGCAACCAAAGCCTAATTTGACCAAGTTTCGCCTATCCCATATAAATTTAATGTGCATTTTCAATATCTAATATCCAGGTACCCTATTCCCAAGACCATTTCATAGTAATAGCGCAGTGTCCATCCAGCTATTTCCAAATATCCAGATGTGTTTATATATCTTTAATCCTACGAAACCAGACCTAACCTAACACACAGCTAAGGCCAAATTTATCCCAATTTAATCCAATTTCCACCTAATTTGATCCAATTTATTCTAATTTAATCCAATTCCCGCCAAATTTACCCGAGTTTGCCATTTCATAGCACAACCAAAGCCCCAATATGACCAAGTTTCACCTATCCCAATTAAATTTAATGTGCATCTTCAATATCAGGTCGCCCTCAATGTCACAGCCTATTCCCAAAGACCATTTCATAGTAATAGTGCAGTGTTCATCCAGCCATTTTCCATGTTCCAGATGTGTTTATATATCATCAAACCTACCAAAAGCAGACCTAACCCAATACAGCCAAGTCCAAATTTTAACCAATTTTTCCCCAATTTAAGATAATTTCCACCTAATTTGCCACAATTTTATTCAATTTCCACCAAATTTTACCATAGTTCACCTTATCATAGCACAGCCAAAGCCCCAGTTTGTCCAAGTTTCACCCATTCCATATAACTTTTATGTGTATTTCCAGTATCCAATATCCAGTGGTCGATGTCATACTCCATTCCCAGAGACCATTTCATAGTGATAGTGTAGGGTCCGACGAGCCATTTCCAATATACAGATGCATTTATATACATCAATCCTACCTAAAAACCAGACCCAACCCTAACATGGCTAAGACCAAATTTAACCAAATGTATCACAATTTAAGACAATTTCTACCTAATTTGCCCCAATTTATCCAAATTTAAGACATTTTCTACCAAATTTAGCCTACTCATGAGAAACTCTCCAGACACAAAGCAGAACGCTTTAAAAGAGACCAACGTCGTCTATGCCTTCAAATACCTTCTTGGGGACTGTAAGCTCCAAAAAAACCAGTATATAGGCAAGACAACAACATCTCTTTCTAGGCGTTTAACGATGCATAAGCAACAGGGCTCCATTAAGGAACATATAATCTCTTCCCACAACCAAACCATCGCCAGAGAAATCCTAGTAAACAACACAGAAATCATCGATAGATACAGCGATAGCAGGTGGCTTGACGTTTGCGAGGCAGTACACATTAAAAAGTCAACACCAGCAATCAACAGCCAATTAATGCACAACTATATTCTACCCACCTCAAGACTCCGCTCCAATATAGAAGCATCAAGAAATATGGACCAATAGGCTTTCTACAATCACTTCCATTCAATACCCATTGTTTCGTGTTCTGTCTTGTGTTGATGAAATTAATACCCTATTAATGCCACCTCACCCCATCCACCTCACTCAAATGTAGATATAAACAAATCGGAGATGTGTAAGTTCTATTCAGTTGTGTATGTGTAAACTAAAGTCTTTGAAAATGTAATAAGTTTTACGAAACGCACTCAAGTGTCGCGTCAGACTAGAAATAAAAAATGAATTTTGGAGAATTGATTTTTGAATTACCACCAACAGTGAAAAGAAATGTACGAAAGATCGAGAAAATTCGTGTTAGAATTATTAATCTTATTTTTTCGGTTATATTTAAATATA
>NC_091185.1:20433572-20536072 GCF_040958095.1 Procambarus clarkii
GTTACAAAGTTATTTCCCTCCAGATGCTCTACAGTGGTGTGGCGTCGGTGAATGCCTCTAGTTTCTTCTGTTGCTCCTGTTTGTCCTGTTAATGGCTCCATACCTAAGTTTGGAGGTGAGGTGAGGGCATTTACAATTTCAGTTCCCTGGTGGAAAGGTGTTATCCTAAGATCACCCAGTACACTATCTGTCTAGTTAGTGACGTTTATGTTCATACAGGTGACGTGAGGAGGCAATTGTGCTGAGGATGGCAGGTTACCTTGGGCAGTCAAGAACTCCTGACTTGGTCCTGTGAGAGGACAAAGTGGCCGCCGTCGGTTGTAGCTGTGTGTTAGCTATTGGACTTATGAAGTGTTGTATGGATCGACATACCCGGGATTTGGCCAAGAGGAGTTACGAGACGACAGTAGTGTTCGTCTGCTGAGAAGTGCTGCCAGTTGGTTGCTAGAAACTTCTGTCAGGGTGTTAGCTACCCCTGTACAGGATTATTTGAGATCCCTGTCAGCTTGTTGTTGAATCCATCTGCCAGTGTGTTTCTGGAGAGCGGATGTGGGGTATTGGGACATCGAGATGATTCGGTGTGTGGACTGGCCCATGTTAAGGAAGGTGAACTCACCGGTGATTACCATTGAGCGTGGACGACGTGTACTTGAAGGTAGTGGACACATCGGGATTTGAAGAACACTGCAGATCTATTGAGTGTCCTGGGTGAAAGCAGCACAGTGTACATATGTGTAGTTACACTTCTATGGATAATATATTGGTGAAGGTGTAATTGCGTATTGTTTATCTCCCCCTTTATTCCTTGCACTGGTACTTGCTACCGCCAGTCCTTGAAAACTTACCATTGACCTGGGGTAGGATCATAGAAGAAAAGGTTTTAAGACATGTTAACAGAAAGAACCCGGTTACTGGCTCAAGCTGTCCTTAACAAGGTAGAAGTAGCAACATAATGGATCCCAACTACACTTACTGTTGTGTTTGAAGGAGGCATATGATGGATACTAACTACACTTAGAGTGTGATCGAAGGTGCATAATAATGGATCCTTACTACACTTACTCTTGTGGTTGAAGGAGTCGCATGATGGATCCTTACTTCACTTACTGTTGTGGCTGAAGAAGGCATATGATGGATTCTCTCTACCCTTACTGTTCTGGTGGAATGAGGCGCATGCTGTATCCTTAATGTACTTACTGTTGTGGTTGAAGGAGGCACATGACGGATCCATACTACATGCTGTGGCACAGATGATCTCTGTCCGTTTGTTGCTGAGATAGACATTGCTGCTCTTCATATAGCGCATATTGGGACCTATGTGAGAGAGCAGATATACAGTTAATATGTGTAATAGGCTGTCCCTCAAATTGCTGTTGGACGTAACATCAAACTAATAAAGGTTATTGAGTCTAGACGATCTTCCCATTGTCTGACATATAGGCGTCTTTTCAAGTGTATTGGATCAAAATAATGCATTGTAAGAGAAGAGACCAAATCTGAGACTCACTTGTAACCAATGTATCCCCCCCTGACTTAAATAGGTCGCACAGTAAACCAATTTGGGAACAGAAAAGTTACATCAATATTCAGTAAAGTGTTAATCATAGAGACTTTATCCTCAAAGGAACAGATTGGGCATTACAAACAGGTAACTCAGGGGCGGAATAATTCCTGGAAGTTGTCGAAGATTGCTGCCTGAAGCATTTGGTAACTGAGCTCACCAAAAGCAAAAACAAAAATTCATGATTTGGATCTAGTAAACAAATAATGATTATATTCCTATATGGAAATAGACAACTAAATGGGTAATTGTGATCACGAAGAAATTAGAGTTAGCAATAATTGAATAAATTACTTTTTAAAAAGTTCTGCTAGACTGTTCGATTACCGTGAAGCTGATTGTAAAGGTATCGATAGCGGGAAGTGTGCACATCTGAGCATGGGAGGTGGACTGTGCACACCTGAGCATGGGAGGAGGACTGTGCACACCTCAGCATGGGAGGAGGACTGTACACACCTCAGCATGGGAGGTGGACTGTGCACACCTGTGCATGGGAGGTGGACTGTGCACACCTGAGCATGGGAGGAGGACTGTGCACACCTCAGCATGGGAGGAGGACTGTACACACCTCAGCATGGGAGGTGGACTGTGCACACCTGAGCATGGGAGGAGGACTGTACACACCTCAGCATGGGAGGAGGACTGTACACACCTCAGCATGGGAGGAGGACTGTGCACACCTCAGCATGGGAGGAGGACTGTACACACCTCAGCATGGGAGGTGGACTGTACACACCTCAGCATGGGAGGTGGACTGTACACACCTCAGCATGGGAGGAGGACTGTACACACCTCAGCATGGGAGGTGGACTGTGCA
Organism: Procambarus clarkii; assembly: GCF_040958095.1. NCBI lineage: Eukaryota > Metazoa > Arthropoda > Malacostraca > Decapoda > Cambaridae > Procambarus > Procambarus clarkii. The sequence goes on from NC_091185.1 coordinate 20,435,951, forward strand.
CACCTGAGCATGGGAGGTGGACTGTGCACACCTCAGCATGGGAGGAGGACTGTGCACACCTCAGCATGGGAGGTGGACTGTGCACACCTGAGCATGGGAGGTGGACTGTGCACACCTCAGCATGGGAGGAGGACTGTGCACACCTCAGCATGGGAGGTGGACTGTGCACACCTGAGCATGGGAGGAGGACTGTGCACACCTCAGCATGGGAGGTGGACTGTGCACACCTCAGCATGGGAGGAGGACTGTGCACACCTCAGCATGGGAGGTGGACTGTGCACACCTCAGCATGGGAGGTGGACTGTGCACACCTCAGCATGGGAGGTGGACTGTACACACCTCAGCATGGGAGGTGGACTGTACACACCTCAGCGTGGGAGGAGGACTGTACACACCTCAGCATGGGAGGAGGACTGTACACACCTCAGCATGGGAGGAGGACTGTGCATGTGGGGTAATTCCTAGCAGGCATTAATGTGTTTTTATTTTATTTATTTATTGATTTTTTAATTTATTTTAATTGTTCATAATAAATTTATTAAATTATTTATAATGAATTTATTTAAATTATTTATAATGAATTTGTTTTAATTATTTATTTTGAATTTATTTTAATATATATTTTTATTGCTTCAAATAGTGAACTACATTTTAATATTTAACCTGCTAGGTTTTACCTGAACACAAGTAGGGGGGGGGGGGGTAAAATGTATATAGATTATACCATAATTGGTGTTTATAAATAAGCTATATTCATGTACTGTTAATGTTACATCGTTTATACCACATACGGTGGTATAAATAGTCTACAATATAATGTTAGTTCTACAGTGTTATAACTATGTTTGTATAACTGTGAAATTTTAACTTTTTAAAATAGTTATGGCCTGTATTGGCAGTGTGAGAACTGTTATTTCAACATCTGTGTTTAGTTGGCCACATGTGGTCCAGGTCCTGGCCCATGTAATAGCGGCTGACACTCTTGGTTAATGGTGTCTGGCTCTGTAATGGAGGTTGTTGGGGCAGCCAGAGCATGCAAGATGTCACAGGTTATGTATGTGGTCAGCTCTACTGATGTCCCATAGATCACAAGCTTACCTGTCAATATATTGGGCTGTTACAATTGCTCAATTAACCTATAAAGTGCAGGTGTGACACATGAATGTCACACCTGCATTAGTGTATTGTATTAGTGTAGTGTATTAGTGTATTAGTGTATGTCAGCAAGGCGGACAGCCCGCCTGCTTTCATACCTCTCACTGTATTTCCCACTTCTAAACTTCCCTTCACCTATGCCTCTCCTCCTTCTTTACCTAAAAAAATAGAGTGTATTGTAGTAGTGAAGCTTACTTGTGGTGGGGTGATGTCCCACTGCATAACTGCCTAACCTATCTTAATATTTGATGGCTAAAATCTTATTACAAATAATTGGTATAGACAGATACTCTTCCTGTTATTGATGTAGAAATTGTTGTGGCCATACACTGTTGGGGGGATAAAATTATCAATCTTTTGTGCTGCGTTTTGGTAAACCTCAAGGTTTGTGTCTCGGATGGGCTGCGGGATCCGTATGGAGGGCAGTAACACTCCTGGTTGCAATTCTTTTGGCCATATAATGCCACAATCGACTAAGGCGCATCTGGGATCATCCCGAATGTAGGTTCGAACCTTCATCATTGCCTTTGTGGATCTGATCATTTGATGTATCAGGCTATTGTGATTTCTGTGTGTAATGCCCTGGTTGTGTGGATGATCAGAGACTATTCTGCCTATTGGCTACTCTGAGCATGGACAATCACTATCCACCAGAACAATGTCACCAGGGTTCAAGTTAATTTTGTTGTAAGGGGTTGTTTGCCCTGTAATGATACTCCCTCAGAGTAGTTAGGTATTCACGAGTACATACATCATTCCAGCGACTTATCACACACAAGCACAACCACACACACACATTATATGAAAATAAAATTTCAACCAGTATATATGTAACTATACTCTCTATTTTTTGTAAGTATTAAATAATAATATTTTTACATAATTTACTTAATAAAAAACAAAGAAAGGACGAATAAAAGTTTAGTTTTATATATACTGTATACAGTTACGAAGGCCACAAAGCTAGATTAAACACGTGTGGCCAATTTTAGGCATCCTACAGAATATTAAGTTATGAGTTGTCGTCATTATTATATTTTTTTCTGGACTCAGTTGAAAGAGAGAAAGAGAGAGATATCCCAGATAAGAGATTTAGATGAGCCACAGAGACATTAGAAAGAACTTTTTCAGTGTCAGAGTAGTTAGTAAATAGAATGCATTAGGCAGAGATGTGGTGGAGGGTGACTCCATACACAGTTTAAAATGTAGGCATGATAGAGCCCAGTAGGCCCAGGAATCTGTACACCAGTTGATTGACAGTTGAGAGGCGAGACCAAAGAGCCAAGGCTTAACCCCCGCAAGCACAAATAGGTGAGTACAAATAGGTGAGTACACACTCATTGGATGCAAATAAAATTTCAACTAGTATATATATGTAACTATACTCTCTATTTCTTTTTTTAGTAATTATTAAATAACAATATTATTTTATTTACTTAATAAAAAATGAATAAAGTTTAGTTTCATATATACTGTATACAGCTATGAAGGTCACAAAGCTAGATTAGACACGTATGACCAATTTTAGACATCCTAGAGTATGAATATTAAGTAGTAGAAGTAGAATATTAAGTTATGAGTTGTTGTCATTATTAAATTTTGTTTTGACTCAGTTATAAGAGAGAAATACCCGGATAAGAAATTTTATGAAATCTGAGGGTTGAAAGGAATTGTATTGTTGGTGTTAGAGGGATAGTCGATACTTTTTCCAAAACTCTTCTAAACTGAAGATATTATAAATTCTCCCTTTTACCACCTATTTCATAGACATTGATGAGCATGCCCACAACTTTCTTCACTTTGTCTTTAATTATTCCTCTGAAGATTTTCTCATCATGGGTAGAGTTTTTCCTGATAAATTTGGTTCTTTTGGATGATGATACCATGACTATTGCCTTGTAGTTCCTGCCTCGTCTTGTATAACAATATGATTAACATCTATGTCAAATGCCTTAAATATGTGTGGTGAAAATAAAATATGGTTCTTCCCTTCTAGTAATTGATATGGTGAAATCTTCATATCATCCCATTCTATTACAATATTTGGAATTTTGTATATGAGTTTGATAAATGATGGGATCATTTGGGGTAGTGAATGACCAAACATGGATGTCAGCATGGATGTTATACAAGTTTCAAAGGATGGCATTCTTCCACTTACTTTTACTGTATTAATTCTAAATACTAATGAAGAAGCTGCACTTACTAATTGCTGAAATTTTACCTGGTCAATAGGAAAATAAGATCCGTGTAAGTACCAAATTAAAATATATTGTAAATGAGGTAAAACAACCTTACGAGGTTGTTGTTTGCGTTTATGGATATTATTAAATTTTACTGTTTCATAATAATATTAAAAGAATTTATCGGAATAACATATGCTATAGAATTTTTTATTATATCTAAATTAGTAGACGAATTTAAAAGTCTATTGGAATAAACATAAATAGACATTTTTTTAATACAGTCATCGCAAAAGTGATGTGATTCGATTGACTCATCTACAAGTCTTCCTGATGGTGCAATTTGGAGGAGGTGTAGTGGTTTATTTGACTGATGACATTTGTAGCAGTTTGCTACATTCTTAGTTCTTTCTAGTTGACGCCATTTTTCTACTCTTTGGTATATAGATAAAGTCGGATGGATCGTGTTTAGAAAGAAAAGTGTCAGAGTAGTTAACAGATAGGATGCAATGTAGGCCGTGATGTGGTGGAGGCATCACATCCATACACAGTTTCAGATCTAATCGAACACATAATTAAATTATAAAAGGTTCAGAGGGATGCCATCAGGCTAGTCCCTGAGCTGAGGGAGGAGAAGTAATACCTATGAGGAGAAGAAGTTATACCTATGAGGAGAGAGGAGTTGCCTATGAGGAGAAGTTATGAGTTGTTGACATTATTATATTTTTTCTGGTCTCAGTTGTAAGAGAGAAATACCCTAGACACAAAATTACATGAAATCTCAGAGTTGAAAGGAATCCTGCAGTTGGTCAATGTTTGGTGAATCTTTGAAAAACTTTAGTGTAGAAAGAAAAGTGTCAGAGTACCTAACAGACGGAATGCATTAGGCAGTGATGACGTGGAGGCAGACTACATAAGCAGTTTTAAATGTAGATATGATAGAGCCCAATGGGCTCAGGAATCTGTTCACCAGTTCATTGATAGTTAAGAGGGGGGGGGGGGCTATGAACCTAAGCTCAGTCCCCTTCCCCAAGCATAACTAGATGAGTATATACACACATACACATATTGGATGAAAATAAAAGTTCAACCAGTATATATGAAACTATATTCTCTATTTTTTTCTGCTTTTTAGTAAGTATTAAATAACAGTAATAATATTTAATTTACTTACTAAAACAAAAAAAAAAAGAAATAATAAGAGTTTAGTTTTATATATACTGTATACAGTCAACCAGACCACAGAGCTAGATTAGACACGTGTGGACAATTTTAGGCATCCTAGGGAATCATATTATATAATAAATCCCTTAAAAATTTCTTTAAAAACTTATGATGACAAAAAATCAGCTGCGTTATGCCAAAAATTACATAGAACGAGAACTTCAAGAAATTGTTCTAATTTATGAGTTGCTGTCATTATTATACTTTTTCTTGATTCAGTTGTAAGAGATAAATACATTAGAAAGGAGATTTCATGAAATCTGAGGGCTGAAAGGAATCATGCTCTTTGTCAATGTTTGGTGAATCTTTAGAAAACTTGAGTGTAGAAAGAAAAGTGTCAAAGCAGCAACTCCTAAATTAATATTCTCTAGGATGCCTTAAATTGTCCACACGTGTCTAATCAGACTTTGCGGCCTGGTTGACTGTATTACAGTATATATAAAACTAAACTCTTATTCTTTCTTTTTTATATAAAATAATAATAATAATATTATATACTTACTAAAAAAGGAAATATTGAGTATAGTTTCATGTATATAATGGTTGACTTTTTTTATTATCCAATGTGTGTGTGGGTGTGTGCACTCACATAGTCATACACACCTAGTTGTGCTTGGGGGAATTGAGCTTCGGCTCTTTAGTCCCACCTCTTAACTGTCAATAAACTGGTGTGCAGATTCCTGAGCCTAATGGGCTATGTCCTATTTACATTTGGAAAGAGGACATGATCACTTCTTTATACAATTATCAGAGGGATTGATACCCATCCTGCTTTCTTGTTCCTTGTTGTTACAAATTCCACCAGTCAAATAAACCATTACACCTCCAAATTCCAACATCACAGCAAATCGATTGACTCTTATTTTATTGCTTGGAAATCTTTATATCTTTCATGTTGACATCCATTTGTGGAAATTCCCTTAAAAAATTAATTCTATCATTCATGAAACTCCTGTAACAAATTCCACATTATGAAAGAGAAGGGGGGATAATATGGGGATTTTACCATATCAGTTACTTGGAAGGAAACCAAAAGATATTTTCACAGTATCAGTTACTACAAGACAATAGTCCTTCGGTACAACTTCTCAAATAAACCACAAGGGTCTAATTTAACTTTGCGGTTTCTATATAAAAAATACAAAAAAACATATGTTTGGGAATAGAATATTCACATATTTTATACATATTGTATTAGTTGTTTTATGTCTGTTCATTACGATAACATCTATTATGAATATGTAAGACAAAATACCATACATAGAATCAGTTGCAGTTGGAATGACTGATGGTAAGATGGTAAAATGAAATACGTTATAGGTTCACTACATGCCATAGCTGGTTCCCTTGTGGTAATTCTGGCAACTTTGGCAATTTTCACAACAATTGACACATATAATAGTATAAAACGTGAAGAAAGAGAACAAACGAATTTCGAAGCACCATAAAAAGGTAGGAATTTTCCAAATATTAAATTAAATGGATGATAATATATTTAATAATTAGGCTAAAAAAGACCATACTGTGTGAAGCAGGTGCTTGATTAAAAATATAATAATGACAACAATTCTTAATTTAATATTCTCTAGGATGCCTAAAATTGTCCACAAGTGCCTAATCTAGCTTTGCTGCCCGGTTGACTGTATACAGTATATATAAAACTAAAATTCTTATTCTCTCTCTTTTTTTTAAGTAAATAAAATAATATTATTATTATATATTTACTAACAAAAAATAAATATAGTGTATAGTGTCTCATCTAGTTGTATTTGGGGGGATTGAGATTTGGTTCTTTGGTCCTGCGTCTGAACTGTTAATGAACTGGTGTATAGATTCCTGAGCCAATTGGTTTCTATCATATCTATATTTGAAACTGTGTATGGAGTCTACCTCTACATAATCACTGCTTAATGCATTCCATCTGTTAGGTATGCTGGCACTTTTTTTCCTACACTTAAGTTTTCCGGAGATTCACCAAACATTGACCAACAACACGATTCCTTTCTACTCTCAGATTTCAAAAAATTTCTAATCTAGTGAATTTTTTTCTTACAACTGAGTGAAGAAAGAAAATAGTAATAACAACAACTCCCAATTTCTCTAGGATGCCTAAAATTGTCCACACGTGTCTAATCCAGCTCTGCGGCCTGAGTGACTGTATACGGTATATATACTTAACTCTTATTCTTTCTTTTTTTGCTTTAGTAAATACAAAAATATTACTGTTATTCAATACTTACTGAGAAAACAAAAACAAATTGAGATTATAGTGTCATATATATACACTGGTTAATTTTTTATTTTCGTCGAATGTGTACTCCCCTAATTGTACTCATTTAATTGTGCTTGCGGGGGTTGAGCTCTGGTTCTTTGGTCCCGCCTCTCAACCGTCAATCAACAATGTGTGTGTGTGTGTGTGTGTACTCACCAGATGTGCTTGGGGTGGAGGATTAAGCTTAGGTTCTATGGTCCCATCTCTTAACTGTCAATAAACTAGTGAGCAGATTCCTGAGCCCATTGGACTCCGTCACATCTACATTTGAAACTGTGTATGGAGTCTGCCTCCACTGCCCAATGCATTCCGTCTGTTAGGAACTTATCAGTGTTATATTTTTTCTTGACTCAGTTGTAAGATAGAAATACCCCAGATAAGAGATTTCATGAAATCTGATGGTTGAAAGGAATCGTGTTGTTGGTTAATGTTTGGTGAATCTTTGTAAAACACTGCAATAGAAAATATATTTTCATTAAGATGAGACTTGGGGTAATAATGTACAATATAACGAGAGCCAAGATATTTTAGACAGGCCTTTTTATCATTAATATTGTTCGTACTTTTTTTATTTACTAACTGATGAGGATCCCAATTACCCTGCAGAACTTTACATATAAGCTGAGAAGATGGTATCACTAATATGGGCTCTAAGAGTAAAAAGAGAATGGAGGACCAATGATAAGTTACAACTAAACCACTGTTAGGAAGTCTAAAGATATTAATCACGTGAGATGAAATAAAAACAGGTTGTATTTTAGGTTTGAGCATTGTAGTTGCAATCCAACCTGGATTGGTATCTATTTCAGAGAAGGCAGAGACCGAAGTTGGAATAACCCAGTGGCACGGTAAATCAGAGGTGAAAAATGAAAATGACAAAATACCTTTCTTTTGCTTCTCGATATCATAACCTAAGAGCAAGAGACCAGGTAGTTGACATAGTAGACATCTTCCTCCATCATAATCATTATGATTAACGAGTGATTTACCTGTCTGCAGTATTTGAGGAAATTAGTAACTATTTGAAAAAAAACCCTTGGTGTCGTGTAGTGGGAGGTAATAATAATCATCCTTATTATTGTCCAGGGTATTATTACACCAAGACCAACTTTCATAGGAAAAAGGCATGTTGGTAGGAGCAAATTCATTAAAATAATTTTCTTCTTTTTGACATTTAAACATTCCTTAAAATTTGAAGGATATATTTTTTGTAATAGTTTATTGTAAAAACTGGGTCATTATCGAGGATCAATTAATGTTGTAGACGGATGAAAAAAATAACGCAACCATAATTGTGGTTAATATAATTAATAAAGGGGGGGGGGATGACCCTTTTGATTTGCTACTGCATTATGGGAAATGTGTGGGTAACCTTAATCGTTAATTCTAGAAATAATATTCATTACTTTGGGATTTCTGATTGATGAAGATGAGAGTGAAGAAGACATTGATATTGTTAAATCATATATTTTACCTTATTATTATTATTATTATTAATACAAAAAATAGAGCTCAGTAGAACTCCAGATTGCAATCTTTTTGACCATGTCGTGGCCTAGTTGATTAGGGCGTGTGCCAGGGAACACTCACTGTATAGGATCGAACCCTCATCACGGTTCCTATGGATTTTCTCATTGACACTATATGATTATATATATATATATATATATATATATATATATATATATATATATATATATATATATATATATATATATATATATATATATATATATATATATATATATATATATATATATATAAGTCGTATCTAGTAGCCAGAACGCACTTCTCTGCCTACTATGCAAGGCCCGATTTACCTAATAAGTCAAGTTTTCATGAATTAATTGGTTTTCGACTACCTAACCTACCTAACCTAACCTAAACTAACTTTTTCGGCTACCTAACCTAACCTAACCTATAAAGATAGGTTAGGTTAGGTTAGGTAGGATTGGTTAGGTTCGGTCATATATCTACGTTAATTTTACCTCCAATAACAAAAAATTGACCTCATACGTAATGAAATGGGTAGCTTTATCATTTCATAAGAAAAAAATTAGAGAAAATATATTAATTCAGGAAAACTTGGTTTATTAGGCAAATCGGGCCTTGCATAGTAGGCGGAGAAGTGCATTCTGGCTACTAGGTACGATATATATATATATATATATATATATATATATATATATATATGTCGTACCTAATAGCCAGAACGCACTTCTCAGCCTACTATTCAAGGCCCGATTTGCCTAATAAGCCAAGTTTTCATGAATTAATGTTTTTTCGTCTACCTAACCTACCTAACCTAACCTAACCTAGCTTTTTTTGGCTACCTAACCTAACCTTACCTATAAATATAGGTTAGGTTAGGTTAGGTAGGGTTGGTTAGGTTCGGTCATATATCTACGTTAATTTTAACTCCAATAAAAAAAAATTGACCTCATACATAGAGAAAAGGGTTGCTTTATCATTTCATAAGAAAAAAATTATAGTAAATATATTAATTCAGGAAAACTTGGCTTATTAGGCAAATCGGGCCTTGAATAGTAGGCTGAGAAGTGAGTTCTGGCTACTAGGTACGACATATATATATATATATATATATATATATGGTTCCAAGGGGTTGTCATAGCCAGGGGGTGGTAATGGGGGACGAGCTCCCATGACCTATAAAATGCTCCTATACGGCATGCGTCTCAAATAGCCTCTGACAACCAAGTCCAACTCCTGGCCTGCACGGGTGGCTTAGTCTAAGTCCGGCGGAACTGCTTTTACCGACAGGAGAAGGGGCGAGGGCGTGCCTCTGGCGCCTTAAAACCAGCTGCTCCGGGTAGATGGGACTCGATAGCCTGGGAAGGCAGCCCATCTAGGGGAAGGAAAACCCTGATTTTAAACCTCCGCTGCCTTGCGGCCATACCCTTGTTTTTGGGAAGGCTTCAGGAGTCAACCTCGAGGAAAAATCCGGAGTTGGAGCCCCTAAGGCAGTTCGTTGTTGACGTCGACCTCGTTCTGGCAGCTCCTGCGACGTTGCTGGAACCATGCGTATTGGCATTTGCCTCTCTATTGGATAATTTCAGCAACGTGGAGAGGGGGGACCTGCTGCATGGGTAACAGCTTCTCCTCCATATCTACCTACCCAGGCTTTGCGCCCTGGAGAGGACACTCCAGCTTCGCCTCACAGCGTCGAACCAACACGGGAAGCGACAGTCTACCGGTTTTAAGTCTTCTGCTCGATTGGCGAAGAGTGTGACGCCAGGGGTTGCTTCCGACGGTGGGAGGGGTCATCGCGCCCCACTGGGCAGCTACCGCCCGCCTCAAGCTGGGCAAACCCCAGCCAATAAGGTGTTGCCTCGCCACGGTCCGTTAACCTCACTGGGTGCGTGGGGTTTAGGGTGAAAACTGACAAGCGGCCCGACAACTTTGCACCAAGCAATACCAAACCAAAGAAGAAAATATCAACTGCCCTAAAGCTGGGCACATGGAACGTCAGGACACTGACACCAGGTTTCTCTGACGACCTGCAAGAAATCAATGACGCCCGAAAAACAGCAATCATCGATAGGGAGCTGAGCAAGCTGCAGATGGATATTGTTGCTCTCCAAGAGACCAGGCTCCCAGGATCAGGATCTGTGAGAGAGAGGACCTTCTCTTTCTTCTGGCAAGGAAAACCTCCAGATGAGACCAGAGAACATGGTGTGGGATTTGCCGTCAGGAATGCACTGTTGGGACACATTATGCCACCGATGGGGGAAACCGAACGAATTCTGTCTCTGCAACTGTACTCCCAAACAGGACCAGTCAATGTAATTAGTGCATATGCACCAACCCTGACTTCTCCAGCAGAGGCAAAGGAAAAATTCTACGATGACCTCAACAGAGTCATAGCGAGAATCCCTGTAAAGGAGCCACTGTTCATCCTCGGCGACTTCAACGCCAGAGTGGGTGCCGAGCACAACATTTGGCCCACTTGCCTGGGTCAATTCGGCATAGGAAGGATGAATGAGAACGGGCAACGTCTGCTAGAACTCTGCTGCCTTCATGGTCTTTGTGTCACCAACACGTTCTTCGGCACAAAGCCTCAACACCGAGTATCTTGGAGACACCCCAGATCCAAGCACTGGCACCAGCTTGACCTGATTCTTACCAGGCGTGCAAGTCTACCCAGCGTCAAGATTACGCGTAGCTACCAGAGTGCTGTCTGTGACACCGACCACTCCCTGGTATGTAGCAGGGTCAAGATGCAACCAAAGAAGATTCATCACTCGAAAAAGGCGGGCAGACCTCGCATCGACACCACCAAGACCCGCAACCAGGACAAGGTGGAAGATTTTGCACACGTGCTCGAGGAAGCTCTTCCTGGCCCAGCTGGGGTCACTGCCTGTAAAAGATGGGAGCACTTCAGAGACGCTGTGTTCAACGCTGCCATTTCCATCTTTGGCAAGAAGACCAGCAGGTCGGCAGACTGGTACGAGGCTCACTCGGAAGAGATGACACCTGTAATCGAAGAGAAGAGAAACGCCTTGGCAGCCTACAAAGCCTGCCCAAGTCGGCGCAACTTACAGATCCTTCGGGCCGTCCGCTGCAAAGTGCAGCAGAGCGCCAGGCGATGTGCCAACAACTATTGGCTCCAGCTCTGCTCCCAGATACAGACTGCAGCGGATACAGGCAATGTAAGGGGAATGTATGACGGCATCAAGCAGGCCCTTGGCCCAATCCAGAGGAAGACCGCTCCTCTGAAATCTGCCACTGGCGAGGTGATTCAGGACCAGACACTGCAGCTGAAGCGCTGGGTCGAGCACTACTCTGAGCTATACGCCAGGGACAATGTGGTCACCGAAGATGCCCTGAGCGCCATTGAGTGTCTGCCTGTGTTAATGGAGCTCGACAGTGAACCGACCCTGGAAGAACTCAGCGATGCCCTAGACTCCCTTGCTTCTGGTAAAGCTCCTGGCAAAGATGGCATTCCTGCTGAGACCTTGAAGTGCTGCAGAGGTAGCCTGCTCATGGAGCTGCACGAAATTCTCTGCCTCTGCTGGGAAGAAGGAGAGGTGCCACAGGACATGAGGGATGCCAACATCGTCACACTGTATAAGAATAAAGGTGACAGGGGCGACTGCAACAACTACCGTGGAATCTCCCTCCTCAGTATTGTCGGAAAGCTGTTTGCTCGAGTCGCATTGAAGAGGCTCCAAGTACTTGCAGAGAGAGTTTATCCAGAATCACAATGTGGATTCAGAGCTGGCAGGTCCACCATCGACATGGTCTTTTCCCTCAGACAACTGCAGGAGAAATGCAGGGAACAGAAGCAGCCACTCTTTGTAGCCTTCATAGACCTGACGAAGGCCTTCGACCTCGTCAGCAGGGATGGCCTGTTCAAGATCCTCCCCAAGATCGGATGCCCACCCAGGCTCCTCAGCATCATCAGATCTTTCCATGAGAACATGAGGGGCACCGTGGTCTTTGATGGCCTAACATCAGGCGCCTTTGACATCCGAAGTGGAGTAAAGCAGGGCTGCGTACTGGCTCCAACCCTATTCGGGATTTTCTTCGCAGTTATGCTGCGGCACGCCTTCGGATCTGTCACGGAAGGCATTTACCTCCGGACCAGGTCGGATGGGAAGCTCTTTAACCTCGCCAGGCTGAGAGCCAAGACAAAGGTTCGGCTGAGGTGTCTGCGCGACTTCCTCTTTGCCGACGACGCAGCAGTCACTGCCCACTCAGCTGAAGACCTCCAACGGCTCATAACCCGCTTCAGCGAGGCCTCTCAGGCTTTCGGACTCACCATCAGTCTGAAGAAAACACAAGTCATGGGACAAGGAGAGGACTCCCCACCTGACATCGGCATCTCTGATTCCAAACTGGAAGTTGTTCACGACTTCGTGTACCTGGGCTCCACAATCTCTGACTCCCTCTCTCTTGATACGGAGCTAAACAAACGCATCGGTAAGGCATCTACTACCATGTCTAATCTGACAAAGAGAGTGTGGGCCAACAATAGGCTAACTGAGTATACTAAGATTCAGGTTTACAGATCCTGTGTCCTGAGCACTCTCCTTTATGGCAGTGAGTCTTGGACACTCCGCGCCCGTCAGGAAAGACGGCTGAATGCCTACCACATGCGCTGCCTTAGACACATCTTGGACATCACCTGGCAGGACAAGGTGACAAACAACAACGTCTTGGGGAGAGCAAGAATCACCAGCATGTACACAATGCTGAAACAGAGACGAATGCGCTGGCTCGGGCACGTTGTGCGAATGGGCGACGGCAGGATCCCCAAGGATCTCCTGTATGGAGAGCTGAGGCAGGGAAAGCGTCCAGTAGGCAAGCCCCAGCTACAATACAAAGACGTATGCAAAAGGGCCCTGAAAGCCATGGACGTCGATCTTGCTATATGGGAGACACTGGCTGCAGACCGTTCAGCCTGGAGGCAGTCTGTTCAACGAGGTCTCTCCAAGTTCGAGGAGTCACTTGTCAAGGAATCGGAGGCAAAGAGACAGAGAAGGAAAGCCGGTAACCAGGAAGACAGACCAGAATCGGACTTCGTTTGTGCTCGGTGTGGGATGGACTGCCACTCTCGGATTGGCCTCATCAGTCACACCAGACGCTGCACCAGGATTGACAACTAGGGCGCAACTCCATAGTCTCCCGAGACTGAAGGATGCCTACTATATATATATATATATATATATATATATATATATATATATATATATATATATATATATATATATATATATATATATATGCCTATACTTGCATAAACCACAAGTGAAGATTAATAATCTTTGGACAACACCCACCACCCACCATTTGGACAACACCCACCCACCATTCTGGTGGGTGTTGTCCAAAGATTATTAATCTTCACTTGTGGTTTATGCAAGTATAGGCTTATAAGCTGGACACGAGTTCTCTCACATTGACAGTGGCTTGATGGAAAATGCAGACTGACCCCACACTCATCTGGTGCCTTCGGGAAGTGGAGATGTTTGAGATATATATCTCGAACTATCTACTTCTTTTGTAAGGTCTGATGGTGTAGTGGGTTAAAGCATACTAGTTATGCCAGCTACTGGAGGGTAGTTGTGCTTTCTGGGTTCGAGTCCCACTGGTGGGTGTTGTCCAAAGATTATATATATATATATATATATATATATATATATATATATATATATATATATATATATATATATATATATATATATATATATGTCGTACCTAGTAGCCAGAACGCTCTTCTCAGCCTACTATGCAAGGCCCGATTTGCCTAGTAAGCCAAGTTTTCATGAATGAATTGTTTTTCGACTACCTAACCTACCTAACCTAACCTAACCTAATTTTTTCGGCTACCTAACCTAACCTAACCTATAAAGATAGGTTAGGTTAGCTTAGGTGGGGTTGGTTAGGTTCGGTCATATATCTACGTTAATTTTAACTCCAATAAAAAAAAATTGACCTCATACATAATGAAATGGGTAGCTATATTATTTCATAAGAAAAAAATTAGAGAAAATATATTAATTCAAGAAAATTTGGCTTATTAGGCAAATCGGGCCTTGCATAGTAGGCCGAGAAGTGCGTTCTGGCTACTAGGTACGACATATATATATATATATATATTTATATATATATATATATATATATATATATATATATATATATATATATATATATATATATATATATATATATATATATATATATTAAATATGACCGAAAAAGTAAGAGTAATAATTCTAACACGAATTTTCTCTATCTTTCTTATGTTTCTTTTCACTGTTGATGGTAATTCAAAGATCAATTCTCCAAAATTCATTTTAACTTCTAGTCTGAGGCGACACTTTAGTGCGTTTCGTAAAATTTATTACATTTTCAAAGACTTTAGTTTACAAACACACAACTGAAACTGAATAGAGCTTTACACATCTTCGAGGTTCATATCTACATTTGGGTGAGGTGGATAAGGTGAAAAACGAACTTTCAACAATGGGTATTAAATTCCAACACAAGACAAAACACGAAACAATGGGTATTGAATGGGTATTAAATTCAAACAGAAGACAGAACACGAAACAATGGGTATTGAATGGAAGTAATTGTAGAAAGCCTATTGGTCCATATTTCTTGATGCGTCTATATTGGCGCGGAGTCTTGAAGTGGGTAGAATATAGTTGTGTATTAATTGGCTGTTGATTGCTGGTGTTGACTTCTTGATGTGTAGTGCCTCGCAAACGTCAAGCTATCGCTGTCTCTATCGATGATTTCTGTGTTGTTTGTTAAGATTTCTCTGGTGATGGTTTGTTTGTGGGAAGAGATTATATGTTCCTTAATGGAGCCCTGTTGCTTATGCATCGTTAAACGCCTGGAAAGAGATGTTGTTGTCTTGCCTATATACGGTTATTTTTGGAGCTTACAGTCCCCAAGCGGGCATTTGAAGGCATAGACGACGTTGGTCTCTTTTAAAGCGTTCTGTTTTGTGTCTGGAGAGTTTCTCATGAGTAGGCTGGCCGTTTTTCTGGTTTTATAGTAAATCGTCAGTTGTATCCTCTGATTTTTGTCTGTAGGGATAACGTTTCTATTAACAATATCTTTCAGGACCCTTTCCTCCGTTTTATGAGCTGTGGAAAAGAAGTTCCTGTAAAATAGTCTAATAGGGGGTATAGGTGTTGTGTTGGTTGTCTCTTCAGAGGTTGCATGGCGTTTCACTTTCCTTCTTATGATGTCTTCGACGAAACCATTGGAGAAGCCGTTGTTGACTAGGACCTGCCTTACCCTACAGAGTTCTTCGTCGACTTGCTTCCATTCTGAGTTGTGGCTGAGAGCACGGTCGACATATGCGTTAACAACACTCCTCTTGTACCTATCTGGGCAGTCGCTTTTGGCATTTAGGCACATTCCTATGTTTGTTTCCTTAGTGTAGACTGCAGTGTGGAAACCTCCGCTCTTTTCCATGACTGTTACATCTAGAAAGGGCAGCTTCCCATCCTTTTCCATCTCGTAAGTGAAACGCAGCACAGAACTCCGCTCAAATGCCTCCTTCAGCTCCTGCAGATGTCTGACATCAGGTACCTGTGTAAAAATGTCGTCAACATACCTGCAGTATATGGCCGGTTTCAAGTTCATGTCGACTAAGACTTTTTGCTCGATGGTACCCATGTAGAAGTTTGCAAACAGGACACCTAGGGGAGAACCCATGGCGACCCCATCTACTTGCTTATACATGTGCCCATCCGGGCTCAAGAAGGGTGCCTCTTTAGTACAAGCTTGGAGTAGTTTCCTTAGGATATTTTCTGGTATGTCAAGAGGATTACAGGCTGGATCACGATACACTCTGTCGGCTATCATCCCGATTGTCTCGTCCACTGGTACGTTAGTGAACAGCGATTCTACGTCCAACGAGGCTCTTATTCTCGTGGCCCGTTTGCCCAGCAGTAAGTCAACAAATTCCTTTGGCGACTTCAGGCTGAAGGCGCAAGGGACATAAGGAGTAAGCAGGCCGTTGAGTCGCTTCGCTAGTCTGTACGTGGGTGTGGGTATCTGGCTAATGATTGGCCGAAGTGGGTTTCCAGGCTTGTGTGTCTTGACATTTCCATACGCATATCCAGGTTTATATTCCCCAATGATCTTTGGCAGGTGGAGTCCGGATTTCTTGGCGTTCACAGTTTCGATTAGTCTGTTGACCTTTGCTTTCAATTCGGCTGTAGTGTCCTTCGTTACCCTTTGGAATTTAGTTTGGTCAGAGAGTATGAGGTTCATTTTCGCCAGATATTCGTCTTTTTTAAGAATGACGTATATTGGCGACTTGTCACCTCTCCTGACAACTATCTCCTTTTTCTCATGAAGGCTTTTGGCTGCCGCTTTGAGCTCGGGAGAGAGTATGGTGCTTCTGTAATTGCCTCGATTCTTTCCTCCTTCCGCAATAAGTTCTGCTTGTAAGGTATCGTTGGTAGTGACCTTCTTTTGTGTCTCGAGGTCGAATATGTCGTCCAACAGAATTTCCAACTCCACTTTCGTGTTAAATTCGTGTTAGAATTATTAATCTTACTTTTTCGGTCATATTTAATAATATATGTCTACAGGAAAGACTGCTACCAAAATATACTATTATATATATATATATATATATATATATATATATATATATATATATATATATATATATATATATATATATATATATATATATATATATATATATTTATATATATATATATATATATATATATATATATATATATATATATTTATATATATATATATATATATATATATATATATATATATATATATATATTTATATATATATATATATATATATATATATATATATATATATATATATATATATTTATATATATATATATATATATATATATATATATATATATTTATATATATATATATATATATATATATATATATATATATATATATATATATATATATATATATATATATATATATATATATATATATATATATATATATATATATGACTGAAAACTCACACCCCAGAAGTGACTCGAACCCATACTCCCAGGAGCAACGCAACTGGTAACTACAGGGTGCCTTAATCCGCTTGACCATCACGGCCGGACAAAAGGAAGTGATAGCCGAGGCTATTTGAGCCACTTCCCCGCCGGCAACTCGGATGGTAATCTTGGGCATAGCATTTCACCAAATCACCTCATTCTTTGGGGCACATGTGAGGAACACAAATGCGAACATGCCTGAATGGTCCCCAGGACTATATGCGACTGAAAACTCACACCCCAGAAGTGACTCGAACCCATACTCCCAGGAGCAACGCAACTGGTAACTACAGGGCGCCTTAATCCGCTTGACCATCACGGCCGGACAAAAGGAAGTGATAGCCGAGGCTATTTGAGCCACTTCCCCGCCGGCAACTCGGAAGGTAATCTTGGGCATAGCATTTCACCAAATCACCTCATTCTTTGGGGCACACGTGAGGAACACAAATGCGAACATGCCTGAATGGTCCCCAGGACTATATGGGACTGAAAACTCACACCCCAGAAGTGACTCGAACCCATACTCCCAGGAGCAACGCAACTGGTAACTACAGGGCGCCTTAATCCGCTTGACCATCAAATGCTATGCCCAAGATTACCATCCGAGTTGCCGGCGGGGAAGTGGCTCAAATAGCCTCGGCTATCACTTCCTTTTGTCCGGCCGTGATGGTCAAGCGGATTGGTCATACGAGATTGTCTTTATTCATATCTTGTTTTCTAGAGTAATTAAAATTTCATTGTTTATACTTTGTGTTTTGTGTGTCTTCCCATTACCTTACCACAGACAAAAGGACAAACTTCTCTTTTGTTTTTGTTTTGTGATGAGACCCTGCCCCCAGCTTTTGAAACAGCCGAACACCAACGCTTTACCGTCACATTTCATGGGGCCTGTCCACGGAGCTTCACTCAGGTACTGGTACCAGAATGTAAATTTGTGGTAAGCGTACTTGGCTTTGGTAAAGTAGCTTTTCACTATTTTCAATATTCAATTTTATTTTCATATGGTGCTGTGTGTATGTGCATTCCGAGAGCAGCATATGGTGAAGGTGAGACAACTTTGGATTACGTGGTGACTGTAGGCCTCAGTCATTCTCTTAATTGGTCATCTCTCCCTCCGTGTTATTACTCGTGTTTACCATCTATTGTCCCTAGGATATTTCTCATATTTTCGGCAGATCATCATATTGGTAACCTGGTACTGTGGTCTGTCCCCGGGTCAAGAGCACCTAATCTTCTGCAATCCGACGGTAGGAGGATAAATAGGGCCATAGTTCCTCTCGCACGAACTTTAGTTGCTGAATTGGGACCTCAGCAGCAGTTCTCGTCACCAGTTGACACCTCGCACCCCTACACGTCGGTCAGAGATGATAATATTTACATTGGTAGGGAATTAGCCTTCTTTTTCAGAGCACAAAAGTTCGTTAATTCTGTAAGTATCATATTAATTTCAGTGGGAAAACTTGCTTATGTCCTATAGAGACTCGGCAAGGTATGCCTACATTCTTGGACTACCAATTTTACTTTTGAGGCAATTAACTGTTTCATTTGTTTTAGAAACTTAGTTTCGCTTGTTTAGTAGGATTTTCTTGCCCTTATCCTCTTACATGAGTACCGGGTACAAGATTTCCTGCGACCTTGATTTAATTAATCATTTATCATCTTGAAATTAACATTAATTGTTAACGATTCCACAGGATAGGTACCAATTGCCACGTTGTCCTGTTTCTGACATTCACCATATCACAACAGTATATTCGTTGTGCATTTATTTGCTAATTTCACCATGTTTCGTCTCCAAGCTTTCCGTGCAGATCCTGCAGGTGAAATAAGGACCTTAAGTCGTGCCAACAGGACTGAATTACAAACTCTTGCACATGAGTATCAACTAGAAGTTCCCTACCAAGCCAACAAAAATGAACTACATAACCTGTTACTGGATCATCTCTTAGAGGAAGGTAAGATAAACTCTGAAACTCACGAAACTTACTTTATTGCAGATAAAACTGATTTGGCAACGATGAAACTCAAACTAGAGCTGGCCAAGATCGAACGCGAGCAACAAAGGGAAGCAGCTGCTATACGAAAGGAAGAACAAGAACGTGAGATTGCAATACTCCGTGAGAGGGAACGAATACAGCTTGAAACAAAACAACGCCAATTGGAGATGCAACACGAATATGACAAACAACAAGCAACCCTGACTATGGAATGTCGTCAACGAAAATTCGCGTTGGAAACTTCACACCTCGCTCAACGCCAGCAAGCTACCGCCAATCTTCCCATCAGTTTTAATATATCACATGCAAGTAAGTTAATGCCACCATTCGTAGAAATAGAAGTTGATGTCTGGGCACACAACCTAAAACCAATAACTGGTACACTTATATATATATATTCTTTAGCATAAGTTCTAGCATATATTCTAGTTTCCCTCCCAATTCCCCTTTAGTCAGCTGTATATTTAGCTAGAGTATCTTTCATGTCGTGAGCAAGGCTCACTTATGTCTATGTCACAGTAAGGCACAGTAGTATATATATATATATATATATATATATATATATATATATATATATATATATATATATATATATATATATATGTCGTACCTAGTAGCCAGAACGCACTTCTCAGCCTATTATGCAAGGCCCAATTTGCCTAATAAGCCAAGTTTTCACGAATTAATTGTTTTTCGACTACCTAACCTACCTAACCTAACTTTTTCGGCTACCTAACCTAACCTAACCTATAAAGATAGGTTAGGTTAGGTTAGGTAGGGTTGGATAGGTTCCGTCATATATCTACGTTAATTTTAACTCTAACAAAATTTTTTTTTCCTCATACATAATGAAATGGGTAGCTTTATCATTTCATTAGAAAAAAATTAGATAAAATATAATAAATCAGGAAAACTTGGCTTATTAGGCAAATTGGGCCTTTCATAGTAGGCCGAGAAGTGCATTTTGGCTACTAGGTACGACATATATATATATATATATATGTCGTACCTAGTAGCCAGAACGCACTTGTCAGCCTACTATGCAAGGCCCGATTTGCCTAATAAGCACAGTTTTCCTGAAATAATATATTTTCTCAATTTTTTTTCTTATGAAATGATAAAACTACCCATTTCATTATGAATGAGGTCATTTTTTTTTATTGGAGTTAAAATTAACGTAGATATATGACCGAACCTAACCAACCCTACCTAACCTAACCTAACCTATCTTTATAGGTTAGGTTAGGTTAGGTAACCGAAAAAGTTAGGTTAGGTTAGGTTAGGTAGGTTAGGTTGTCGAAAAACAATTAATTCATGAAAACTTGGCTTATTAGGCAAATCAGGCCTTGCATAGTAGGCTGACAAGTGCGTTCTGGCTACTAGGTACGACATATATATATATATATATATATATATATATATATATATATATATATATATATATACATCTATATATATATATATATATATATATATATATATATATATATATATATATATATATATATATATATATATATATATATATATATATATATATATATATTTATATATGTCGTACCTAGTAGCCAGAATGCACTTCTCAGCCTACTATGCAAGGCCAGATTGGCCTAATAAGCTAAGTTTTCATGAATTAATGTTTTTTCGACTATCTAACCTACCTAACCTAACCTAACCTAACTTTTTTGGCTACCTAACCTAACCTAACCTATAAAGATAGGTTAGGTTAGGTTAGGTAGGGTTGGTTAGGTTCGGTCATATATCTACGTTAATTGTAACTCCAATAAAAAAAAATTGACCTCATACATAATGAAATGGGTAGCTTTATCATTTCATAAGAAAAAAATTAGAGAAAACATATTAATTCAGGAAAACTTGGCTTATTAGGCAAATCGGGCCTTGCATAGTAGGCTGAGAAGTGCGTTCTGGCTACTAGGTACGGCATATATATATATATATATGTCGTACCTAGTAGCCAGAACGCACTTCTTGGCCTACTATGCAAGGCCCGATTTGTCTAATAAGCCTAGTTTTCATGAATTAATGTTTTGTCGACAACCTAACCTACCTAACCTAACCTAACCTAACTTTTTTGGCTATCTAACCAAACCTAACCTATAAAGATAGGTTAGGTTAGGTTAGGTAGGGTTGGTTAGGTTCGGTCATATATCTACGTTAATTTTAACTCCAATAAAAAAAAATTGACCTCATACATAATGAAATGGGTAGCTTTATCATTTCATAAGAAAAAAATTAGAGAAAATATATTAATTCAGGAAAACTTGGCTTATTACGCAAATCGAGCCTTGCATAGTAGGCTGAGAAGTGCGTTCTGGCTACTAGGTACGACATATATATATATATATATATATATATATATATATATATATATATATATATATATATATATATATATATATATATATATATATATATATATATATATATATATATATATATATATATATATATATATGTCGTACCTAATAGCCAGAACGCACTTATCAGCCTACTATGCATGGCCAGATTTGCCTAATAAGCCAAGTTTTCATTAAATAATTGTTTTTCGACTACCTAACCTACCTAACCTAACCTAACCTAACTTTTTCGGCTCTTGGACCAACATGGCCCCTATCCCAACGTCGCTGGCATCCACGTACAGGAAGAATCTGGCTGAGAAATCTGGGGATATTAATACTGGGGCCTCAGTCAACAGTTTCTTGGTCTTCTGAAAAGACTCCTGGCAGGCCTCTCCCCATTTCCATCGTACATTCTTGGAGAGTAGCTCGGTCAGTGGATGCGCTACCGTGGATAAGTTCTTGCAGAACCCACGATAGTATCCTATCATTACAAGATACCTCAACAACTCCTTACGTGTCCTGGGCACTGGGTACTCCCTAATGGCTGACACTTTGTGATCTACAGAGGTTACTTCTCCTTGGCCGATGACGAAGCCTAGGTACTCTAAGTGGGCCTTCCCAAACTCGCTCTTGACTAGGTTTATGGTTAAGTTAGCCTCCTCTAGCCTCCTGAACAATTCTTTGGGTCTCTCCAGGTGTGTCTTCCAATCGTCGGCGTATACGACGATGTCATCGATGTATACCGTGCAGCCTTCGGCCCCCCTTAGCAACTCATTCATCATGCGCTGGAAACAACTACCGCTGTTTTTCATTCCGAAGGGCAACACTTTGTACCGGTACAGCCCGTCTGGTGTTTTGAAAGCTGATATCTTCCTGGCATCGGGAGTCAATGAGATCTGGTAGTACCCCTTGAGCAGATCGACCTTGGATACATACCTTGCACTACCCACTTGGTCGATGCAATCGCTCACCCTTGGCGCCTTGGCATGGGGTGGGAATCTGCCACAGTGATGGAGTTCACCTTTCTGTAGTCTGTACAAAAGCGGAATGTACCATCGCTTTTCTTCACTAACAAACACGGGGAACTCCACTCACTGTTGCTAGGCTCTGCAAGGTCGTTCTCAAGGAGATACTCCACCTTCCTCATCAACTCTCGCTTCTCTGGGCTTACCCTATAAGCGCTCTGTTTGATGGGCCTGGCGTCCCTCACCTCTACCTCGTGCGTTACACTCAGTCACTCGGCTCTTCCCCGGCAGCAATACCATCACCTGGGACCCAACCTAGAACTCTCTCGGCGTAGCTTTCTTGTCATACCATTCCGACATCTACTGCTGCGCCTCCTTCAGATGTTTTCCTGCTAGTTCCTTTGCTAAAGTGAGACGGTCCTTGAACTTCTGAACATACTCGTTGACCGTCCCCACGGTCACTCCTGTTGTCCATTGTTCCTTCAGCATGGACAGAGGACTTCGCACCTCATGTCCATACACCAGCTGGAACGGTGAGAAACCTAATGATTCTACCACTGTGTTACATATGGCAAACAACGCAGGGTATACTGCCTCATCAAAACTCAGCTCCCTGCTCTGCGCAGAACACTCTCAGAACGGTCTTCAAGGTGGAGTGAAACCTTTCGAGCGTCCCTTGCGACTGAGGTCGGTAGGGCGACGACCGAATCTGAGTCACTCCCCAACTTGTCACGGTCTGTCTGAACCATTTGGACTGGAATATACTTCCACAGTTCGTCTGAATTTCCCTGGGCATTCCCACCCAAGAGAAAAATCGTTGCAGCTGCCCAGCTACTCCTCTCGACGTCAAACGCCGCATCGGGACAGCTTCCGGAAATCTCGTCGACGCACACATGATCGTCATCAGGTAGGTATTTCCTTGCTTCGTCCGTGGCAACGGTCCCACCCCGTCGACCAACAGACGCTCAAATGCAGGCCCAAACACAGGAACAGAGACTAACGGGGCCTTTGGTATCGCGGGTTGGCTCTTCCCTGCCGTCTGGCAAGGTAAGCACATCTTAAAATAACGCCTCACATCGGCGTCCATACCTGGCCAGTAGAAAGGATCCCTGATCTTACACAGCGTCTTGGTCACCCCCGGGTGACCTGCAGAGTCCACAGAGTGCAACAGATCCAACACTGCCGCTCTGCACTGGGCCGGCAACACTACCTGGTGTTTCGTACCTAGAGATTCTTCTCCGGCCTCCATCCTCACTGTCTCATCAGCATGCCGTCCTGTATGTAAAAATGAGTGGCCCTCTCAGGACCAACACGTCCTCCTTTGGCCTCATGAATCAATTCGGGGAACTCTATCTGCTGCAACTCCCCAAGACGAGTGCGGTCCACCCCAAGAGAACTGGCGAGGGTCACCTGTAACTCACCATCCGGGCTGCCTTCGCCCTCCACTCGTTCTCCGGGTTCCACGAAGAGGTGATCGATTCCCAGGCTGTCGGACGTCTCCTCTTCAGCCCTATCAGATCCACTCCCTCCGTGTCCGTCGCACCGCCACGGAATCACAGCACATACAGGGAACGCCACCGTGGCGATTCCCTTCTTGTCCCCACAGGCGTCTAACACTCCCCCTTTCTCCTTATAGTGCTCCAAGCACTCCTCGCCCTTCACGAGGTTAGGGAGGACACATCCTCCACATGCGTCATTTCCAAGGATGACTTGTGCCTCCATCTTGTTCATTGATGCACAGACCCCCACCACTAGGGTCTGGCAGCCATAATCAAAATTCAGAGTCACCTGGTGTAGGGGCATCCTCACTGGGCCTCCCACAGTGGTTACAACTGCCACCCCCACACTGGTACTCTCGTAACCCTCGGGGAACATGGTTGTGCTCACCAGGGTAAAATCTGCCCCAGTGTCTCTCAATATCTTCACCGGAATGGGGTCTGCGTCCCTCATCCTTACGGTTCCCTCACACACGAATGGGTGAACTCTTCGTTCCCCACTCAGTACGGGTTCATCCCGCACCCTCTCGGCCATCTGGTCCTCGACCCTCGCGAAAGCAACGTTACCCCGCTGCTTAGGGTGTTTGCATTCCCGCGAGAAGTGTCCGAATCCCCCACAATTGTAGCAGCGGAACTTCCCCGGCTGTGGCCATTAACCACCGCTCGCCCTGGCAACGCCTCCAGAGGCCGTCGCTCTGTGGGTCTTCCTTGCACCATCTGTCGACTCCTTCGTCGCAGCAACAGCTCCTGAGCTCTCAGCTTGGGACTTCTTTACCGGCTCCACAGCACTCTTTGATCCTCTACTGTCTCCACTCGAGAGGTGGGACTTGGGAGAACTTGCTCCTGTCCTCCATCCGTCCGTCCTTCTATAACTTCTCCCATATCCGGAGTATACGGGCGGTCGGTGCTGTCCCTCTCGGCGTGGTCGTAAGGCTTCTTCCAGCATGTTAGCTCTGTCGGCCGCGGCCCTCAGGTCCTTTATGTCCTCCTCCTTTACTCTAACCCTGATCTCAGGAGAGAGCATGGACATAAACTTCTCCATGACCATAAGCCTCTTGACATCCTCAGCCGACTTCGCTCCTTCGGATTCCAGCCACTTCAGGAATTTTCTCTCCATGTCCCTCGCCGTCTCCGCATAAGATTTTCCTGGCGAACGGGTACATTCGCTGAATCTCTTCCTGTAACATTCCGGCGTTAGCTTGAAAGAGTGGAGCACAGCTCTCTTCACAGCATCGTAGTTGGTACACTCATGAGGGCGAGCATGTTGTAGGCTTAGCGAGCTTCACCGTTGAGCCTACTCTGAACCAGCTCCGCCCACTCTGCCCTCGGCCACTTCTTCAAGGTAGCGACCCTCTCGAAGTGGTCAAAGAAACCTTCAGCTTCATTAGGCACAAAGACCGGCAAATCTCCCTCTCTCACTCGGCGGTCTTCCTGCTGGGGTGGTGCAGGTGGAGCTAGCCCTAGCTCAGCTCGCTTCAGCTCAACTTCTTTGTTTGCCTCAACCTCTTGCTGCTTCAGCCTAGCTTCCAGCTCGCGCTCCTCTCGTCTCAGCTGTGCTTCATGCTCACGCTCTTCCTTGTGCAGCTGTGCCTCTTGCTCTTCTCTGCGCAGCTGTGCCTCTCGCTCTTCTCGTTTCAGCTGTGCCTCCAGCTGCAGCTTCACTGTCTCCAGCTTGACGCTGCGCCTGCTGGCGCTGGATCCCCTGCTGCTTCCACCAATACTCAAATGTTTTCCCACACTGGCAGGTGTCTGTGGCCGTTCCTTCCCCAAAGCTTCATCTCGTGCCCTGAGCTATGCCATGATCTCCAGTCTTCTCTCTCCCACTTTGGAAGATCTCAATTTTATCTCAAAGTGGTCGGCTATCGATTGCAGCTGAGCCTTGGTGCAATCCTCCAGCACCTGCTCATCTCAAGTGTCAATGAACCTTGTTACCTTATCATCCTCCGTCTTGTGCTACGAGAGATAACCTGTACCTGATACCTAATACCACTGTAAAGCACCACAATTGCAACTGTTATCTTGATCGATATCCTGGCGAGGTCGCCAATGTCAGGATACGTCCTGTAAGCGAGTAATGGTGTACACTAGATCTTTATCCCGGACACCTGGTAAGATCGCCAATGTCGGGGTTTACCTTAGTTGTAAGATAAGTATAAGCATAAGTAACCATTCTTGATATCCGGTCAATGGTCGCCAACGTCGGGGTGTCTCTCTCTCTACATGGACACCACCCAGTAGTATTAGTGATAACTGTTACTCACCGTAGCCCTGCGAGTCTTCACTCATTCCTCACAGCGCCACTGTTCGCCAGGAGAGTATCCCAGTCGATTCCCAGCCAGCCTTATTGCCAAAGATGAGTGGGAACACAGTTTGCTCTCTCCCAACCCTGTGCCCGCCCCGACAAGGGTTCTTCTACTAACTGCAAGGTCGCCAACTGATGTTTCCCATGTCCAATAACACGTCAGTGGTATTGTGGAAATGTGGTACCAGTGGCAGAGAGCTCACTCATTAAATCTGGTCTCAGGCAGGTATATGTCTCTTATACTCTCACTCTTTGGAACTGTTCTATAGCAACAAGATATATGGAGGGATAATACAAACGCAAAGGTCTTTTGTATTTTACTTAAAAACTTCAAGGTATTATAGCCGTATCAACAACGAAACATCAAGTACAATGCAGAAAGTCGCTTTCTCTTCATAAAACTGGGGCTCGTCTAGAGGGCAACACTCCCCCTCTCCTGTCAATGTCAGCTGGGCGACCCCCTTCACCGTGCGAATGCTTAGTACTTGTTTTCCTGGCGTTATACGCCTTGTTTCTTTAAATTCGCAGGAATCACTACATTTGTCATCAACACAATATTTGCTATAAAGACACTAGAACGCAATGAATCACCACACTGATCTCAGGTTCAATAACTCATTTCTACAGCACTTAACATAATATTTCACTATAATGGCGTTACACTGTACTTAATGATAATAGATGCAATCAGTTAGGATACTGACCTAAGATTCAATAATTCCTCTCGAAAACGATAACACAATTAATCACTGCACACACGGAAATGTTATCCAACCACCAACATATGCATATATAGAAATAAATTCATCAATATTAATAATAATAAGATAAATACTGGGCACACAGCCTAACACCAATAACTGGTACACTTATATATATATATATATATATATATATATATATATATATATATATATATATATATATATATATATATATATATATATATATATATATATATATATATATATATATATATATATATATATTCTCTGACATAAGTTATCATATTAATGTTACATGAAAGAAATCATCAATGACACAGTAAACTCTTCAGTGATAACAGGTGCATCCACACAACGCAAATATTTATACCGTGAGAGCTTTCTACAGCCTCACTTCTCATAACTGAGTCCTACCGTGACATAGACATTAGTGAGCCTTGCTCACGACATGAAAGATACTCTGGCTAAATATATAGTTGACTAAAGGGGAATTGCGAGGGAAACTAGAATCACCTACTTCCACTTCACTGATGTGGACTCGCCCTCCGCTGCCAGCCTACTTCTCGGCTGCAGTCGTCCTGATTCCCAATTAGTTTTCTTCTCTCACTGCTTCCCGGTAGATTGGCCCACCAATTAGATTGGCTATGTCATCACTGAATGGGTGAACTGCCTCAGGCATCACATACGTCACTGTACAGACTTCACTTCTTCTTCTTGCAAAGCATCTGTCCCTGGAGAACTTGTTGCTCAATATTCCGTCGATTCCCTCTTCGGTCCACACATGGAATAAAGGAAGACCTCTCAGCGTACTTGTAGACTACGGGTGATGCGTAAAATCCACATGAGCGGGGTACAACTGTCAAATCTGACAGGACCAACCTTCGCACATCCGTCCACCTTGACGTGTCGTGTCAGACTGATGGCACCAAAGATGGGTGATCTCCGGACCCCCCTGCCTTCGTGACGTCATACTTGCCAGGGGCGGTTTTCATTGGCTCCCTGTGCCACGTCACTGTCAGTGAGCAATCTGGTGTCACTGACGTCACATAGTTTTGGCGGCAAATCGGAGGGGCCAGCGCCATATTGGCGTCCTAAAGGGCCTATACCACAGGCCAAAATACCTTTCTTTTACGAATTTATCGACAACGCGAGAACACTACACTCTCCCATATATATCAAACTGTTGCCCACGACGTAGAGAACGCTCGGGTAAAGTGGATATGACTCTTACAGCCGGCGTGGGAGAAATATAAGGGGGGGAACACCGTCACAATATATATATATAAATATATATATATATATATATATATATATATATATATATATATATATATATATATATATATATATATATATATATATATATATATATATATATATATATATATATATATATATATATATATTCAAAGATCAATTCTCCAAAATTCATTTTTATTTCTAGTCTGACGCGACACTTGAGTGCGTTTCGTAAAACTTATTACATTTTCAAAGACTTTAGTTTACAAACACACAACTTAAACTGAATAGAGCTTACACATCTTCGAGGTTTATATCTACATTTGGGTGAGGTGGATGAGGTGAAAAACAAACTTTCAACAATGGGTATTCAATGGGTACTAAATTCCAACACAAGACAGAACACGAAACAATGGGTATTAAATTCAAACACAAGACAGAACGCGAAACAATGGGTATTGAATGGAAGTAATTGTAGAAAGCCTATTGGTCCATATTTTTCGATGCTTCTATATTGGAGCGGAGTCTTGAAGTGGGTAGAATATAGTTGTGCATTAATTGGCTGTTGATTGCTGGTGTTGACTTCTTGATGTGTAGTGCCTCGCAGACGTCAAGCCGCCTGCTATCGCTGTATCTATCGATGATTTCTGTGTTGTTTGCTAAGATTTCTCTGGTGATGGTTTATTTGTGGGAAGAGATTATATGTTCCTTAATGGAGCCCTGTTGCTTATACATCGTTAAACGCCTCGAAAGAGATGTTGTTGTCTTGCCTATATACTGTTTTTTTTTTTTTAAACTCATGTTTCCTCCGAGGCTATGGGTCCCCCTTCTTCCAGCTAGAAGTGGTACTCCCTTCATATAAAATAAATATATACATATATACATATATATATATATATATATATATATATATATATATATATATATATATATATATATATATATATATATATATATATATATATATATGTGTGTGTGTATATCACGAAAATAAACACGTGATTAAGAATGTGACAATGTCAGACCACGGAGGAAAAATGAAACAGGAAATTTCCTTAAGTACTTTTGTATATTAAATACATCTTCAGAAGGTGAATACATCACCTTCTGAAGATGTATTTAATATACGAAAGTACTTAAGGAAATTTCCTGTTTCATTTTTCCTCCATGGTCTGACATTGTCATATATATATATATATATCTATATATATATATCTATATATATATATCTATGTATATATATATATATATATCTATATCTATATATATATATATATATATATATATATATATATATATATCTATATCTATATATATATATATATATATATATATATATATATATATATATATATATATATATATATATATATATATGTCGTACCTAGTAGCCAGAACGCACTTCTCAGCCTACTATGCAAGGCCCGATTTGCCTAATAGGCCAAGTTTTCATGAATTAATTGTTTTTCGACTACCTAACCTACCTAACCTAACCTAACCTAACATTTTCGGGTACCTAACCTAACCTATAGAGATAGGTTAGGTTAGGTAGGGTTGGTTAGGTTCGGCCATATACCTACGTTAATTTTAACTCCAATAAAAAAAAATTGACCTCATACATAATGAAATGGGTAGCTTTATCATTTCATAAGAAAAAAATTAGAGAAAATATATTAATTCAGGAAAACTTGGCTTATTAGGCAAATCGGGCCTTGCATAGTAGGCTGAGAAGTGCATTCTGGCTACTAGGTACGACATATATATATATATATATATATATATATATATATATATATATATATATATATATATATATATATATAGGATTATATGCGACTGAAAATTCACACCCCAGAAGTGACTCGTACCCATACTCCCAGGATCAACGCAATTGGTATATACAGGACGCCTTAATCCGCTTGACCATCACAACCGGTCATAAGGAAGTGATAGCCGAAGCTATATGAACCACTTCCCCGCTGGCACTCGAATGGTAATCTTGGGCATAGCAGTTTATCAAATCACCTCATTCTTTGGGGCACACATGAGGAACACAAATGCGAACAAGCCTTAATGGTCCCCAGGACTATATGCGACTGAAAACTCACACCCCAGAAGTGACTCGAACCCATACTCCCAGGAGCAACGCAACTGGTATATACAGGACGCCTTAATCCGCTTGACAATCACATCCGGACATAAGGAAGTGATAGCCGAAGCTATTTGAATCACTTCACCACCGGCACTCGGATGATAATCTTGTGCATAGCATTTTATCAAATCACCTCATTCTTTGGGGCACACGTGAGGAACACAAATGCAAACAAGCCTGAATGTTCCCCAGGATTATATTCGACTTAAAACTCACACCCCAGAAGTGACTCAAACCCATTCTCCAAGGAGCAACGCAACTGGTATCTACAAGACGCCTTAATCCACTTGACCATCACGATTAAGATTACCATCCGAGTGCTGGCGGGGAAGTGGTTCAAATAGCTTCAGCTATCACTTGGCACTGTGGGGGATGGCACTCGAGGCACAGTGAAGTTAACGACATCATCAAGAGGAGCCTCACCACAGCTGGATGCCCAGCTGAAAGAGAGCCCCGTTACCTAACGCCCCGTAACTCTGAAGCTCTTATTGGTCGCCCAATGGTATCACATTGAACCCCTGGAAGAATGGCAAGCAGTTGGTATGGGACTACACGTGCGTATCAATCCTAGCTAACACCTACATTAACCTCAGTGTTGCACAACCAGGTGGCGCTGCCACCCACAGGGAAGCAGCCAAATCCCGTAAGTATAGAAAACTGGATCACCACTACAATTTTGTCCCCATTGCTTCTGAGACACTTGGCGCCTGGGGTAAAAGTGCTACCAGTTTTTTGAAGGAACTAGGTTCTAGGCTCTTTGAAACAACAAGGGACCGAAGAGCTGCAAGCTTTCTTTTCCAGCGCCTCAGTGTGGCGATACAGAGGGGAAATGCGCACTGCATCCAGGGTTCCATCTGAGGAGCTGGAGGAACTCGACAACCTATGATAACCATCTTTGTAACCCAAATGTAACTCCTTTTTTGTAACAAAGTTCAAATAAAGTAAATATATATGTGTACATACAAAAGAATGGGGGTGGTAGGAGAAGATAATATTAGTGTTCAGTGAGAAACCACAAGGTCTCCTCTGAATACTTATTTTTTTTTATCTCCGAGGCTATGGGTCCCCACATTGGCACCAGAGGTGGTACCCTCACAAACTTTATATATATATATATATATATATATATATATATATATATATATATATATATATATATATATATATATATATATATATATATGTCGTACCTAATAGCCAGAACGCACTTCTCAGCCTACTATTCAAGGCCCGATTTGCCTAATAAGCCAAGTTTTCATGAATTAATGTTTTTTCGTCTACCTAACCTACCTAACCTAACCTAACCTAGTTTTTTTTGGCTACCTAAGCTAACCTTACCTATAAATATAGGTTAGGTTAGGTTAGGTAGGGTTGGTTAGGTTCGGTCATATATCTACGTTAATTTTAACTCCAATAAAAAAAATTGACCTCATACATAGAGAAAAGGGTTGCTTTATCATTTCATAAGAAAAAAATTATAGTAAATATATTAATTCAGGAAAACTTGGCTTATTAGGCCAATCGGGCCTTGAATAGTAGGCTGAGAAGTGAGTTCTGGCTACTAGGTACGACATATATATATATATATATATATATATATATATATATATATATATATATATATATATATATATGTCGTACCTAGTAGCCAGAACGCACTTCTCAGCCTACTATTCAAGGCCCGATTTGCCTAATAAGCCAAGTTTTCATGAATTAATGTTTTTTCGTCTACCTAACCTACCTAACCTAACCTAACCTAGCTTTTTTTGGCTACCTAACCTAACCTTACCTATAAATATAGGTTAGGTTAGGTTAGGTAGGGTTGGTTAGGTTCGGTCATATATCTACGTTAATTTTAACTCCAATAAAAAAAAATTGACCTCATACATAGAGAAAAGGGTTGCTTTATCATTTCATAAGAAAAAAATTATAGTAAATATATTAATTCAGGAAAACTTGGCTTATTAGGCAAATCGGGCCTTGAATAGTAGCCTGAGAAGTGAGTTCTGGCTACTAGGTACGACATATATATATATATATATATATATATATATATATATGTCGTATCTAGTAGCCAGAACGCACTTCTGAGCCTACTATGCAAGGCCCGATTTGCCTAATAAGCCAAGTTTTTATGAATTAATTGTTTTTCGGCTACCTAACCTACCTAACCTAACCTAACTTTTTCAGCTACCTAACCTAACCTAACCTAACCAATAAAGATAGGTTAGGTTATGTTAGGTAGGGTTGGTTAGGTTCGGTCATATATCTTTGTTAATTTTAACTCCAATAAATAAAAATTGACCTCATACATAATGAAATGGGTAGCTTTATCATTTCATATGAAAAAAATTATAGAAAATATATTAATTCAGGAAAACTTGGCTTATTAGGCAAATCGGGCCGTGCATAGTAGTCTGAGAAGTGCGTTCTGGCTACTACGTACGACATATATATATATATATATATATATATATATATATATATATATATATATATATATATATATATATATAAATATATATATATATATATATATATATATATATATATATATATATATATATATATATATATATATATATATATATATATATATATATATATATGTCGTACCTAGTAGCCAGAACGCACTTCTCAGCCTACTATGCATGGCCCGATTTGCCTAAAAAGCCAAGTTTTCTTGAAGTAATATATTTTCTGTAATTTTTTTCTTATGAAATGATAAAGCTACCCATTTCATTCTATATGAGGTCAATTTTTATTTATTGGAGTTAAAATTAACGTAAATATATGACCGAACCTAACCAACCCTACCTAACCTAACCTAACCTATCTTTATAGGTTAGGTTAAGTTAGGTAGCCGAAAAAGTTAGGTTAGGTAAGGTTAGGTAGGTTAGGTAGTCGAAAAACAAATAATTCATGAAAACTTGGCTTATTAGGCAAATCGGGCCTTGTATAGTAGGCTGAGAAGTGCGTTCTGGCTACTAGGTACGACATATATATATATATATATATATATATATATATATATATTATTAAATATGACCGAAAAAGTAAGATTAATAATTCTAACACGAATTTTCTCAATCTTTCGTACATTACGCTTCACTGTTGGAGGTAAATAAAAAATCACTTCTCCAAAATTCATTTTTTATTTCTAGTCTGACGCGACACGGGCGCGTTTCGTAAAACTTATTACATTTTCAAAGACTTCACAAATACACAACTGATTAGAACTTGCGTTTCTCTGATTTTATATCTACATTTGAGTGAGGTGGGAAGGGTGATGTGGCATTAACACAAGACAGAACAATAGGGGATATTAATAGGGTATTAAAAGTATCAACACAAGACAGAACAGAAACAATGGGTATTGAATAGAAGTGTTTGTAGAAAGCCTATTGGTCCATATTTCTTGATGCTTCTATATTGGAGCGGAGTCTTGAGGTGGGTAGAATATAGT
The DNA here is from genome assembly GCF_040958095.1 of Procambarus clarkii. Classification (NCBI taxonomy): domain Eukaryota; kingdom Metazoa; phylum Arthropoda; class Malacostraca; order Decapoda; family Cambaridae; genus Procambarus; species Procambarus clarkii. The sequence continues at coordinate 20,470,022 of NC_091185.1, forward strand.
TGTGCAATAATTGGCTGTTGATTGCTGGTGTTGACTTCTTGATGTGTAGTGCCTCGCAAACGTCAAGCCGCCTGCTATCGCTGTATCTATCGATGATTTCTGTGTTGTTTACTAGGATTTCTCTGGCGATGGTTTGGTTATGGGAAGAGATTATATGTTCCTTAATGGAGCCCTGTTGCTTATGCATCGTTAAACGCCTAGAAAGAGATGTTGTTGTCTTGCCTATATACTGGGTTTTTTGGAGCTTACAGTCCCCAAGTGGGCATTTGAAGGCATAGACGACGTTAGTCTCTTTTAAAGCGTTCTGTTTTGTGTCTGGAGAGTTTCTAATGAGTAGGCTGGCCGTTTTTCTGGTTTTATAGTAAATCGTCAGTTGTATCCTCTGATTTTTGTCTGTAGGGATAACGTTTCTATTAACAATATCTTTCAGGACCCTTTCCTCCGTTTTATGAGCTGTGGAAAAGAAGTTCCTGTAAAATAGTCTAATAGGGGGTATAGGTGTTGTGTTAGTTGTCTCTTCGGAGGTTGCATGGCTTTTCACTTTCCTTCTTATGATGTCTTCGATGAAACCATTGGAGAAGCCGTTATTGACTAGGACCTGCCTTACCCTACAGAGTTCCTCGTCGACTTGCTTCCATTCTGAGCTGTGGCTGAGAGCACGGTCGACGTATGCGTTAACAACACTCCTCTTGTACCTGTCAGGGCAGTCGCTGTTGGCATTTAGGCACATTCCTATGTTTGTTTCCTTAGTGTAGACTGCAGTGTGGAAACCTCCGCCCTTTTCCATGACTGTTACATCTAGAAAAGGCAGCTTCCCATCCTTTTCCGCCTCGTAAGTGAAACGCAGCACGGAACTCTTGTCAAATGCCTCCTTCAGCTCCTGCAGATGTCTGACATCAGGTACCTGTGTAAAAATGTCGTCAACATACCTGCAGTATATGGCCGGTTTCAAGTTCATGTCGACTAAGACTTTTTGCTCGATGGTACCCATGTAGAAGTTTGCAAACAGGACACCTAGGGGAGAACCCATGGCGACCCCATCTACTTGCTTATACATGTGCCCATCCGGGCTCAAGAAGGGTGCCTCTTTAGTACAAGCTTGGAGTAGTTTCCTCAGAATACTTTCTGGCATGTCAAGAGGAGTACAGGCTGGATCACGATACACTCTGTCGGCTATCATTCCGATTGTCTCGTCCACAGGTACGTTGGTAAACAGCGATTCTACGTCTACGTTGGACGTAGAATCGCTGTTTACCAACGTACCTGTGGACGAGACAATCGGAATGATAGCCGACAGAGTGTATCGTGATCCAGCCTGTACTCCTCTTGACATGCCAGAAAGTATTCTGAGGAAACTACTCCAAGCTTGTACTAAAGAGGCACCCTTCTTGAGCCCGGATGGGCACATGTATAAGCAAGTAGATGGGGTCGCCATGGGTTCTCCCCTAGGTGTCCTGTTTGCAAACTTCTACATGGGTACCATCGAGCAAAAAGTCTTAGTCGACATGAACTTGAAACCGGCCATATACTGCAGGTATGTTGACGACATTTTTACACAGGTACCTGATGTCAGACATCTGCAGGAGCTGAAGGAGGCATTTGAGCAAAGTTCCGTGCTGCGTTACACTTACGAGGCGGAAAAGGATGGGAAGCTGCCTTTTCTAGATGTAACAGTCATGGAAAAGGGCGGAGGTTTCCACACTGCAGTCTACACTAAGGAAACAAACATAGGAATGTGCCTAAATGCCAACAGCGACTGCCCTGACAGGTACAAGAGGAGTGTTGTTAACGCATACGTCGACCGTGCTCTCAGCCACAGCTCAGAATGGAAGCAAGTCGACGAGGAACTCTGTAGGGTAAGGCAGGTCCTAGTCAATAACGGCTTCTCCAATGGTTTCATCGAAGACATCATAAGAAGGAAAGTGAAAAGCCATGCAACCTCCGAAGAGACAACTAACACAACACCTATACCCCCTATTAGACTATTTTACAGGAACTTCTTTTCCACAGCTCATAAAACGGAGGAAAGGGTCCTGAAAGATATTGTTAATAGAAACGTTATCCCTACAGACAAAAATCAGACGATACAACTGACGATTTACTATAAAACCAGAAAAACGGCCAGCCTACTCATGAGAAACTCTCCAGACACAAAACAGAACGCTTTAAAAGAGACTAACGTCGTCTATGCCTTCAAATGCCCACTTGGGGACTGTAAGCTCCAAAAAACCCAGTATATAGGCAAGACAACAACATCTCTTTCTAGGCGTTTAACGATGCATAAGCAACAGGGCTCCATTAAGGAACATATAATCTCTTCCCATAACCAAACCATCGCCAGAGAAATCCTAGTAAACAACACAGAAATTGTAACACGAGTTATGGTGTTCCTCTCTCTACTTCTCTACCTTCTACTCCCTCTACCCGTATTCTTACTTTTTTTTCTAAACCAAGGGACTCCAAAACTTTTAACAAAGCCAACTCCACGCCACGTGGTCCTAAGACGATTGACCGCCTTAGGATTCTACACCCAGTATGACGTGACCTAGGCTCTGATCGAAACCCTAGAGTCGCCTCTGCTGCCACCACCAGACCAGTAATACAAGAGCAATGATCGAGGTCTGGATCGATCACGCTAATTAATCAATCTAGGGGCTTGATCCCCACTATAAACGATGACCTTGAGTGTGGAATAAATTACACGGTAATGATAATTCCGATTCGATGTTAGAATCGGCGCCCAATGCAACTCTGCCTCGTGTGGACCACGTGACCAGGACAAGTATACACATAAAACACATGGAAACAATAAAATGCAAATTAATAACAAATTTAATTTATTAAAAGAAAACTAAAACAAAATCTAAATGTGTTCACTCCCTATCACTTTAACACTCCCTACTTGACCTGAATGGCAAATGAGAAGACTATTTCTATACATAACCATAGCAACTATACCTTGGGCGACCAGCTCTGGGTGTTGTGCTGGTCTTGGGGAGAGGTAAGATGTTTGACCTCTCCCAGCTGCTCCCGTATTCACACTGATTTTTCCCTTGTCTCGTCTCCCCCAGACAGAACATTGTATCCTTGCGCCTAGTCAAAGTTCTACCCAGTTACTAGCAAGGTTTAAGTTATAACAATTAAACTCGGTTGTACTTAATTGATCCAGACTGGTTGAATTATTTTACTGAAATAAATTACACAAGCCTCTAACGGCAGAGCTGTTCCCGATCACAAAAATGGTTATTAAAACTTTGAGAAATATTAGACATGTCAACCCTGCTGACCTATGACCGCCGGTCACTCCGCTTTAAAAGTTAGATCTGATTCGTGACGTCACTGATGGTGACTTAAACTCAATCCCACCGCTGCCACCATTGTAACACGAGTTATGGTGTTCCTCTCTCAACTTCTCTACCTTCTACTCCCTCTACCCGTATTCTTACTTTTTTTTCTAAACCAAGGGACTCCAAAACTTTTAACAAAGCCAACTCCACGCCACGTGGTCCTAAGACGATTGACCGCCTTAGGATTCTACACCCAGTATGACGTGACCTAGGCTCTGATCGAAACCCTAGAGTCGCCTCTGCTGCCACCACCAGACCAGTAATACAAGAGCAATGATCGAGGTCTGGATCGATCACGCTAATTAATCAACCTAGGGGCTTGATCCCCACTATAAACGATGACCTTGAGTGTGGAATAAATTACACGGTAATGATAATTCCGATTCGATGTTAGAATCGGCGCCCAATGCAACTCTGCCTCGTGTGGACCACGTGACCAGGACAAGTATACACATAAAACACATGGAAACAATAAAATGCAAATTAATAACAAATTTAATTTATTAAAAGAAAACTAAAACAAAATCTAAATGTGTTCACTCCCTATCACTTTAACACTCCCTACTTGACCTGAATGGCAAATGAGAAGACTATTTCTATACATAACCATAGCAACTATACCTTGGGCGACCAGCTCTGGGTGTTGTGCTGGTCTTGGGGAGAGGTAAGATGTTTGACCTCTCCCAGCTGCTCCCGTATTCACACTGATTTTTCCCTTGTCTCGTCTCCCCCAGACAGAACATTGTATCCTTGCGCCTAGTCAAAGTTCTACCCAGTTACTAGCAAGGTTTAACCCTTAAACTGCGCATGGCGTATATATACGCCCTGAGTAACATGTCCCATGGTGCGCATGGCGTATATATACGCCATAGGGTGCCAGGCCTGATTCAAATGGCCCGCGGCTACACGGGGTTCACAGTAGCTTCCTCAGGGCTCTTGTAAACAGATGCCATTTTTAAAAAAAATCGTGGGCAATATTCTCAGGTGTGAGAGGCACAGTACTGTTGGAGCAACCAAGGCCGGCGCACGCAGCATGAGCGAACAGCATTGATGTTCAGCTTGTGCCCACAGCATCGCCGAAAAATGTCAAAATAAATATATAATTGTTATTATTTAGCGATGACAATATTACAGATGACCAATGACTGTGATATAAATAACCAGGGTTGTGATAATAGCAGGATTGTTGTAATAATTAGCGCTGTGTGAGGAGTGATGCTGAGAGACGGAGGGAGACAGCATCGTTTACTGACTGTGTGGCCACCTGTTATTGTTTGCGTTCACCATACCAGGTCAGTGGTTCTCTATGGTGAACACAAATGTAGATACTTATATATAATGTGTGTATTAGTGTAATAACAGCAAAAGGATTATGCTGGGAGGAGCCATATGGGTGACGGAGGTGACGTCGTCTGCACGATTTCTCTAGCTGTTTAGAGGGTGGCCACTATGCTCTTTGGGCGCTCTACAAGCTTAGGTGTACAGTTATGGTGCATAAAACATGTAGATATTTATATATAACGTCTGTATATAGTGTAATAACACCACAACTGGTATTGTTGGGGGAGAAAGTTTAGTGCGTGTGACCTTGAAAGAGTGAGGGAGCCGCCAGCCGCCATCTGTGTATAGCGACGACTCTTAGTGCCTGAACTAACTATATCAGCTTAGCTGTACAGTTGTGGTGAACAAAATATACTCATACTTATATATAACGTCTGTATATAGTGTAATAACACCACAACTGGTATTGTTGGGGGAGAAAGTTTAGTGCGTGTGTTGAGGGAGTGGCAGTGAGTGGCTGGCTGGTGTGTGGCGGTAACTCCTCGTTGCTTTTCGACTCTCAATACAAACTTAGTGGTTCGTTATGGTGACCAAAACATGCCAATACTTATATATAACCTGTGTATAGAGTGTAATAGCAGCAAAACTATTTGTTTATTGTTTTATAAACATAATAATTGAATCACTAATACGCACATCATACTTTTGAGTATAGCGATTATTAACCACTTTTATTATATAAATATATTACAATACACACTATTGAATAATATTACTGCAAAAAAACTAAGAAAAAATCAATCGGAGACATTGAAACAATTAGGTAATAATATCTTTGTGGCAACTCCCATCTGTCAACGCGGGTGACGCTGACCGGGTCTGACGACCGCTCTGTCAACGCCCACTTTTTGCCAGACTTCCTCGGTCAATTGCGCCCAAAATATGTCACCTACGATTTTTTTTTTATTTTTTCCGTGCTCAGGGGACACAAATTAACATGTTTAGAAGACGAAAAAATTTTTTTGAATTTTTTTTTTTCTTGCGCACAGGGGTGTAAATGTCCATATGACCCCTGAGCAGTGTAAGGGTTAAGTTATAACAATTAAACTCGGTTGTACTTAATTGATCCAGACTGGTTGAATTATTTTACTGAAATAAATTACACAAGCCTCTAACGGCAGAGCTGTTCCCGATCACAAAAATGGTTATTAAAACTTTGAGAAATATTAGACATGTCAACCCTGCTGACCTATGACCGCCGGTCACTCCGCTTTAAAAGTTAGATCTGATTCGTGACGTCACTGATGGTGACTTAAACTCAATAATTAGAATACTCTTGATATTGTATCCAGTACTATTATACAATACAATTTTAATGCAAAATGAATAAAGGCTAATTTTCTCTAAATTACTGAATACTATAGGATGATTCATTATACGCAGCTATGAACAAAGGTTGGTTATTTCCACCGCGAATTCCCCTGGGGGTCAGGTCACCATGCGGCTCAGCTTCCCATTCTCTTTTGTCGATAAACCACTCTGGATAATTCTTACAACAGCCTAGTTTGTTACAAAATCATCGATAGATACAGCGATAGCAGGCGGCTTGACGTTTGCGAGGCACTACACATCAAGAAGTCAACACCAGCAATCAACAGCCAATTATTGCACAACTATATTCTACCCACCTCAAGACTCCGCTCCAATATAGAAGCATCAAGAAATATGGACCAATAGGCTTTCTACAAACACTTCTATTCAATACCCATTGTTTCTGTTCTGTCTTGTGTTGATACTTTTAATACCCTATTAATATCCCCTATTGTTCTGTCTTGTGTTAATGCCACATCACCCTTCCCACCTCACTCAAATGTAGATATAAAATCAGAGAAACGCAAGTTCTAATCAGTTGTGTATTTGTGAAGTCTTTGAAAATGTAATAAGTTTTACGAAACGCGCCCGTGTCGCGTCAGACTAGAAATAAAAAATGAATTTTGGAGAAGTGATTTTTGATTTACCTCCAACAGTGAAGCGTAATGTACGAAAGATTGAGAAAATTCGTGTTAGAATTATTAATCTTACTTTTTCGGTCATATTTAATAATATATGTCTACAGGAAAGACTGCTACCAAAATATACTAATATATATATATATATATATATATATATACATATATATATATATATATATATATATATATATATATATATATATATATATATATATATATATATTTATATATATATATATATATATATATATATATATATATATATATATATATATATATATATATATATATATATATATATATATATATATATATATATATATATATATATATATATATATATATATATGTCGCACCTACTAGCCACAACGCACTTCTCAGCCTACTATGCAAGGCCAGATTTGCTTAATAAGCCAAGTTCTCATGAATTAATGTTTTTTCGACTACCTAACCTACCTAACCCAACCTAACCTAACTTTTTCGGCTACCTAACCTAACCTAACCTATAAAGATAGGTTAGGTAGGGTTGTTTAGGTTCGGTCATATATCTACGTTAATTTTAACTCCAATAAAAAAAAATTGACCTCATACATAATGAAATGGGTAGCTTTATCATTTCATAAGAAAAAAATTAGAGAAAATATATTAATTCAGGAAAACTTGGCTTATTAGGCAAATCTGGCCTTTCATAGTAGGCTGAGAAGTGCGTTCTGGCTACTAGGTACGACATATATATATATATATATATATATATATATATATATATATATATATATATATATATATATATATATATATATATATATATATATATATATATATATGTCGTACATAGTAGCCAGAACTCACTTCTCAGCCTACTATGCATGGCCCGATTTGCTCAATAAGCCAAGTTTTCATGAATTAATTGTTTTTCGATTACCTAACCTACCTAACCCAAAATAACCTAACTTTTTCGGGTAAATAACCTAACCTAACCTATAAAGATAGGTTAGGTTAGGTTAGGTAGGGTTGGTTAGGTTCGGTCATATATCTGCGTTAATTTTAACTCCAATAAAAAAAATTGACCTCATGCATAATGAAATAGGTAGCTTTATCATTTCATAAGAAAAAAATTTGATAAAATATATTAATTCAGGAAAACTTGGCTTATTAGGCAAATCGGGCCTTGCATAGTAGGCTGAAAAGTGTGGCTACTAGGTACGACAAATATATATATATATATATATATATATATATATATATATATATATATATATATATATATATATATATATATATATATATATATATATATATATATATATATATATATTTTGGTAGCAGTCTTTCCTGTAGACATATATTATTAAATATGACGGAAAAAGTAAGATTAATAATTCTAACACGAATTTTCTCAATCTTTCGTACATTTCTTTTCACTGTTGGAGGTAATTCAAAAATCAATTCTCCAAAATTCATTTTTATTTCTAGTCTGACGCGACACGAGCGCGTTTCGTAAAACTTAAAAGACACAAAGGAAGGTCACTACCAAAGATACCTTACAAGCAGAACTTATTGCAGAATGAGGAAAGAATCGAGGCAACTACAGAAGCACCATACTGTCCCCCGAGCTCAAAGCGGCAGCTAAAAGCCTTCGTGAGAACAAGGAGATAGTTGTCAGGAGAGGTGACAAGTCGCCAATATATGTCATTCTTAAAAAATACGAATATCTGGCGAAAATGAACCTCATACTCTCTGACCAAACTAAGTTCCAAAGGGTAACGAAGGACACTACAGCCGAATTGAAAGCAAAGGTCAACAAACTGATCGAAACTGTGAACGACAAGAAATCCGGACTCCACCTGCCAAAGATCATTGGGGAATATAAACCTGGATATGCGTATGGAAATGTCAAGACACACAAGCCTGGAAACCCACTTCGGCCAGTCATTAGCCAGATACCCACACCCACGTACAGACTGGCGAAGCGACTCAACGGCCTGCTGACTCCTTATGTTCCTTGCGCCTTCAGCCTGAAGTCTCCAAAGGAATTTGTTGACTTTCTGGGGGGCACACGGGCCACAGGGATAAGAGCCTCGTTAGACGTAGAATCGCTGTTTACCAACGTACCTGTGGACGAGACAATCGGAATGATAGCCGACAGAGTGTATCGTGATCCGGCCTGTACTCCTCTTGACATACCCGAGAATATTCTAAGGAAACTACTCCAAGCTTGTACTAAAGCGGCACCCTTCTTGAGCCCGGATGGGCACATGTATAAGCAAGTAGATGGGGTCGCCATGGGTTCTCCCCTAGGTGTCCTGTTTGCAAACTTCTACATGGGTACCATCGAGCAAAAAGTCTTAGTTGACATGAACTTGAAACCGGCCATATACTGCAGGTATGTTGACGACATTTTTACACAGGTACCTGATGTCAGACATCTGCAGGAGCTGAAGGAGGCATTTGAGCAGAGTTCCGTGCTGCGTTTCACTTACGAGATGGAAAAAGATGGGAAGCTGCCCTTTCTAGATGTAACAGTCATGGAAAAGAGCGGAGGTTTCCACACTGCAGTCTACATTAAGGAAACGAACATAGGAATGTGCCTAAATGCCACCAGCGACTGCCCAGACAGGTACAAGAGGAGTGTTGTTAACGCATATGTCGACCGTGCTCTAAGCCACAGCTCAGAATGGAAGCAATTCGACGAAGAACTCTGTAGGGTAAGGCAGGTACTAGTCAACGACGGCTTCTCCAATGGTTTCGTCGAAGACATCATAAGAAGGAAAGTGAAACGCCATGCAACCTCAGAAGAGACAACTAACACAACACCTATACCCCCTATTAGACTATTTTACAGGAACTTCTTTTCCACAGCTCATGAAACAGAGGAAAGGGTCCTGAAAGATATTGTTAATAGAAACTTTATCCCTACAGACAAAAATCAGAGGATACAACTGACGATTTATTATAAAACCAGAAAAACGGCCAGCCTACTCATGAGAAACTCTCCAGACACAAAGCAGAACGCTTTAAAAGAGACCAACGTCGTCTATACCTTCAAATGCCCACTTGGGGACTGTAAGCTCCAAAAAACCCAGTATATAGGCAAGACAACAACATCTCTTTCTAGGCGTTTAACGATGCATAAACAACAGGGCTCCATTAAGGAACATATAATCTCTTCCCACAACCAAACCATCGCCAGAGAAATCCTAGTAAACAACACAGAAATCATCGATAGATACAGCGATAGCAGGCGGCTTGACGTTTGCGAGGCACTACACATTAAGAAGTCAACACCAGCAATCAACAGCCAATTAATGCACAACTATATTCTACCCACCTCAAGACTCCGCTCCAATATAGAAGCATCAAGAAATATGGACTAATAGGCTTTCTACAATCACTTCCATACCCATTGTTTCGTGTTCTGTCTTGTGTTGATGAAATTAATACCCTATTAATGCCACCTCTTGTTCTGTCTTGTGTTGATGAAATTAATACCCTATTAATGCCACCTGACCCCATCCACCTCACTCAAATGTAGATATAAACAAAATCGGAGATGCGTAAGTTCTATTCAGTTGTGTATTTGTAAACTAAAGTCTTTGAAAATGTTATAAGTTTTACTAAACGCGCTCGTGTCGCGTCAGACTAGAAATAAAAATGAATTTTGGAGAATTGATTTTTGAATTACCTCCAACAGTGAAAAGAAATGTACGAAAGATTGAGAAAATTCGTGTTAGAGTTATTAATCTTACTTTTTCGGTCATATTTAATAATATATATATATATATATATTTATATATATATATATATATATATATATATATATATATATATATATATATATATATATATATATATATTTATATATATATATATATATATATATATATATATATATATATATATATATATATATATATATATATATATATTTATATATATATATATATATGTCGTACCTAGTAGCCAGAACGCACTTCTCAGCCTACTATGCAAGGCCCGATTTGCCTAATAAGCCAAGTTTTCCTGAATTAATATATTTTCTCTAATTTTTTTCTTATAAAATGATAAAGCTACCCATTTCATTATGTATGAGGTCAATTTTGTTTTATTGTAGTTAAAATTAACGTAGATATATGACCGAACCTAACCAACCCTACCTAACCTAACCTAACCTATCTTTATAGGTTAGGTTAGGTTAGGTAGCCGAAAAAGTTAGGTTAGGTAGTCGAAAAACAATTAATTCATGAAAACTTGGCTTATTAGGCAAATCGGGCCTTGAATAGTAGGCTGAGAAGTCCGTTCTGGCTACTAGGTACGACATATATATATATATATATATATGTCGTACCTAATAGCCAGAACGCACTTCTCAGCCTACTATTCAAGGCCCGATTTGCCTAATAAGCCACGTTTTCATGAATTAATGTTTTTTCGTCTACCTAACCTACCTAACCTAACCTAACCTAGCTTTTTTTGGCTACCTAACCTAACCTTACCTATAAATATAGGTTAGGTTAGGTTAGGTAGGGTTGGTTAGGTTCGGTCATATATCTACGTTAATTTTTACTCCAATAAAAAAAAATTGACCTCATACATAATGAAATGGGTAGCTTTATCATTTCATAAGAAAAAAATTAGAAAAAATATATTAATTCAGGAAAACTTGGCTTATTAGGCAAATCGGGCCTTGAATAGTAGGCCAAAAAGTGAGTTCTGGCTACTAGGTACGACATATATATATATATATATATATATATATATATATATATATATATATATATATATATATATATATATATATATATATAATGCACAACTTGCCTAAACACACAAGAGAGATTATACAACCTTAGAACACTTTCCCACCAGGAGATTCGAACCCTAGAGATTCGAACATCTTCCGACATCACAGAAGCCTTACAGCAACTGGCATAACTGGTACACCTTTAACCCACTGCAACACAGCTCAGACCCTAACACTTTTCCTGGTGGGAAAGTGTTCTAATGTTGTGTAATCTCTCTTGCGTGTTTAGGCAAGTTGTGCATTAAGCATAGACTCAGAGTTCTCCCATATTAACAGTAATTTGATGAAAGAACGTGAGTAATCCCTCACTATGCTCTAGTTTCCCTTGGGAGGTGGTGATCTTTGGAGGTGAAATACTTCGAAATTACCATCTCTTTTAAGGGTCTGAGCTGTGGTGCAGTGGGTTAAAGGCGTACCAGTTATGCCAGTTGCTGTAAGGCTTCTGTGCTGGCTAGGGTTCGAATCTCTTGGTGGGAAAGTGTTCTAAGGTTGTATAATCTCTCTTGCGTGTTTAGGCAAGTTGTGCATTAAGCATAGACACAGAATTTTCCCATATTAACAGGAATTTGATGAAAGAATGTGAGTAATCCCTCACTATGCTCTAGTTGCCCTTGGGAGGTGGTGATCTTTGGAAGTGAAATACTCCGAAATTACCATCTCTTTTAAGGGATGGTACCCACCACGCGTTGCTGTGGCTCAGTCTGGTTAAATGGAAAGAATGATAAGAAAAGAGAAAGTGCACGTTTCTATTATGTTTAATTTCACAATACTTGTGGGTATACAATATTTTTTGTTGTTCCATTGTCTGTGGAGATATATAGATTGTCTGGTTTGCCGACTCTAGAACACTCAACATATAATTGTCCAATTGAGGAGCAGTCCGTGTCTAGATATAAACTGCACAATTCAAAAGATTGGTCCTGAGCTTTGTTGATGGTGATTGCAAACGTCAATTGAATTGGAAATCACATTCTCCTAAATTGAAATGGTATATCTGTTGGAATCATAGGAATGCGAGGAATGACATCTTCCCCTTTGAAAGGTCCTGTCTTTGATTGTTGCTTCTACGACGTCGCTTATTAATTTTTTTACTACAAGGCGCGAGGTGCTGCAAAGTTTTGGCTTGTTGATATTTCGCAACATGGTAATTAGCAGGCCGATTTTCAATTGTCGTACGTTTGATGGTGGCAGATCGAATGATTTAAAAAATTATGTTTGATAATTAACCGCTTCATCTGCTTTCACAACAGTTTCGAAGGACTTGTGTGTGACTGCGTCGCTTTGAATGTTTGAGTAATATTGTTAAGTTAATATTGTTAAACAAATTCTTCTTTTGACGTCACTAAATAGCAGAAGTTATGAGGCAATGAAATTCGTCCTGAGGTCTGATCAACCGGCCCGTTTACGTTCTCAATTTCTAGAAATTTATGTGAAAATATCTCAGCTGATGGATCGTTTTGCAGTAGCTACATAACTACACACATATTTGTAGTTAATTTAAATGTCTTTACGTGGCACCACAAAGTAGAGTATTTCAGGCAAGCATTTATTTCGTCCACTGGTGTCAATCGAGGAATTACAGGTAATGTTTCCCTGATCTTGCAATGATCGTTCAAGAGCCTCGAGCAATTTTTGTGGGGCATTGTGCATTCATCCCAATCAATAAGTTTGCATTTCTGCAATACTTTTCCCATGCCGGATGCATTGGAAATGTTGCTCGTGAGAGTTTCAATGAATTGCATGTTCAATGGCGATTTCAAAGTCGAAGTAGCAGTTCTTCCACCTGGTAGCAATGTCGCAGCAATTCCGGAAGATGCAAGAGCTACAGTTATGCCATTATGGGATCGAAATGCTGCCAGAATCAATCTAATTAGGAAGGTTTTACCAGTTCCTCCTGGCGCATCTAAGAAGATTTCTCCAAGCCCATTATTGACAGTTTGAATTATATGATTGTTAATGTATTTTCGCTCAAGCGTTAGCCTAGGAATATTTGATAAAACATACGAGCAGATCGATTCGATGATAGCTTTTCCAATTGATTGAGAACGTTGTTCGCGATTTCTAAGGTCAAGTGTTCAATCATTAGCAAGGCTTCGTTGAAGGTTTTTGCTGTAAAATCCATGTTCATATTTTAATTTTCTTTACGTACTCGACGGATAATATCTTCAGCTATGTGCGATATATAATTATCCATAACTCTGTTGGAGATAACGGAGAGTCGGTGGTCAATATGATTGCAAATAATGCACGAATTTGATTTGGATGTGATGTGTTGGAGGGGTCATTAATGCATACATCCCAATGCCAATCGTTGTCCAATAAATTCAGAGCTTGACATACACTTCGGGAAGTGGCATGTGGACAAATCATGACACTTGACAAATCTCAATTGACGCCGTTGACAAATCTCAATTGCTGGAAAAACTCACACCCCAGAGTTTTCAGTTGTATATAGTCCTGGGGACCATTCAGGCTTGTTTGCATTTGTGTTCCTCACGTGTGCCCCAAAGAATGAGGTGATTTGATAAAATGCTATGCCCAAGATTACCATCCGAGTGCCGGCGGGGAAGTGGTTCAAATAGCTTCGGCTATCACTTCCTTATGTCCGGTCGTGATGGTCAAGCGGATTAAGGCGTCCCTGTACATACCAGTTGCGTTGCTCCTGGCAGTATGGGTTCGAGTCACTTCTGGGGTGTGAGTTTTCAGTATATATGTATATATATATATATACATATATATATATATATATATATATATATATATATATATATATATATATATATATATATATATATATATATATGTCGTACCTAGTAGCTAGAATGCACTTCTCAGCCTACTATGCAAGGCCCAATTTGACTAATAAGCCAAGTTTTCAAGAATTAATTGTTTTTCGACTACCTAACCTAACTTTTTCGGCTACCTTACCTAACCTAACCTATAAAGATAGGTTAGGTTAGGTTAGGTAGGGTTGGTTAGGTTCGGTCATATATCTACGTTAATTTTAACTCCAATAAATAAAAAATGACCTCATACAAAATGAAATGGGTAGCTTTATCATTTCATAAGAAAAAAATTCGAGAAAATATATAAATTCAGTAAAACTTGGCTTATTAGGCAAATCGGGCCTTGCATAGTAGGCTAAGAAGTGCGTTCTGGCTACTAGGTACGACATATATATATATACATATATATATATATATATATATATATATATATATATATATATATATATATATATATATATATATATACATATATATATATTATATATTATATATATATATATATATATATATATATATATATATATATATATATATATATATATATATATATATATATATATATATATATGTCGTACCTAATAGCCAGAACGCACTTCTCAGCCAACTATGCATGGCTCAATTTGCCTAATAAGCCAAGTTTTCATGAATTAATGTTTTTTCGACTACCTAACCTACCTAACCTAACCTAACCTAACTTTTTCTGCTACCTAACCTAACCTAACCGATAGAGATAGGTTAGGTTAGGTTAGGTAGGGTTGGTTAGGTTCGGTCATATATCTACATTAATTTTAACTCCAATAAAAAAAAATTGACCTCATACATAATGAAATGGGTAGCTTTATCATTTCATAAGAAAAAAATTAGAGAAAATATATTAATTCAGGAAAACTTGGCTTATTAAGCAAATCGGGCCTTGCATAATAGGCCGAGTACGACGTTCTGGCTACTAGGTACGACATATATATATATATATATATATATATATATATATATATATATATATATATATATATATATATATATATATGTCGTACCTAGTAGCCAGAACGCACTTCTCGGCCTACTATGCAAGGCCCAATTTGCCTAATAAGCCAATTTTTCGTGAATTAATTGTTTTTCGACTACCTAACCTACCTAACCTACCCTAACCTAACTTTTTCGGCTACCTTTTTTTTTGAATTAATATATTTTCTCTAATTTTTTTCTTATGAAATGATAAAGCTACCCATTTCATTATGTATGAGGTCATTTTTTTTTTATTGGAGTTAAAATTAACGTAGATATATGAACGAACCTAACCAACCCTACCTAACCTAACCTAACCTATCTTTAAAGGTTAGGTTGGGTTAGGTAGCCGAAAAAGTTAGGTTAGGTTAGGTTAGGTAGGTTAGGTGGTCGAAAAACAATTAATTCATGAAAACTTGGCTTATTAGGCAAATCGGGCCTTGCATAGTAGGCCGAGAAGTGCGTTCTGGCTCCTAGGTACGACATATATATATATATATATATATATATATATATATATATATATATATATATGTGTGTGTGTGTGTGTTGCACCTAATAAGCCAAGTTTTCTTCATGTTATAAATTTTTCTAATTCTGTTTCTTATGAAATGATAAACCTTACCATTTATCTATGATTTAATTTGTTTTTATTTGAGTTAAAACTAATGTAGAAATAAAACAAAACCTGTCCCAATCTTCCTAACCTATCTTAACCTAAACTAACATAACTATGTCAGTAATTCATGTTCTTAATGTAATACATTAATATTAAATCAAATAAACCAATTGGAAACATTTTTTGGAAAATATTGACATTCACTCTTCCTATTAATCAAATCAGGCCTTGCATACCATGCCGAGTATTGCATTCTGACTATTAGGTACGACATATACATGTATATACTTGAAAACCCTGAATACCCTTGCAAGGGCTAAAACCTCCATCCGTGTGATGCAAAGCAGAGTGCTGTTCCACTGCATCACCACCCTACAAAAAGTTTGAGAGAGTCTTTCTTTGAACTCATTCAACCCCATGCCCGAGTGCATTCTGGTTATGTGGTGTCTTTACAATAGTGCATGTGGAGGTCATTGTCTACCTTTTCATTTCCTCTGAGAATTTTAAAGGTGATAATCCCGTCTTTCCTATCTTTTCTGTCTTCCAGCGACCAGCGGTGCAATTCACACAGCCTTTTCTCGTAACTCATACTTCTCATCTGTTGGATCTTCGTACCATCAGACTGTACACATCATGATTGAAGCTGTTTGTGAAAAATGTTGTAACACGCACCTCAACCACCTTCTAAGTTGAGTGCTCAATAACCCGCTACAATATATGTTGGAGAGCAGATAATTAACCCTGTCTATGTATGATAGAGGAGAAACATGTGAGCAGGTTGGCATGGTAAAAGCACTACAATCACCTGTGGTTGAGGCTAAATAACATTTCACCTCCCCTAAAGTGAACAGTTCACCTCCCCCAAAGTGAATAATTCACCTCCCCAAAGGTGAACTGCTCACTTCCCCAAGTTGGACCGTTCCCATGATGATCAGATAACACTGTAACTGTAACTGATGGTGTACCTCACCTGACATGTTCCAGGTAGCCTGGAACCCAAGGATGACCTGAGCGGCGAGGAACCACAGAGACAGACCCAACAACCTCATGGTGAAGAGTCACTTCCGTTAAGCTGCAAGAATTAATATTATTGGAACTTCCTTCACCGAGGATCCCGAAGAGTTGAGAACAGTGGGAACTGGAGAACTGTGGGGACTGGGGACTGTGATGACTGTTGTTAGTAGGGACCAGGACTTGTGAGTACTGGAGAGTTAGTGAGTACTGGAGAGGGACCTCACCACCGTCGACCATGTACTGGAAAGCTCTGAGTCTCGGAGCCACCCACCCAACATGAGGCAAAAATCACTGATCAGAGACCATTAACTATGAATGTCGGAGCGAGACCTTTGTGGGCGACTGAAACACTGTAGTTTACTGGCGGTGAGTGACCATAGTGATGCCTGTGTGTGTCACTTAAGGTTTTATCGCTGATGCTCCCTGCATACAAGCAATATTATAAAATATGCTCTCACTCATTAATTAATATTTTCATACAAAAAATTACCTCTCAATGTTTAATAAATAAATTTCAAATATCACTAATAATCAAATATGTGCAGTATTGTGCTATATGGTCCAAATTAACCAACATACTTAATTCCCTGGTTAACCTCTGTTCTAAATAGTTCTAGTAACCAGCATTCTTCATTGTCCAATTAACTTTCTTGTAATACAGACCAATGAATTAACAAGCATCATTGCCAAATTAGCATTCGTTCAAAACAGTCCAGTTAAAAAACATTCTTCATGCCTCAGTTAACCTTCATGTTAAAATGTCCTATTAACCAGTGTTCGTGAGTTGCTCTATTTCCAAGCATACTACGGAACCTTATTTACTTCAGGTTCCGTGGTATGCTGGATTGAGATAAATTAAGTAAATATTTAGAGATATCAATATCACTTTTATAGCCTAGTCCCTCCTCCAAATCTTTAACTACTACTTAGCACTAATAAATCATTTATTTACCTGAGGGGCCACTAACAGTAGTGGCCTCGAAGAGGACAGTGTGAGAGATTGGATCTCTCAGCACAAGCTCATGTCCACTCATTTGATGAGATGTGCTTTCAGGTTGCTTGCATGGCACAACTTCCTTAGGAATGGACAGAGATGGGGCATGTTTGGTGTCTACAGTTTCTCTGTGGTCTCAGGAATTCAGTTATATTGTCTACGTTGACCTATGTCATCTCACTGAGCCGGAATCGATTGAGAGGTTGGATGCTACTAAGGGTAAGGGCTCTGGGCCCAAGGAGAGGAAGTTGGTATTGTGTGGTAGAGGAGGGTCTGTACGGTGAAGACTGTTAGCTAACCCCCACCCTCCCACACGCAAACCTTACTCTACCCTACCCATCACAATGGACCACAGTTGTGAGCGAGGGAGAGGCCTCGTTGGTGGCTTGATTCTGGCACGATGGCCAATGAAACGTAAGCAATCCAAGATTTAAGGTACTGATTGGAGGATTAGAGGTGTGAGTACCTCGAGGGGAGCAGCTAGCACCTGCAAGGGAAGGTGGTCCTTGGTTAAGCTAGGTAACAAGGGCATCAGGTTGAAAGAAACTTTGCCCATTTGTTTCTGCCTGGTCTGGGAATCAAACCCGGGCCACTGAATTACGAGTCCTGCACGCTGTTTACTCAGCTAATAGACACCCCACACAGAGTTTATTCACCTAGTTGTATTCATCTAGTTGTGCTTACGGGGGTTGAGTTCTTCTCTTTTGGCCCACCTCTCAACTGTCAATCAACTGTTACTAACTACTAATTTTTTCCCACACCACACACACACACACACACACACCACATTGCTGTCACGGAAGCAACCCGTGACAGCTAACTAACTCCCAGATACTTATTTACTGCTAGGTAACAGGGGCATTAGGGTGAAAGAAATTCTGCCCATTGTTTCTCGTCGGCGCTCGGAATCGAACCAGGGACTACAGGATCACGCATCCAGCGAGCTGTTCGTTCAGCCACTGGCCCCTATAGGAGCTCCGTGTGGCTGTGTGTGTGTGTGTGTGTGTGTGTGTGTGTGTGTGTGTGTGTGTGTGTGTGTGCTCACCTAATTGTACTTACCTAATTGTGCTTGCGGGTGGTTGAGTTCTGGCTGTTTGGTCCCGCTTCTCAACCGTCAATCAACAGGTGTACAGGTTCCTGAGCCTATTGGGCTCTATCATATCTACACTTGAAACTGTGTATGGAGTCAGCCTCCACCACATCACTTCATAATGCATTCCATTTGTCAACCACTCTGACACTAAAAAAGTTCCTTCTAATATCTCTGTGGCTCATTTGGGTACTCAGTTTCCACCTGTGTCCCCTAGTGCGTGTGCCCCTTTTGTTAAATAGCCTGTCTTTATCTACCCTATCAATTCCCTTGGGAATCTTAAATGTGGTGATCATGTCCCCCCCTAACTCTTCTGTCTTCCAGCGAAGTGAGGTTTAATTCCCGTAGCCTCTCCTCGTAGCTCATACCTCTCAGCTCGGGTATTAGTCTGGTGGCAAACCTTTGAACCTTTTCCAGTTTCGTCTTATCTTTGACTAGATATGGACTCCATGCTGGGGCTGCATACTCCAGGATTGGCCTGACATGCGTGGTATACAAAGTTCTGAATGATTCCTTACAAAAGTTTCAGAATGCCGTTCTTATGTTGGCCAGCCTGGTATATGCCGCTGATGTTATCCTCTTGATATGGGCTGCAGGGGACAGGTCTGGCGTGATATCAACCCCCAAGTCTTTTTCTCTCTCTCTCTGACTCTTGAAGAATTTCATCTCCCAGATGATATCTTGTATCTGGCCTTCTGCTCCCTACACATATCTTCATTACATTACATTTGCTTGGGTTAAACTCTAACAACCATTTGTTCGACCATTTCTTCAACTTGTCTAGGTCTTCTTGAAGCCTCAAGCTGTCCTCCTCTGTCTTAATCCTGTGTGTGTGTGTGTGTGTGTGTGTACTCACCTAGATGTGCTTTCAGAGTCGAGCTAGACTCCTTGCCCTCCCTTCCGAACGTTCTTAGATTATTGCAATGACTCACTTCTCAAGCTTTTATCATATATTCATTTAAAAAAAAGATGATGGTAGCCGAAGCTATTTACCCCATCATCCGGACAGTGCTCTGATAGTAATCTTGGGCATAATATTTTATGAAATCACCTCATTTTTTGGGGCACACGTGAGAAACGCAAATGCGAACAAGCCTGATGGGTCCCCCAGGCATACATGCAGCCAAAAACTGACACCCCAGAAGTGACTCGAACCCATACTGCCAGGAGCACTATGCAACTGGTGTACAGGACACCTTCACCAGCAGACTCTGCCTGCTATCATCCCGATTGTTTCGTCCACAGTTACGTTGGTAAATAGTGACTCCACATCCAACGAGGCTTTTATCCCTGTGGCTCGTGCTTACTTACTGCAGGGAGCACGGGTCTCGGGGATAAAAGCCTCGTTGGATGTGGAGTCACTATTTACCAACGTACCTGTGGACGAAACAATCGGGATGATAGCAGACAGAGTGTCTCGTGACCCGGCTTGCACTCCTCTTGACATGCCAGAAAGCATACTGAGGAAAGTACTCCGAGCCTTTACTAAAGAGGCACCCTTCATGAGCCCAGATGGGAACATGTAAAAGCAAGTAGATGGGGTCGCCATGGGTTCTCCCCTAGTTGTCCTGTTTGCGAACTTCTACATGGGCACCATTGAGCAGAGGGTCTTAGTTGACATGGACTTGAAACCCGCCATATACTGCAGGTATGTTGACGACATTTTTACACGGGTACCTGATGCCAGATGTCTGCAGCAGCTGACGGAGGCATTTAAGCGGAATTCTGTGTTGAGTTTCACGTACGAGATGGAGAATAAGGGGAAGCTGCCCTTTCTGGATGCAACAGTCACGGAAAGGACCGGAGTTTTCCATACTGCAGTCTACACCAAGGAAATAACATAGGAATGTGCCTCAATGCCAATAGTGACTGCCCTGAAAGGTACAACTGGAGTGTTATCAACGTTTACGTCGACCTTGCTCTCAGCCACAGCTCAGGATGAAAAGAAGTCTATGAAGAGCTCTGTAGGGTAAGGCAACAACAGCTTCTCTAACGGTTTCGTTGAAGACATCATAAGAAGAAAGGTGAAATGCCATGCAACCTCTGAAGAGTCAACCAACACAACACTTGTAACCCCCTATTAGACTATTTTACAGGAACTTCTTTTCGACGGCTCATAAAATGGAAGAAAGGGTCCTGAAGATATTGTTGATAGGAACGTCATCCCTACAGACAAAAATCAGAAAAAAACAATTGACGATTTACTTAACCAAAAAAAAAAAAAAAAAAACGCGAAAGTACTTAAGGAAATTCCTGTTTCAATTTTCCTCCGTGGGCTGACACTGTCACATTTTTAATCATGTGTAAATTTTTCATGATTTACACACACACATACTTATATATACATATATATATATATATATACATATATATATATATATATATATATATATTTTGGTAGCAGTCTTTCCTGTAGACATATTTTATTAAATATGACCGAAAAAGTAAGATTAATAATTCTAACACGAATTTTCTCAATCTTTCGTACATTATGCTTCACTGTTGGAGGTAAATCAAAAATCACTTCTCCAAAATTCATTTTTATTTCTAGTCTGACGCGACACGGGCGCGTTTCGTAAAACTTATTACATTTTCAAAGACTTCACAAATACACAACTGATTAGAACTTGCGTTTCCCTGATTTTATATCTACATTTGAGTGAGGTGGGAAGGGTGATGTGGCATTACATTTGAGTAAGGTGGGAAGGATGATGTGGCATTAGAGGATATTAATAGGGTATTAAAAGTATCAACACAAGACAGAACACGAAACAATGGATATTGAATAGAAGTGTTTGTAGAAAGCCTATTGGTCCATATTTCTTGATGCTTCTATATTGGAGCGGAGTCTTGAGGTGGGTAGAATATAGTTGTGCAATAATTGGCTGTTGATTGCTGGTGTTGACTTCTTGATGTGTAGTGCCTCGCAAACGTCGAGCCGCCTGCTATCGCTGTATCTATCGATGATTTCTGTGTTGTTTACTAGGATTTCTCTGGCGATGGTTTGGTTATGGGAAGAGATTATATGTTCCTTAATGGAGCCCTGTTGTTTATGCATCGTTAAACGCCTAGAAAGAGATGTTGTTGTCTTGCCTATATACTGGGTTTTTTGGAGCTTACAGTCCCCAAGTGGGCATTTGAAGGCATAGACGACGTTAGTCTCTTTTAAAGCGTTCTGTTTCGTGTCTGGAGAGTTTCTCATGAGTAGGCTGGCCGTTTTTCTGGTTTTATAGTAAATCGTCAGTTGTATCCTCTGATTTTTGTCTGTAGGGATAACGTTTCTATTAACAATATCTTTCAGGACCCTTTCCTCTGTTTTATGAGCTGTGGAAAAGAAGTTCCTGTAAAATAGTCTAATAGGGGGTATAGGTGTTGTGTTAGTTGTCTCTTCGGAGGTTGCATGGCTTTTCACTTTCCTTCTTATGATGTCTTCGATGAAACCATTGGAGAAGCCGTTATTGACTAGAACCTGCCTTACCCTACAGAGTTCTTCGTCGACTTGCTTCCATTCTGAGCTGTGGCTGAGAGCACGGTCGACGTATGCGTTAACAACACTCCTCTTGTACCTGTCAGGGCAGTCGCTGTTGGCATTTAGGCACATTCCTATGTTTGTTTCCTTTGTGTAGACTGCAGTGTGGAAACCTCCGCCCTTTTCCATGACTGTTACATCTAGAAAAGGCAGCTTCCCATCCTTTTCCGTCTCGTAAGTGAAACGCAGCACGGAACTCTGCTCAAATGCCTCCTTCAGCTCCTGCAGATGTCTGACATCAGGTACCTGTGTAAAAATGTCGTCAACATACCTGCAGTATATGGCCGGTTTCGTATAGTATCGTATAGTATATAGCATAGTATCCGTACCCGCATTGAACAACACCTCGACATCCTCACAGACCAACATCACCTCAGCACTGAAACAAGGATTATCAAGAAACTAACAACATTATATGGAGGACCTATGGCAATTCCACGACCAAGAGATGGCTTCCTGAACCTTGCAGGAATTAACCTCACTGAGGACCAAGTCACTCTCCTAAATCTGGGCATAAACTGTCATGTTATGTCCAGACCGAGTGAAATGGCCCGGAAAGTGGAGTTGGAAATTCTGTTGGACGACATATTCGACCTCGAGACACAAAAGAAGGTCACTACCAAAGATACCTTACAAGCAGAACTTATTGCAGAAGGAGGAAAGAATCGAGGCAACTACAGAAGCACCATACTGTCCCCCGAGCTTAGAGCGGCAGCTAAAAGCCTTCGTGAGAACAAGGAGATAGTTGTCAGGAGAGGTGACAAGTCGCCAATATATGTCATTCTTAAAAAAGACGAATATCTGGCGAAAATGAACATCATACTCTCTGACCAAACTAAGTTCCAAAGGGTAACGAAGGACACTACAGCCGAATTAAAAGCAAAGGTCAACAAACTGATCGAAACTGTGAACGCCAAGAAATCCGGACTCCACCTGCCAAAGATCATTGGGGAATATAAACCTGGATATGCGTATGGAAATGTCAAGACGCACAAGCCTGGAAACCCACTTCGGCCAATCATTAGCCAGATACCCACACCCACGTACAGATTGGCGAAACGACTCAACGGCCTGCTGACTCCTTATGTTCCTTGCGCCTTCAGCCTGAAGTCTCCAAAGGAATTTGTGGACTTACTGCGGGGCGCACGGGCCACAGGGATAAGAGCCTCGTTGGACGTAGAATCGCTGTTTACCAACGTACCTGTGGACGAGACAATCGGAATGATAGCCGACAGAGTGTATCGTGATCCAGCCTGTACTCCTCTTGACATGTCAGAAAGTATTCTGAGGAAACTACTCCAAGCTTGTACTAAAGAGGCACCCTTCTTGAGCCCGGATGGGCACATGTATAAGCAAGTAGATGGGGTCGCTATGGGTTCTCCCCTAGGTGTCCTGTTTGCAAACTTCTACATGGGTACCATCGAGCAAAAAGTCTTAGTCGACATGAACTTGAAACCGGCCATATACTGCAGGTATGTTGACGACATTTTTACACAGGTACCTGATGTCAGACATCTGCAGGAGCTGAAGGAGGCATTTGAGCAGAGTTCCGTGCTGCGTTTCACTTACGAGACGGAAAAGGATGGGAAGCTGCCTTTTCTAGATGTAACAGTCATGGAAAAGGGCGGAGGTTTCCACACTGCAGTCTACACAAAGGAAACAAACATAGGAATGTGCCTAAATGCCAACAGCGACTGCCCTGACAGGTACAAGAGGAGTGTTGTTAACGCATACGTCGACCGTGCTCTCAGCCACAGCTCAGAATGGAAGCAAGTCGACGAAGAACTCTGTAGGGTAAGGCAGGTTCTAGTCAATAACGGCTTCTCCAATGGTTTCATCGAAGACATCATAAGAAGGAAAGTGAAAAGCCATGCAACCTCCGAAGAGACAACTAACACAACACCTATACCCCCTATTAGACTATTTTACAGGAACTTCTTTTCCACAGCTCATAAAACAGAGGAAAGGGTCCTGAAAGATATTGTTAATAGAAACGTTATCCCTACAGACAAAAATCAGAGGATACAACTGACGATTTACTATAAAACCAGAAAAACGGCCAGCCTACTCATGAGAAACTCTCCAGACACGAAACAGAACGCTTTAAAAGAGACTAACGTCGTCTATGCCTTCAAATGCCCACTTGGGGATTGTAAGCTCCAAAAAACCCAGTATATAGGCAAGACAACAACATCTCTTTCTAGGCGTTTAACGATGCATAAACAACAGGGCTCCATTAAGGAACATATAATCTCTTCCCATAACCAAACCATCGCCAGAGAAATCCTAGTAAACAACACAGAAATCATCGATAGATACAGCGATAGCAGGCGGCTCGACGTTTGCGAGGCACTACACATCAAGAAGTCAACACCAGCAATCAACAGCCAATTATTGCACAACTATATTCTACCCACCTCAAGACTCCGCTCCAATATAGAAGCATCAAGAAATATGGACCAATAGGCTTTATACAAACACTTCTATTCAATATCCATTGTTTCGTGTTCTGTCTTGTGTTGATACTTTTAATACCCTATTAATATCCTCTAATGCCACATCATCCTTCCCACCTTACTCAAATGTAATGCCACATCACCCTTCCCACCTCACTCAAATGTAGATATAAAATCAGGGAAACGCAAGTTCTAATCAGTTGTGTATTTGTGAAGTCTTTGAAAATGTAATAAGTTTTACGAAACGCGCCCGTGTCGCGTCAGACTAGAAATAAAAATGAATTTTGGAGAAGTGATTTTTGATTTACCTCCAACAGTGAAGCATAATGTACGAAAGATTGAGAAAATTCGTGTTAGAATTATTAATCTTACTTTTTCGGTCATATTTAATAAAATATATATATATATATATATATATATATATATATATATATGTATATATATATATATATATATATATATATATATATATATATATATATATATATATATATATATATATATATATATATATATATTTATGTCGTACCAAGTAGCCAGAACGCACTTCTCAGCCTTCTATGCAAGGCCCGATTTGCCTAATAAGCCAGGTTTTCCTGAATTAATATATTTTCTTTATTTTTTTTCTTATGAAATGATAAAGCTACCCATTTCATTATGTATGAGGTCAATTTTTTTTATTACAGTTAAAATTAACGTAGATATATGACCGAACCTAACCAACCCTACCTAACCTAACCTAACCTATCTTTATAGGTTAGGTAAAGTTAGGTAGCCGATAAAGTTAGGTTAGGTTAGGTTAGGTAGGTTAGGTAGTCGAAAAGCAATTAATTCATGAAAACTTGGCTTATTAGGCAAATCGGGCCTTGCATAGTAGGCTGAGAAGTACGTTCTGGCTACTAGGTACGACATATATATATATATATATATATATATATATATATATATATATATATATATATATATATATATATATATATATATATATATATATATATATATATATATATATATATATATATATATATATATATATATATATATATATATATATATATATATATGTCGTACCTAATAGCCAGAACGCACTTCTCAGCCTACTATTCAAGGCCCGATTTGCCTAATAAGCCAAGTTTTCATGAATTAATGTTTTTTCGTCTACCTAACCTACCTAACCTAACCTAACCTAGCTTTTTTTGGCTACCTAACCTAACCTTACCTATAAATATAGGTTAGGTTAGGTTAGGTAGGGTTGGTTAGGTTCAGTTAAATATCTACGTTAATTTTAACTCCAATAAAAAAAAATTGACCTCATACATAGAGAAAAGTGTTGCTTTATCATTTCATAAGAAAAAAATTATATTAAATATATTAATTCAGGAAAACTTGGCTTATTAGGCAAATCGGGCCTTGAATAGTAGGCTGAGAAGTGAGTTCTGGCTACTAGGTACGACATATATATATATATATATATATACTTATATATATATATATATATATATATATATATATATATATGTATATATATATATATATATATATATATATATGTATATATATATGTCGTACCTAGTAGCCAGAACGCACTTGTCAGCCTACTATGCAAGGCCCGATTTGCCTAATAAGCCAAGTGTTCATGAATTAATTGTTTTTGACTACCTAACCTACCTAACCTAACCTAACCTAACTTTTTCCGCTACCTAACCTAACCTAACCTATAAAGATAGGTTAGGTTAGGTAGGGTTGGTTAGGTTCGGTCATATATCTACGTTAATTTTAACTCCAATAAAAAAAATCGACCTCATACATAATAAAATGGGTAGCTTTATCATTTCATAAGAAAAAAATTAGAGAAAATATATTACTTCAGGAAAACTTGGCTTATTAGGCAAATCGGGCCTTGCACAGTAGGCTGACAAGTGCATTCTGGCTATTAGGTACGACATATATATATATATATATATATATATATATATATATATATATATATATATATATATATATATATATATATGTCGTACCTAGTAGCCAGAATGCACTTCTCGGCCTACAATGCAAGGCCAAATTTGCCTAATAAGCCAAGTTTTCCTGAATGAATAGATTTTCTCTAATTTTTTTCTTATGAAATGATAAAGCTACCCATTTCATTATGTATGAGGTCAATTTTGTTTAATTGGAGTTAAAATTAACGTAGATATATGACCGAACCTAACCAACCCTACCTAACCTAACCTAACCTATCTTTATAGGTTAGGTTAGGTTAGGTAGCCGAAAAAGGTAGGTTAGGTTAGGTTAGGTAGGTTAGGTAGTCGAAAAACAATTAATTCATGAAAACTTGGCTTATTAGGCAAATCGGGCCTTGCATAGTAGGCTGAGAAGTGCGTTCTGGCTACTAGGTACGACATATATATATATATATATATATATAGATATATATATATATATATATATATATATATATATATATATGTCGTACCTAGTAGCCAGAACTCACTTCTCAGCCTACTATGCAAGGTCCGATTTGCCTAATAAGCCTAGTTTTCATGAATTAATGCTTTTTCAACTGCCTAACCTACCTAACCTAACCTAACCTAACGTTTTCGGCTACCTAACCTAACCTAACCTATAAAGATAGGTTAGGTTAGGTTAGGTAGGGTTGGTTAGGTTCGGTCATATATCTACGTTAATTTTAACTCCAATAAAAAAAAACTGACCTCATACATAATGAAATGGGTAGCTTTATCATTTCATAAGAAAAAAAATAGAGAAAATATATTAATTCAGTAAAACTTGGCTTATTAGGCAAATCGGGCCTTGCATAGTAGGCTGAGAAGTGAGTTCTGGCTACTAGGTACGACATATATATATATATATATATATATATATATATATATATATATATATATATATATAATCATGTGTTTATTTTTCATGATTTACACACACACATACTTATAATGTCTGTTTTTTTAAAAAAGCGCTGTTTGTCGACATAATTGTATTTGTGCTGCTTTTAAGCTATGTTTTCATTTCTTGTTTTCATTCTACTCTTTATGCTCAATTAGTATTAAGCTTGTCATTTAAGTTTTTCATGCCCGAAACTCTTTGCGTAATAGTGGCTTTAGGCATTATATGTACTAGCTCTACCTATAAGTCAACCAATCTTTGTAAAAATTTCTTGTATGTATGTACCTTACCTAAATAAACATTTTATTTTATTTTATTTTATTTTATTTATATATATATATATATATATATATATATATATATATATATATATATATATATATATATAAATATATATATATATATATATATATATATATATATATATATATATATATATATATATATATATATATATATATATATACATATATATATATATATATATAC
Organism: Procambarus clarkii; assembly: GCF_040958095.1. Lineage (NCBI taxonomy): Eukaryota > Metazoa > Arthropoda > Malacostraca > Decapoda > Cambaridae > Procambarus > Procambarus clarkii. The sequence continues at coordinate 20,498,355 of NC_091185.1, forward strand.
ATATATATATATATATATGTGACTGAAAACTCACACCCCAGAAGTGACTCGTACCCATACTGCCAGGAGCAACGCAACTGGTAACTACTGGACGCCTTAATCTGCTTGACCATCATGGTCGGACAAACTGAAGTGATAGCCGAAGCTATTTGAACCACTTCCCCGCCGGCAACTCGGATGGTAATCTTGGGCAGAGCATTTTATCAAATTACCTCATTCTTTGGGCTACACGTGAGGAACGCAAATGCGAACAAGTCTGAATGGTCCCCAAGACTATATGCGACTGAAAACTCACACCCCAGATGTGACTCGAACCCATACTGCCAGGAGCAACGCAACTGGTAACTACAGGACGCCTTAATCCGCATGACCATCACGACCGGACAAAAGGAAGTTATAGCCGAAGCTATTTGAACCACTTCCCCGCCAGCAACTCAGATGGTAATCTTGGGCATAGCATTTTATCAAATCACCTCATTCTTTGGGCCACACGTGAGGAACACAAATGCGAACAAGCCTGAATGGTCCCCAGGACTATTCATTCCTGGGATTCATTCCTATTTGTGTTCCTCACGTGTGCCCCAAAAAATGAGGTGATTTGATAAAAAGCTATGCCCAAGATTACCATCAGAGTTGCCGGCGGGGAAGTGGTTCAGATAGCTTCGGCTATCACTTCCTTTTGTCCGGTGGTGATGGTCAAGCAAATTAAGGCGTCCTGTAGTTACCAGTTGCGTTGCTCCTGGCAGTATGGGTTCGAGTCACATCTGGGGTGTGAGTTTTCAGTCGCATATAGTCCTGGGGACCATTCAGACTTGTTCGCATTTGTGTTCCTCACGTGTGGCCCAAAGTATGAGGTGATTTGATAAAATGCTATGCCCAAGATTACCATCCGAGTTGCCGGCGGGGAAGTGGTTCAAATAGCTTCGGCTATCACTTCATTTTGTCCGACCATGATGGTCAAGCAGATTAAGGCGTCCTGTAGTTACCAGTTGCGTTGCTCCTGGCAGTATGGGTTCGAGTCACTTCTGAGGTGTGAGTTTTCAGTCGCATATAGTCCTGGGGACCATTCAGGCTTGTTCGCATATATATATATATATATATATATATATATATATATATATATATATATATATATATATATATATATATATATATATATAAATATATATATATATATATATATATATATATATATATATATATATATATATATATATATATATATATATATATATATATATATATATTATTAAATATGACCGAAAAAATAAGATTAATAATTCTAACACGAATTTTCTCAATATTTTTTATGTTTCTTTTCACTGTCGATGGTAATTGAAAAATCAATTCTCCAAAATTAATTTTTATTTCTAGTCTGACGCGACACTTGAACGCATTTCGTAATAACTTATTACATTTTCAAAGACTTTAGTTTACACACACACAACTATAACCTGCGAACACTAAACAGAGTCCTACTATGCTATAATTTAAACGGCTTTCATTTCATATACCTGCATTTGGGTGAGGTGATAACAGTTTTGGATGAGGTGAAAACACAAGACACAACACAAATCAATGAGTATAATATTGGGTAAGTTTAAAGGGAAGAATGGAAGTAACTGCAAAGGGCCTATTGGCCCATATTTCTTGATGCTTCTATATTGGTGCGGAGTATTGAAGTGGGTAGAATATAGTTGTGCATTAATTGGCTGTTGATTGCTGGTGTTGACCTCTTTATATGTAGTGCCTCACAGATATCAAGCCGCCTGCTATCACTATATCTATCGATGATTTCTGTGTTTTTTATTAAGACTTCTCTGGTGATGGTCTGGTTGTGGGAAGAGATTATATGTTCCTTAATGGAGCCCTGTTGCTTATGCATCGTTAATCGCCTGGAAAGAGATGTTGTTGTGTTGCCTATATACTGAGTTTTTTGAGGCTTACAGTCCCCAAGTGGGCATTTGAAGGCATAGACGACGTTGGTCTCTTATAAAGCGTTCTGCTTTGTGTCTGGAGAGTTTCTCATGAGTAGGCTGGCCGTTTTTTGGTTTTACAGTAAATCGTCAATTGTATTTTCTGATTTTTGTCTGTAGGGATAACGTTCCTATCAACAATATGTTTCAGGACCCTTTCCTCCGTTTTATGAGCTGTCGAAAAGAAGTTCCTGTAAAATAATCTAATTGGGGGTACATGTGTTGTGTTAGTTGACTCTTCAGAGGTCAACGCCATCATAAAACGACATGCAATTACAGGAACTTCTTTTTGACAGCTCATAAAACGGAGGAAAGGGACCTGAAAGATATTGAAAGTTTAAAATTTATGCTTCAAGCACGAATCTTCTAGATATTCCTTAGGTCTTTCTTCTCTGAAGCAGGAAATTGAAAATTTTTCTCTCCAAAAATCGTTTTGTACTTTTTATTTGTCTGACGCATTGTGATGCGTTTTGTGAGGTCTCTCCCCCCATTCTCAAAGACACGTTCTACTATGCTTAGCACCCGGTTATATCCTCTTATGGTGAGGTGGTTAGGTGACATATGGATGAATGACATTTCATGGCTGATATTAATAAGGTGTTAAATGTATCAACATAGAGTGTGACATTTTGGCTTCATATGTTCTTCTGGCTGCTTCCGTTCATGTTGCAGGGTCATTCGGTCCAGCGTTTGTGTTGGCCCGGGGTCTTGAGTAGAGTAGAGTAGATAGAGTGTAATTGTTATTGTGTTATCTGGTTACTGATTGCTGGTCTAGATTTCTTAATAGAAACCAACCCAGTTAGGCTTCAGGTAGAACTTCCAGCAACTTCTTTTCCACGGCTTAGGAAAACGAAGGAAAAAGTTTTGAAAGATATTATTGAATGGAACGTTATCCCCACAGACACCACTCATGGGATACAATTAAAAATTTACTACAAAAACCAGAAGACCGCCGATCTACTCATGAAAAACTCTCCAGACCCAAAGATTTCAGTATATGGGGAAGAAAACAACGTTTCTTTCAAGGCGATTAACACTGCACAAGCAACAGGGCTCCTTCAAGGAGCATATAATCTCCCCCTCACCAGACCATTACAAGAGACATCTTAACAAGCAACACTGTTTGTGTTGCTTGTTAACAACATCTTAACAACACAACACTGAAATCGATAGGTTTAACGACAACAGAAAACTGGACATCATCGAGGCCCTACACATCAAAAAGTCAAGACCAGCAATCAACGACCAGTTAACACATAATTACAATCTACCCACTTCTAGACCCCGAACCAAAATAGACAGTAGCAGCAAGAACATAACTGCTTATGTTCATGCATGTAATAGCCTATTAATATTCATTCATCCACTTGTTCATCTCAGTCACGTCCTGTACCACCTCACCCGAAGAGAATATAATCCTTTGAAAAAGCATGGATGTTTTGTTTCGACAGTCCCGCTCCTGTGCCAGGTAAGTCCATTACGGGCTCACCATAGCCCGTGCTACTTGGAACTTTTGTTCCGAGTAGCTGAATCTATAACAACATGTTTCGACAGTCCCGCTCCTGTGCCAGGTAAGTCCACTACGGGCTCACCATAGCCCGTGCTACTTGGAACTTTTGTTCCCAGTAGCTGAATCTAAAACAAAAAACAACAACAACATGGAAAATTTATGGGCTCAATATAGCCCTTGCTACACGAACATTTCCTTCTGAGTAGGAAATAGGACATTTCCTATTGCTAATAATTAGCAATAATGAGTAAACCAGCAGGAACCATGATGAGGATTCGACCATATGCTCTGGGTATTCGCAGGCACACGGGGGGCTCAAAAGCATTCAACGGGGGGGCTCTACTGAATACACGAGGGTTCCTGAGGCTTCCACTGGAGCCGAAACAGGATTTCACACAATCTCTCCATGCACTCTTTCTTTGTCGTCTAGGAATATTCTACCTCTGATGCTCCTTTTTTCCTCCTCGCTCTCACAGAGAGAAAGCACAGTAATGTGATATATCAATTAGCAAATCATAAGAGCCATGAATACCTAGAGCCTTGAATACCTAGGCTTGAATCCTCGTCACGGCTCCTTCAAATTTTCTCATTGATACATTATATTTGTGGGATTTCTCTCTTTGGATTGAAAGAGGATTTTCAGAGGTAGAACATTCCTTGGCGACGGAGCCAGAGTGCATGGGCGGGATTGATTGAAACCGTGGTTCGGCTTCAGTGGAAGTCTCAGAAACCTTCGTGAGCTCAATAGAACCTCAGGTTGTAATCCTTTTGACCATATCGTGGCCTAGTTGTTTGGTGAGTGTGCTTGGGAATGCCCAGCACATAGGTTGGAATCCTAATCACGGCTCCAACGGATTTTCTAATTGATACAACACATTAGTGGGATTTTTCCCTGTGCATTAGCAATAATAATAATAATAATAATAATAATAATAATAATAATAATAATAATAATAATAATAATAATAATAATAATAATAATAATAATTAGCAATAACATGATATATCAAATGAACAAATCCACAAGGGCCTGTATGAGGGTTCGAACCTATGCACTGAGTGTTTCTACATGCGCCTAAGTCAACTGTACCACGACATGGTAAAATAATTGCAACCTGGAGTGATACTGCCCACACGAGGCTCCCGAGGCTTTAACTGAAGCCTAACCGGGGTTTCACACAATTCCTCCATCCACTCAGGCTCTGTCAACCAAGTAGTTCTCTCTGACTATCTGACAGTTGACTTCAATACACACAAAAATCACAATAATGTGATATATCAAATGAACAGAACTTTAATTCAGAGGTAGTCAGAGGTTGACTGTTTGGTTGACAGAACCCGAGAGCATGGGGGGAATATAATAATAATAATAATAATAATAATAATAATAAAGATAATAATAATAATAATAAAGATAATAATAATAATATTAAAATAATAATAATAATAATAATAATAATAACAATAATAACACTGATAATAATAATAATAATAATAATAATAATAATAATAATAATAATAATAATAATAACAACAACAAAAATAACAATAATAATAATAACAATAATAATAATAATAATAACAATAATAATAATAACAATAATAATACTAATAATAATAATTATAATAATACTATTAAAAATAATAATAACAATAATTATTATAATTATAATAATAATCACAATGAAAAAATCCACTGGACCAAAAAAATCCACTTTTTTGGTGTGTGGGGGGGGGGCGAGTAAAGAGGATTGAGAGGCAAAGGTGAAGGGAAGTTTAGAAATGGGAAATACATTAAGAGTTATGGAAGCAAGTGGGCTGTATGCCCTGCGGACTGCTGTATCCTGACTGCTAGAATATGCCACTGGCAATACCTTGGCCATAGGTTTGCCTCACCTCAGAGCTACAGGTGACGTTAGTATGATTTTTTTTGGGTAAATGACAGTAATAATAATAATAATAATAATAATAATAATAATAATAATAATAGTATTAATAATAATAATAAATAATAATAACAATAATTATAATAACATTGATAATATTAATAATAATATTAATAATAATATTAATAGTAATAATAATATCAATAAAAATATTTATACTAATAATATCAATAATAATAATAATAATGGTAATAATGATAATAATAATAATAATAATAAAGCTGTTGATATGTTGGTATATCAATGACAAAAAAGTAGATTTTATTAGTAGTCAGACATTTCCTCCACACGACCAATTTCAACACTCGTATCACCCGAACCTAAGTCACAAAGGTTGTCGTGACAGCGTGCGTGCAGCCAAAAGCAACAACAGCTCGTCAATTAGTAATTAAAACCTCTTCTAAATCAACAGCAAATGATCAAATTTTACTCCATAAATCTAAAAAAAAGACCTTCCAAACGAGGGTGACGAGCCAGTGGACTGAATAAAATAAGAGAAAATGTCTGCCCAAACAATTAGGGCTAGTCTCATTGTCATTATCATTGAGCAAAGTAGAATGAAAGTAGATTCTACTTTGCTCCGATGAAGGCGTATTAGCCGAAAACGCGTTAAGCATTTTCTATTTTTCATATTTGGTTATTCTGCATACTTGGATCAGTGTTTTTGTGATCATTGTTGCATATATATATATATATATATATATATATATATATATATATATATATATATATATATATATATATATATATATATATATATATATATATATATATATATATACATATATATATATATATATATATATATATATATATATATATATATATATATATATATTTTATTAAATATGACCGAAAAAGTAAGATTAATAATTCTAACACGAATTTTCTCAATCTTTCGTACATTATGCTTCACTGTTGGAGGTAAATCAAAAATCACTTCTCCAAAATTCATTTTTATTTCTAGTCTGACGCGACACGGGCGCGTTTCGTAAAACTTATTACATTTTCAAAGACTTCACAAATACACAACTGATTAGAACTTGCGTTTCCCTGATTTTATATCTACATTTGAGTGAGGTGGGAAGGGTGATGTGGCATTACATTTGAGTGAGGTGGGAAGGATGATGTGGCATTAGAGGATATTAATAGGGTATTAAAAGTATCAACACAAGACAGAACACGAAACAATGGATATTGAATAGAAGTGTTTGTAGAAAGCCTATTGGTCCATATTTCTTGATGCTTCTATATTGGAGCGGAGTCTTGAGGTGGGTAGAATATAGTTGTGCAATAATTGGCTGTTGATTGCTGGTGTTGACTTCTTGATGTGTAGTGCCTCGCAAACGTCAAGCCGCCTGCTATCGCTGTATCTATCGATGATTTCTGTGTTGTTTACTAGGATTTCTCTGGCGATGGTTTGGTTATGGGAAGAGATTATATGTTCCTTAATGGAGCCCTGTTGTTTATGCATCGTTAAACGCCTAGAAAGAGATGTTGTTGTCTTGCCTATATACTGGGTTTTTTGGAGCTTACAGTCCCCAAGTGGGCATTTGAAGGCATAGACGACGTTAGTCTCTTTTAAAGCGTTCTGTTTCGTGTCTGGAGAGTTTCTCATGAGTAGGCTGGCCGTTTTTCTGGTTTTATAGTAAATCGTCAGTTGTATCCTCTGATTTTTGTCTGTAGGGATAACGTTTCTATTAACAATATCTTTCAGGACCCTTTCCTCTGTTTTATGAGCTGTGGAAAAGAAGTTCCTGTAAAATAGTCTAATAGGGGGTATAGGTGTTGTGTTAGTTGTCTCTTCGGAGGTTGCATGGCTTTTCACTTTCCTTCTTATGATGTCTTCGATGAAACCATTGGAGAAACCGTTATTGACTAGAACCTGCCTTACCCTACAGAGTTCTTCGTCGACTTGCTTCCATTCTGAGCTGTGGCTGAGAGCACGGTCGACGTATGCGTTAACAACACTCCTCTTGTACCTGTCAGGGCAGTCGCTGTTGGAATTTAGGCACATTCCTATGTTTGTTTCCTTTGTGTAGACTGCAGTGTGGAAACCTCCGCCCTTTTCCATGACTGTTACATCTAGAAAAGGCAGCTTCCCATCCTTTTCCGTCTCGTAAGTGACGAAGAACTCTGTAGGGTAAGGCAGGTTCTAGTCAATAACGGTTTCTCCAATGGTTTCATCGAAGACATCATAAGAAGGAAAGTGAAAAGCCATGCAACCTCCGAAGAGACAACTAACACAACACCTATACCCCCTATTAGACTATTTTACAGGAACTTCTTTTCCACAGCTCATAAAACAGAGGAAAGGGTCCTGAAAGATATTGTTAATAGAAACGTTATCCCTACAGACAAAAATCAGAGGATACAACTGACGATTTACTATAAAACCAGAAAAACGGCCAGCCTACTCATGAGAAACTCTCCAGACACGAAACAGAACGCTTTAAAAGAGACTAACGTCGTCTATGCCTTCAAATGCCCACTTGGGGACTGTAAGCTCCAAAAAACCCAGTATATAGGCAAGACAACAACATCTCTTTCTAGGCGTTTAACGATGCATAAACAACAGGGCTCCATTAAGGAACATATAATCTCTTCCCATAACCAAACCATCGCCAGAGAAATCCTAGTAAACAACACAGAAATCATCGATAGATACAGCGATAGCAGGCGGCTTGACGTTTGCGAGGCACTACACATCAAGAAGTCAACACCAGCAATCAACAGCCAATTATTGCACAACTATATTCTACCCACCTCAAGACTCCGCTCCAATATAGAAGCATCAAGAAATATGGACCAATAGGCTTTCTACAAACACTTCTATTCAATATCCATTGTTTCGTGTTCTGTCTTGTGTTGATACTTTTAATACCCTATTAATATCCTCTAATGCCACATCATCCTTCCCACCTCACTCAAATGTAATGCCACATCACCCTTCCCACCTCACTCAAATGTAGATATAAAATCAGGGAAACGCAAGTTCTAATCAGTTGTGTATTTGTGAAGTCTTTGAAAATGTAATAAGTTTTACGAAACGCGCCCGTGTCGCGTCAGACTAGAAATAAAAATGAATTTTGGAGAAGTGATTTTTGATTTACCTCCAACAGTGAAGCATAATGTACGAAAGATTGAGAAAATTCGTGTTAGAATTATTAATCTTACTTTTTCGGTCATATTTAATAAAATATGTCTACAGGAAAGACTGCTACCAAAATATATATATATATATATATATATATATAACTTTAGAACACTTTCCCACCAGGAGACTCGAACCCTAGCCAGCACAGATGCCTTCCAGCAACTGGCATAACAGGTACGCCTTAACCCGCTCCACCACCCGCTCAGACCCTTAAAAGAGATGGTAATTTCGGAGTATTTAAATACCCCAAAGATCAACACCTCCCAAGAGCACCAGAGCAAGTGAGGGGTCACTTATACGTTTATTTCATCAAGTCCCTGTTAATATGGGAAGACACAGTGTCTCTGCTTAGGGCACAACTCTCCTAAATTTTTTAGGAGAGTTGTGCCTTAGGCATATATATATATATATATATATATATATATATATATATATATATATATATATATATATATATATATATATATATATATATATATATATATATATATATGTCGTACCTAGTAGCCAGAATGCATTTCTCAGCCTACTATGCAAGGCCCGATTTGCCTAAGAAGCCAAGTTTCCCTTAATTAATATATTTTCTCTATTTTTCTATAATGAAATGATAAAGCTACCCATTTCATTATGTTTGAGGACAATTTTTTTTTATTGGAGATAAAATTAATGTAGATATATGACCGAACCTAACCAACCCTATCTAACCTAAACTAACCTATCTTTATAGTTTAGGTTAGGTTAGGTAGCCGAAAAAGTTAAGTTAGGTTGGGTTAGGTAGGTTAGGTAGTCGAAAAATAATTAATTCAAGAAAACTTGGCTTATTAGGCAAATTGGGCGTTGCATAGTAGGCTGAGAAGTGCGTTCTAGCTACAAGTACGACATATATATATATATATATATATATATATATATATATATATATATATATGTCGTACCTAGTAGCCAGAACGCACTTCTCGGCCTACTATTCAAGGCCCGATTTGCCTAATAAGCCAAGTTTTCCTGAATTAATATATTTTCTCTAATTTTTTCGTATGAAATGGTGAAGCTACCCATTTCATTATGTATGAGGTCATTTTTTTTTTATTGGAGTTAAAATTAACGTAGATATATGACCGAACCTAACCAACCCTACCTAACCTAACCTAACCTATCTTTATAGGTAAGGTTGGGTTAGGTAGCCGAAAAAGTTAGGTTAGGTTAGGTTAGGTAGGTTAGATAGTCGAAAAACAATTAATTCATGAAAACTTAGCTTATTAGGCAAATCGGGCCTTGCATAGTAGGCTGAGAAGTGAGTTCTGGCTACTAGGTACGACATATATATATATATATATATATATATATATATATATATATATATATATATATATATATATATATATATATATATATATATATATATATATAAGCCTATACTTGCATAAAAAACAAGTGAAGATTAACAATCTTTGGACAACACCCACCAGTGGGACTCGAACCCAGAAAGCACAACTACGTTCCAGTAGCTGGCATAACTAGTATGCTTTAACCCACTACGCCATCAGACCTTACAAAAGAAGTAGATAGTTCGAGATATATATCTCAAACATCTCCACCTCCCGAAGGCACCAGATGAGTGAGGGGTCAGTCTGCATTTTTCGTCAAGCCACTGTCAATGTGAGAGAACTCGTGTCCAGCTTATAAGCCTATACTTGCATAAACCACAAGTGAAGATTAACAATCTTTGGACAACACCCACCAGTGGGACTCGAACCCAGAAAGCACAACTACCTTTCAGTAGCTGGCATAACTAGTATGCTTTAACCCACTACGCCATCAGACCTTACAAAAGAAGTAGATAGTTCGAGATATATATCTCAAACATCTCCACCTCCCGAAGGCACCAGATGAGTGAGGGGTCAGGCTGCATTTTTCGTCAAGCCACTGTCAATGTGAGAGAACTCGTGTCCAGCTTATAAGCCTATACTTGCATAAACCACAAGTGAAGATTAACAATCTTTGGACAACACCCACCAGTGGGACTCGAACCCAGAAAGCACAACTACCTTCCAGTAGCTGGCATAACTAGTATGCTTTAACCCACTACGCCGTCAGACCTTACAAAAGAAGTAGATAGTTCGAGATATATATCTCAAACATCTCCACCTCCCGAAGGCACCAGATGAGTGAGGGGTCAGTCTGCATTTTTCGTCATGCTATACCGATGATGATACTTTTCAAGACGCTTGTGCTCTCTAGAGTGGAGTACTGCTGCACAATGACAGCCCCTTTCAAAGCTGGAGAAATTGCGGACCTGGAGAGCGTGCAGAGATCCTTTACTGCTAGAATCCACTCAGTAAAACATCTAAACGTTTGGGACCGACTAAATAGCCTAAACCTGTATTCTCTTGAGCGCAGGCGGGAGAGATACATGATAATTTACACATGGAAGATAGTTACACATGGAAGATAGGGGCTGGTCCCAAACCTGTTCACAGAAATAACAGCACATGAGACCAGAAGGCATGGCAGGATGTGCAAAATACCCCCGTTGAAGAGCAGAGGTGCAACAGGTACTCTGAGAGAGAACTCGATCAACATCAGAGGCTGGAGACTGTTCAACACGCTTCTGCTACACATAAGGGGCATAACTGGCCGACCCCTCACAGTGTTCAAGAGAGAACTTGACAAACATCTCCAAGGGATACCTGATCAACCAGGCTGTGACTCATACGTCAGGCTGGGAGCAGCCGCGCCCAACAGACTGATTGACCAGTCCAGCAACGAGGAGGCCTGGTAGACGACCGGGCCGCGGGGTCGCTGAGCCCGGAATCACCTCAAGGTAACCTCAAGGTAAGGTAGGTTAAAGCTCTCTGGGATTTCGTCAGTTCATCAAAGGTCTCATGAATCACGATTTACCTGCCAACAAGTTACACTGTAAAAACTGACGAAAACATGTAAAGTACAGGTGTGTGACACATGAAATTTGGGTTATTATAATTAGTAAACTAAGCTTACCCTTGTTTTGTTGTTCTTAAGCTTCTTAACCAACTAACTTATCTAATAGTTACAGTGGCCACTTATCTCTGAAAGACATGGGGTTAATCGGATACTCAGCACTTGCTGATATTGATGATAAGGTTACTGGGGCTGGATCACTATTGGGCGATGAATTTTGAGATCTTTGCAGGGCCGCATTTTGCTAAAACCTTGCAGGAAACTGTTGTGTTTACATTCTACTCTGGAGCCAGCATTCTTCCCGCATTGACATCTCAAAATATACGGTTCCAATTTCTATGTTTATATTGCAACCCGTCCTCTTAAAGAAACGTTGCTTTTTGCTCATATGCGAGCTAGGGCCAAAAACTGAACGTAATTTGAAGTGAAATCGACTGTCAAAAGTGACGTACGGTCCCGTTTACTGTTTAACGGTTGTTGCCTCATTACCGAGTACTGGCTTACTCGGTTAGGTTAGGAGAGGAAACCTTCAATTAACGTTTTTCATGACGTATTGAAACTTGAGGAAAATTTCCTGCCCTCCTAACCTACCAGAGGACCCTTAACTTACTGATTTGGAAAAAAATCCCAAGTTTATTTTTTTTTTTTTTAATTTTCAAATTATGTCCATTTTCGGCCATACGGGCAAACGACCAAATTCAGACGTAATTTATAAGAGGAAAGTTTGTATATTGACTTAGGGAGGTAGACTGGTGTTTTAAGAGATACATGTTGAGTTAAAGGAATATATGTTGTGGCGAAACGAATCTCGCATTCTCTGTAAACTTTTAAATACTAACTAATGTAACTTGTATAACCAGGTATTCTAGAGTAACTTGTGTGCAAGTAATGTTGTATTTATTGTGTTATGTGTCGGATTTACGACAATAGGTAAGATATGGATGAATGATATTACATTAGAGGATATTGATATGGTATTAAATGTATCAACATGGAGTGTCACATGTTGGCAACATGTTGGCACATATAGAACATTATACTTAGAAAGGAGGAGTAAATAACTGGACTCGGTAAAATTCAACAAAATATGGAGATATTTCCTGTGACTTCCTGTCGCAACACGTAGCTGCGTCATTGATACTTGGAAGAATTTGGTAAAAATGGCCCAATAGGAAATGAATTAATTTGGTTAGTTTTAGGTCTTAGATTATAGGTTAGATTTTAGATCTAGATTTAGTTAGATTATAGGTTTAGGTTAGATTATAGGTCTGGGTACTTACTGGGTACATTTGATGGGTGCTACATGCACTAAAACCACTATTAACGAATATATTGAAGATATCATTTAAAATAAGGTAAACAGTATTGCTACTACTAATAATAAAACTTTCAACACTATAGTGTGAGTCACACAAAATGGAGGAAAGGGTCTTGAAAAAACATTACTGATTAGAATACTAACTAGATGAAAGAGCTGACAATCTACTGTAAGAGCAAGATGCCTACAATATTGCCCGTGACGAACTCTCAACAGCACCAAGTAAACATCGTGAAAGAGACAAATGTCGTGCATGTTTTGACGTGCTCACTTGAGAACTGTAAGTCCCTCCCATATCAGCTTTTAAGGCACTTGACAATGCACAAACAACGAGACTCCACCAATGAAAATATAATTTCATCTCAAACCAACTAACGTTGTGATATTTTCTACTATGGGTTATACTAGTTCACTATTGATGCTCAGTCAGAAGGGCTGCATAAACACGTTAAGTGCCAGATATGTAGATTATACTTCTCAAGGCTGCAAATAAAAGGCGAGAGCAGCCGCAAGGGTCAAATTGTTTGGTCCCCTATCCACTATGGTCGTAAAGCTCCTCAATTGCTTAGGGCAACAATAAGGTTAACTAATGAATCCTCACCCCGAATTTATATTCAGCGATAATAACTAGGACTCAGATTGGAACCCAGAAGCAGGCTTTCATTAAATACAAGGAATAGTCTGGTTTGTTACAACATAAGCGAGGGGTAAGTATTGTTGATAGGTGATGACATAAAGACCACTTGAAGTTAATAGACCATAAAGGGTCTTGAAGTTTACCCACTTCAAGACCCCGAACCAATATGTAAACAGCAAGAGGAAGTATGGGCCAATAGGCCTTCTGCAGTTACTTCCATTCTTATGTTCTCATATCCAAGTTATACCCATTGTTTCGTGTTCTGTCTTGTGTTTGTCACAAGTTTGTTTACCTCACCCAAAACTTTTGTACCACATCACCGCACTCAATAGAGTATAAGTACGATGAATTTGTGTGTAAATTAAGTCTTTGAAAATGTAAAAAGCCATTACGAAACGCGTTCAGGCCTCAGACCGTAAATTAAAATTAATTTTGGTGAATTGATTTTTCTATTACCACCGACAGTGAAGTAAAACACAAGAAATATTGAAAAGTTCGTGTTAGAATAATTAATCTTACCTTTTCGATCATATTCAATTAAATTAATAAAAATGTAAATATTCGTTTGTTCAAAATCAATAATCTCCGAAAGTTCTTAACTGATTTTTTTGAAATTTTCACAGAATGTTCCATTCGCATCCGAGCGGGTGTTTATATACATACAATATCGATATCACTTCTGTGACAGGAAAAAACATGCATTTTTTGAAAAACTGTGTTTTTAATGTATTTTTTATGTGAGGGAAATCTTCGAAACCTCTTTACCGATACCTTTGAAAGTTTGACACGATGTTGCTTTCGAATAAGCAAGCGTTTTTATATACCTACTATATACATGCCTTACCTGTGACAGGGAGAAACATTTTTTTTTGTTAAAAAACAGCGGCATCTGTAGGACGTAGGAGCAACACACGCTTTAATCTCCGAAAGTTCTTCGCCGATTAGTTAGAAATTTTGACACAACGTTCCATTCAAATACGTGCATGTTTTTATATACCTACTATTTAGATGCCACACCTGTGACAGGTAAAAACATGCTTTTTTTTAAACAGCGCCATCTGTTGCACGTAAGACAAACACAAGCTATACAAAATATGTTACAATTCCATTACAATGTTTCTGATTGCATTGATAAATTAAATTTTCATAGATTTTGATTTATTTTCATTTTGATTTATTATTTTGTGTGATATTGCATTGGAATTGAGCTGCGCTGTTTACCATACCATACATTTTGTGAGTATATGTATTGATGCCACATTTGTGACAGGTAAAAAACAAGCTTTTTTTTAAAACAGCACTATCTGTTGCACTCAAGATCAGCACACTCTATACTAAATATGTAACAAATCCATTTCTGTGTTTCCAATTTCAATGAAAAATGGAATTTTCATAGATTTTGATTTATTTTCATTTTGATTTAATTATTTTATGTGACATTGCATTGGAATTGAGCTATGTTTTTACCATACCATTCATTTCGTGAGTATAGTTTATTTTTTTTATTTTTTTCACTGTTTTTCATTTCGTTTTTGTAACTGTTTTGCTTATATTTCAGTGATGGGAACATCAGATCATTTGATGTTCCCAATTTTCTGATGGGAACATCAGATCATTTGGGAAGGCATTTTACGAGGGAGTGGGGAATGGTGGGGAGGATGAGGGGATGGGAGTGGGGGATGTTGGGGAGGACGAGGGAACAGGGGCGGGGGTAATGGTGGCGAGGACGAGGGGACAGGGGAGTTGGGGATGTTGGGGACGAGGGAACAGGGGAATGGTGGGGAGGACAAGGGGACAGGGGAGTGTGGGATGGTGGGGAGGACAAGGGATAGGGAGGGGGGAATGGTTGGAAGGATGAGGGGGATGGGGGAGTGGGAGATGGTGGGGAGTACGAGGGGATGGTCGAGTGGGGAATGGTTAGGAGGACGAGGGAACAGTGGAGTGGGGGTTGGTAGGGGAGGACAAAAGGATAAAGAAGAGGGGAGGAATGGTGGGGAGGATGAGGGGACGGGGGGAGTGAGGAATGGTTTGGAGGACGAAGGGACAGGGAAGGGGAGGGGGGGGGAGGAGAGAGAGGACTGAGAGACAGGGGAAGGTTGCAGTGGCTCAGCAACGCACATGCGTTACTGCGCCACAGCAATGCGTGGCCGGGTACAGCTAGTTTAAGAATATGAGCAGAGGATGAGCGTCTGATAATAAGTGACATGAAATGAGATGTCGTACTTTAGTGACATGACGTAATGCTATCAGGACGTTGTGACCTCACTTGTGCTAGGGCAGTCGTCAGAGATGGTTGTACTTTGTTGATCCCCTGGAAGGAGGAAGAATATAGTTGCCTGTGTCAGTGGTGGAGCGAAGGCTATTTGTTTGCAAGTGTGAGGGAGCTTTTGGGGACATAGTGCACCATTTCTCTGTGATTTTGATAATTAGAGGGGGCCTGGAAGTGAGTGTTTGGCTGCGCCTTTGTGGAACCCTAATTGTGTTGCTTCTTCAAGAGGAAGGAAGTAAGCAGGCGTTTCTGTTGTGAAGCCTGCTGGGCGACTCCTTGTACTCAAGTCAGGACTAGAAGAAGCCTTGTGATGTGGTCCTATAGCAATTTTTGTGGGCGGCCTGTGTGAGAACCCTTACTTGATAGATCCCTGCGGTGTGTGTAGGATAAGATAGTGAAGGAACTTCATACCAGAGGAGGAGTGTATGCTAAACTCTAAGTGTAAGCTGAAACTCATAGTGGAAGCTAAACTGCAAGATGGAGTAGGACATCCAGTGAGGAATGGAACTCCATGGACATAGCGAATCATCAAGTAGTGTAGGAAGTTACATGTCTTTTGTGTAAAGCTGTGTGACAGAGCTTCACTGACATTCGAGGAGACTTGAAATGCAGCAGATTGGAGAAACTGCATTGAGTACCTTACCTGATTTTGAGGGCCCAAACAGATGTATTTGATAGTGGACCTCGAGGAATGGAACAGAGCTTCGTTCGAACACTTTAAGGTTTAAAGGAGTACTTGACTGCGTTTTTAAGCGTGAAAGACGCAGTGAAAGGTGAGAGGTTGATATCTATTTTACAGTAGGAGATATATGAATATTTTTTGAACCCTGTATTTCAGCCCAAAGCAGTGAAGGATGCAGTAGGTTGTGAGGTGTGGAACGAGCACCAACCTAGTACAGTTATAGGATGAAGACGTAGGGGGAATGTTGGAGTGTTATCAGTTGTTAGCAGCGTAAAGAGTTGCATAGTAATATCACTATTCTTGTATATGAATATTGTATATGTTTGTGTATTAAATGTCTCATATGTTAGCTGGTTTTTGCTTTAGTCCTGGTGAGGCGTCCTGGCTAGTGAGAGAGAGAGAGAGACTCGGCTGTAACTTGGATGATAGTGGACTATAACTAACTCAGGGGGATTAAGAGATCATCCCACAGCAAGGAGAGTGCGGGGAGTCATTGCGGCTCGAGAGCGGGTGTTTACTCATGACAACTAGGCAGTGTGAATCGTACCCCTGAATAAAGGTGACATTGAACCTCTCAGTGTCAGTGGGGCCTGACCGGAAGATTTGATTGACACACCGATAGTTCGAGTCCAGGAGGTTGGACTGACACACTCATTGCAGCAGCTGGTAGCCCGTGTGACCACAGGTACATTTTCTCTCTCTCGTTTTCGGGAAAACCCACAAGACAGGATGGAGAAGGTGCAAACATTCGTAGAATATGGAAAGGCTGAAGATTTGGAAGGTTGCACCAAAAAGCAGTTAAAGTAGATAGCAGAGAAATGTTGCGTTAAGGTGAGTTCATCTAAAGTGGCCGGAATGAAGGAGGAAATCCTTAGGCAGTGGAGAGCTAGGAATGAAGTGGCAGAACAAGGAGCCCAAAAAGGAGCTGGAAGCGAAAAAGAAGACAATGGACAAGATGAAGTGAGATCCCAAGGATCAAGCAGGTATTAGTAGGAGTTGTCACAATAGCAGGAGTATCAACAATAGGAGTTTGGAAAGGTTCCAACTAGAGCTTCAGATGCAATGTAAACGTGAAGAGAGGCAATTTCAGCTGGAGAAGTTGAAGTTAGAACTGAAGATGAAGAATGAGGTAGAAAAAGAAAACGAGAAAACCTGGGTAAGAGAACTGGAGTTGGAACAAGAGAAAGAAAAAGAGAGAACAAAACAAATGGAAATAGAAGCGAATAGAGCTTTGGTAGAACAAAGGATTGGACGTGGGTTGTCAGAGAGCACCACACATGTATCACACCCACAGGATTCTTCGAGCATTTTGAGAAGATAGCCAACATCAGACCGTAGCCTCAAGAGGAGTGGGCACAATTGGTACAGATAAGGTTGACTGGTGCTGCTAGAGAGGCTTATACACAGTTGTCTTTGGATCAATGTCAAGAGTACTGGACTGAGAAGAGCAGTGTGTTGCGCTCATCTTTGCTAACACCTGAAGCTTACAGATAGCGTTTTAGAGAGATGATGAACGCTCCTGCAAGCACGTTTGCCGAGACAGCGAAAGACTTGGAAAGGCGTTTCCAGAGGTGGATAGAAGCTGTCAGTATAGAATCATATGGTGATTTGAAACAGTTGATTATTGAGAAATTTCTGGAAATGATGCACCCTGAAACGAAATTTAAGAGCCAAGAGGCAGGAGTGAACAATGTGAGAGATGCAGCCGATAGGACAGATATGATTATGGAGGCCTATTGGAGCCTAAGGGAAAGTAGAGTGAAAAGTGATGTGAGACGCAATTATGGCAGACCCAGGGGAGCCTAGAGTGAGAAAAATTTTGATAGATGGGCAAATAAATGAAAGTATCCTAAAAAGCAGAAAAGTAGGTCATACGCCTCATCTGAAAGGGAGAATGAAGGAGTTACGCGAGAAACTAAGTGCATGCAAAGAAATCAGGAGTCCAGCCAGACCCAGCAGAGTGCAGGTGGTGTGCCTGTGCAGAAAACCTCCTACGCGTGTGGACAGACTCAAAACCACTCTGAAGGGATATAGAAGACTCCAATGTTGGAATGTAATCAGTTGGTAGCAGCCTAAGGAGTTGCATAGTAATATCACTATTCTTGTATATGTATATCGTATGTGTTTGTGTATTAAATGTTTCATATGTTAGCTGGTTTTTGCTCTAGTCCTGGAGAGCCTTCCTGGCTAGTGAGAGAGAGACACAGCTGTAACTTTGGTGATAGTGGACTATAACTAAGAGTGGACAGTCAAACCACTTAGGGAGGATATAGAAGACTCCAATGTTGGAATGTTATCAGTTGGTAGCAGCCTTATGAGTTGCATAGTAATATCACTATTTTTGTATATGTATATCGTATGTGTATTAAATGTCTCCTATGTTAGCTGGTTTTTGCTCTAGTCCTGGTGAGCCCTCCTGGCTAGTGAGAGAGAGAGACAGCTGTAACTTTGGTTATAGTGGGCTATAACTAAGAGGGGTTGAGAGATCATCCAACAGTAAGGAGAGTCTCCTGAATAAAGGTGACGCTAAACTCCTCTCCCAGAACCAGAGACGCTTACCAGGGTGATCTCCCAAATAATTCCAAGCACTCCAGTGCCCTTTGCTGGTCGACTGACGGCAGCAGAAGTGTGGCTGTCGTGGTCGGTCATTTTTCTGTCAGGGATTGGTTGGGGTCTCTGTTCGACAGTAAGCTAGTATCAGGATGTTTCGAATACCCAGGTTTCATTATATAAATAACCCCATCCCCCAACACCCCCTGACACTCCTCTGTTCTTTCAAAGGGGCTAATGGCATGGCAGCAGTCGGTGCAGCCACGAATCCAACCTGTCCTCTTAAAAATAACGTCAACATTTGCCGTTTGACCCAAATGGTACTTTTTGGACGTTATTTTTTGTAAAATTACGGCTTTTCTCACTACCAGGGGCTATCTCTATTATACCATAAAATCCCACACTATTATTATTCTATAGCTCACTAACTGTGCTCTGATATTTGTTCTTCAATAAAAATATTTATGTTTTTGCTTAATTATTCCATAAATCAGAAAATTCATTCCTGTCGATTTTTATATTTAGGAAAACATCTAATAAATATGGAATTTAATTTTTCGTTCACCGACAGTTACCAGTTACTATTTAACACTTTATACTCTAATGTCGCTTTTCATTATGATTTTCTCAAGATTTATATAGCTTTTGTAGTAGCACTTAATCAGATTACAGTAATTTACCTATGGGAAACCTTGATAGCCATCGTAAATTAATAATAATCATTTATGGAATAATAAATAAGAAAACATATACAATTTCATATGTTACGACTTTGGCGCGTAGGCCTTTCCGTGGGTTTACAACCCCAATGGTTTAAAAAACACAGTACTTTTAATGTATAAGTGATTAAGTATGCTCTAATATATGTTCCTCAGTGAAAATTATCTTTTTTTTTAATTTGTCCATAATGAATAAGATTCCTTACTGTAGATCTTAATATTAAGAAAAACATCTAAAATATTTAGTATTGAGTTTTCGTTCAGATAATGTTTCCAGTTACGATTTCCTAGTTATCATTTAATGTAGGTGGTTATTATTTTACAACTGCCTCATAATTATGTAAAATACATTGTGACAACTACTTATTAATTAAAATCAAGAATTTTTTGACAACTATAAAATCCTGTTGAAATCATGCCATTTGAAGTTGTCATTCGCTTCTTAGTAAATAATATTATGTAATGTTTGGCACAATTTATCACTGTATATACAAACAGTTTTGGTATTAATTTATTCTAAAGTTTGTTTGTCTTTTAAATGTGTACTATGTTACTTCATCTTAAACTTCTTTTGGAACGTGTATATCAGATATAAGTAATTGACCATGGTTAAGTAAAGTTTATACGTTCTTTTAGTGTAAATAACGGAAGAAAATGTAAGACATAGTCTGCATATCTCTTTCCAAATGTCTTTTGAGTTTTTTTTCCTAAAGATAAATAAGATTTTGCGAATTTTGATTAACAAGTACATTAATTATTACCTTTTTGTCATTATTATTACTATTATTAAGAGAATTACACCTTGTGTTTGTTTATGTACGAAATATGGTGTAATAACTTGTTTACTGATGCCGTCGCTCCTAAATCAACAAGGACTCCTGGTTCAACCTTGACGACGAGTGGACGTCCGGACGCCTCCTCAGCCTGGGGGCCGCCAGAGCACGTTCTGTTTTCGCATTTTGGTTTTGCTACTGCCGTTTGGCATCCCTTTTCAACGGTCTGGTTGTACGACGCCTGGTGCTCATATCGCCTTGGGTCACAAGATTGTTAATAGATTTTTTTTGACGTGTTCTGGTTGGTTCTCCCAGCGGGGTGACGGTGTTCGGGGGCAGGCTTGACCGAGAGGTGCCGGGGGTTGGTGGGTCTTGGTGGGCTCCTGGTGTGCCCTCAGTCGTGGTGGGCGGCGGGGTTCTGCTCTGCCGGAGGACACTGTATGACTTTAGCGTTTTAGTTGGGGGCCGAGTTTTGGTTTTGCTACCTGATGTTCTCTGTGTGGGGCGGGGGCGGTGCTTGTCCCCCTGAGGGACTCCTGGGGCTCCCCAATCATCTGCCCACTGTGTTTTTTCGCCACATGGCGTATTAGTTTCAAGTGATTGGCGTCACTCGCTTCGCAATTTGGCTTGGCATTTCACCTTTCCGGGCTTTGTGATTAACCCATCACAGGTACACCGGGGCGCATCCGATCCCACGATCGTCGTTGCCCCTAAATCAACAAAAACAACCAGTGTACTGCTGTAAATATTCATAGCTTAGGATTTCTTAGCTCAGGTTAGTCATTCTTATGCTCTGTTATTTTAAGTTAGGTTAGATTATGCTAACCTTCGTATGCTGTATACAAACAGACCGATCGGGCAACAGAACAAGATACTGGCCACATCAGTGGCTAATGTGGATTTTTGCTTTACTATACAACAGTGCTGCAATTATTCAGGTAATATTTAACTACTACTAATTGTTATTAGTTAGACAATATTGCAGAAAGTTAGGGAATGTCACAGGAGTAGTCACTGACAGTCACATGGCAACAAAATGGATACGACGTTGACCAGTTCAGCTTTTGAGTAGGTAAAAGATCACTAGCGTTTTGCCCGAAACGCTATGCGTGCTAGTGGCTTTACAAGATTGTAAAATCAACATCATTCCTATGTACTCTCTTAACCCCAAGTGTACCTTCTTGTATATAAATAAATAAATAACCAGGGTTTTTGATGCGGCTCTGCTGAAAGCCTGACGTAAAATAAATCATTGTGTCAGGGAACAGGAAGCTACAAGTTAGGCTTATATTGAGTTTCCCTCCTCCCCTCTCCCCCCCAAATTACTGGTGGAGTAAATCAGCCTAGCCTACTTCTTCCTAGCATAACCTAGCCAACACTAGCCAAGCCTAGTCTACCCTTGCATAGCTTAGCAAACAGCCCTTGACCCCTACTGTTTAGACTCTGCTCTCTGATTGTTCCTATGACACCTCTACTCCTCACTGTTTCTATTATTAATTTCCTTCTGAATCTTTAGCTCCAGTATGTTGTTATATTATACTGTGCAAATTTGGGACCTGGCCCTCCAGTATCTTCCATATATGTATTATTTGAAACCTTTCTTGTCTCCTGCCCAGAGAGTACATTTTGAGAGCTTTCAGACGGTCTCAATAATTTAGATGTTTTATCATTGCTATTCTTGCTGTTTATGGTCTCTGTATTCCCTCTAATTCAGAGATCTCTTCTGTTCAGAAAGGGGAAGTGAATACCGACTCAAGACGGGACAGCACCAGTTATTTAAATAGTAATAGCATTGCTGTGGGTGGGGTCTCTGAATTTTAACATTTTCATAATCCATCCTATTATTTTCCTGGCCGCCACTATATTTGCTCGGTTTTGTTCACAAAATCTCAGATCGTCAGATATCGTAATTCTCAGATCTCTTGCATGTTTTTTTCCTTCTAAGAGTAGGTCTGATTGTGTCCTGTACTCCTTGTTTCATTTAATTTCCTCGTTTCCACCATACTTCAGTACCTGTAACTTATCACTGTTAAACATCATGTTATTTCAGTTTTTTCAATGTCTCCTACAGTGCCAATTTTCATGTCTTCTGTATCATCTGTAAAGTTTTATTGTTCAAATGTGTTAGAAAATACATGCACCACCATCTTAGTGGTGCATATATGCATTCTACTTTGTTCTTTTCTTTTATATAATTAATCTAAACTGATTCTATTGTACATCTGTTATTAAAATATTTTTGTATTTTTTAGGTAAAATTTAAAGAAGCCAACATCATCAATTGCATCCATTACAATTTTGTCTATATCTGAGAGAACATTACAACAATGGCTTCCAGTAATTCAAGTAAGGTTTATTTTAATTTTGATTTGTATATAATACATACTTTCAATATTATTTTTTGTAGGTTATTAATTTTCTTTGGTTGTAAGTGCACATTATCATTAGATATAAAATATAGAATCTTAATTTTCTTTTGTCAATTTTGTCTGTTAAAATTGTATATCCATTTCAAACTTTATTATTACCACAAATTGTTAGTTGAGTTGAATATTATATTTAATATTATTGGAAGATCCAAAAACTTAGTCAAATAAATTTTTGAGTCACAATTCAATTATTTGCAATTAACAAATTTCAATTTTGATTTACAGTGAAAATTCCCATTTTTCTTCTCTTATTTAAACATATTTAATTTTGTTTTACTTGTGTAATTAATAAAATCTGGTGATGTACAGGTTCTCAATAATACAATCACAGTTCTCCGCTCAGTCTTCTGTAGCACTGTACTGCTTTGTGCTCTTTCATTATGCTGCTACTGTATTTCTTGTAGCACTGTATTACATTTTAAAAATTTTACTCTTATTATGATTGGCCATATTATCTTTATTTACAGGCCAGAAGAAACATTTGTAGTCGTTATGTCCCATCTGCAGTAATGTCATCAGTGTTCGTCGACATTTCTGCAACTGTGGACACAGCTTTATAGATGGAAAACGTAAGGAAGATCTAGAGCGAGAGAAGAAATATAAGGAAATGGGTCGAAGAGCTGCTAAGCATCAAAACCTTTGTAGGTCATTTAAAGCTATGAAAAAATCTGTATTTCATGCATTCTGTTATTTCTCCAGTTAGAATTGTATCATATTGTATTAATATCCTTCCTGTTAGATTTTAAATTGTCCCACAAATATACAGATTTTAAACCATTTGATAATAAATTAGTAGTAACATTAAAAAATTATCAAGTATTTTTGTGTTATTTTGTAATTGTTTAATTTCCATTAGTTATGTAATTATACTTTAATGATATAACTATCAGTTAGTCTATTAAACTAGGTAAAAAAAAGTACATCTTAAGCTACTTCGGTACTTCTGCATTTTTGCAGATGTACCTTACACTATATGAGGGGAGGTTGCTGTCTGTTGAAGTGCTGTCTGTTTCAGAAGCTTATGTTATCCCATCCTATATTCTGTAATCATATAGGTAATCTCTTTTTATAATTGAAGCCATATCTATTGAACACTGTGTTCAAATTTCATACTAAATATATTTTAGTTACAAGTATTATTATTATTTTGCATAAGCTAACAATGAAAATCATAAACCTTTGTGTCAGCATGTTCCATTGTGTTGGCAAAAAAGAAAAGCCTTTACATAGTACAATAGTTCATTTATTATGCATCCCATAACCATGTTGTTAGTGGTAGTGGAAATGGTTACAGAGGCACATAATAAAATTGGCTCAGGGACTGAACCAAACAATTCATTTTAGCTAAGCAAGTGATGACCTAATTACAAAATACAATGCACATCGTCACGTTGACAAGGGGCACGAGACCGACTATAAGTACAGTTTTTAAATTAAGCAACTGACATATGTGCAGAGCTAGTGTCACAATTGATATGTTTATCCTGCACACTGCCTCCATCCAGTGGAAAGCGGTGGATAGGTTACAATCACTTGGTGGTGCTAACATACAGTTAGCAAACTGAGAATATTTGACCAAGACTTCTAGCAGCAGATCATTTTGAATTAAATATTTACTCATATCTTGAACATTTGTTATAGAATTATCTGAATTCTCGTATCTTTTTGCACTCCATCACATAGTGACGGAGGATATGCAAATAATTTTGACACACTTTATGTTTGGTCAGGTCTATATCAGCAAATAATGAGACTTCCTTTACATATGGGTACCAAAATTCCCATAATGACATATATCCTCATTGCTGCCAAATTTCACTATACAGTGTTTCTTTCAATTAAAGTTTTTTGGAGCACACGTTTTGAATTGAGGATCCCGTATTAATTTTATGCATGTTTCTGTATTTTCAGCATACATGCAGGACAATGGATCAAATGTCAACAAGATGATATAGATATCCAAGAAGGTATCAAAATCAGTGAGGTAAAAGAAAAGAATAAGGAGCAAGAGGTTAAGTTAAAGAAAATTAAGAAAAACAGAGACTGTCTCAAGATTCAACTATTAAAGGTAATCAAAACTCATTCTTCATTTCTTAAATTCAAAGGAAAACTAGTATATATTTTAGACCAGTTTTAGGTTCCACAATTACATTACTGAGTTGTTCGATAAAATAGTTGTATTATATGCAGATGATGATGAGTCACAATAATGTTGCTGAAGAATGTTGACCAAATCACACACAAAAAGATGAAAAGACAATGACGTTTTGGTCCGTTCTGGACCATTATTAAATCGATATTTAGTTGTATTATACTAACTATATATATATATATATATATATATATATATATATATATATATATATATATATATATATATATATATATATATATATATATATATACATACATATATATATATACATATATATATATACATATATAAAGTCAGATTAATAATTCTAACACGAATTTTCTCAATCTTTCGTACATTTCTTTTCACTGTTGGAGGTAATTCAAAAATCAATTCTCCAAAATTCATTTTTATTTCTAGCCTGACGCGACACTTGAGCACGTTTCGTAAAACTTATTACATTTTCAAAGACTTAACACATACACAACTGAATAGAACTTACATATCTCCGATTTGTTTATATCTACATTTGAGTGAGGTGGATGGGGTGAGGTGGTATTTACTAGGGTATTAATTTCATCAACATAAGACAGAACAAAAAACAATGGGTATTGAAATGGAAGTGATTGTAGAAAGCCTATTGGTCCATATTTCTTGATGCTTCTATATTGGAGCGGAGTCTTGAGGTGGGTATAATATAGTTGTGCATTAATTGACTGTTGATTGCTGGTGTTGACTTTTTAATGTGCAGTGCCTCGCAAACGTTAAGCCGTCTGCTATCGCTTTGTTTACTAGGATTTCTCTGGCGATATATATATATATATATATATATATATATATATATATATATATATATATATATATATATATATATATATATATATATATATATATATATATGTATATATATATATGTATATATATGCGAACAAGCTTGAATGGTCCCCAGGACTATATGCAACTGAAAACTCACACCCAAGAAGTGACTAGAACCCATACTGCCAGAAGCACTCTGCTGGCGTACAGGATCCCTTAACCGCTCGACTAACACGACCGGACAAAAGAGCCATCCTAGTTATCAAGTCACCGATAACCTGTCCAGTGAGCTCAACATTTGGTTTTTGGACGATGGTACTCTAGCCGGCTCCCCAGCCTCACTCTTGGACGACATAAGAATAATTCAGGAGCAAGGAGCAAGCCTAGGCCTCACTCTGAACCCTTCCAACTGCGAAATAACCTCCACCAACCAGCACATAATAGAGCAAATAAAGGTTGTTTTGCCTGACATTCATACAACCAACCCTGAGGACAGCACACTCCTAGGTGCTCCTCTCGGAAGGAATGCCATCGACGGGGTCCTTGGTAAGATGATCACTGACCTGAAGAGGATGAACGAGAGGATTGAAGACATCGATGGTCATGATGCACTTTACCTCATCACCAGATGCTTGTCCCTCCCCAGGCTGACCTACTTTCTAAGATGTTCGCCATCTTTCAACAATATTAAATTAGAAGAGTACGACAGCTTGCTGAAATCAACACTAGAAAAAGCCCTCAATCTTTCCCTCAGCGACTTACAGTGGAAACAGGCCTCCCTTCCTGTCAGACTCGGGGGCCTTGGCGTGCGCACAGCAACACAAATTGCTGTACCAGCGTTCCTGTCCTCTTCAGTGGGGTCTGACAACTTGGTGAAGGAAATCCTACCTGAGCACCTAGTTCAACAGGCTGGGGTACATGATCCCAGCTTCACAGACTGCACAACCAAATGGGTCTCTCTCGCAGGACCAGCACCCCAACCACCGCCTTCTGAAGCCCATAAGCAATCCAGCTGGGATCGCCCCATTGCCGACCAAGAAACTGCGACTTAGCTAGAAGCTGCGACAACACCACATGACACTGCCCGACTTAGAGCTGTAGCAGCTCCCCATGCAGGTGATTTCCTATTAGCAACCCCAATGTCAGCCCGCAGGCCCTCCGAATTGCTGTGGCTCTCCGCCTCGCTGCCCCAATCCACACCGAATACAGGTGTATTTGCGGTGAGGCAGAGGCCGACAGATACGGACGGCATGGCCTTCTCTGCCAAAGGACAGGAGGATGGCATGCAAGACACGGCAAGGTCAATGACATTATTAAGAGAAGCCTTACCACAGTCGGTTGTCCAGCAGAGAGAGAGCCCCGTTACCTAATGTCCCGCAACTCTGATGAGCCTGTCGGTCGCCCAGACGGAATCACGGTGAACCCCTGGAAGAATGGTAGACAGTTGGTGTGGGACTACACATGCGTTTCAACTTTAGCCAATACCTATGTTGACTTCAGTGCTACACAAGCAGGAGGAGCTGCCAATCTCCGGGAAGCGGCTAAGTCACGTAAATACAGAGACCTTGAGCACCACTACAATTTTGTCCCCATTGCCTCAGAGACACTTGGTGCCTGGGGTAAAAGTGCTGCTAGCTTTTTGAAGGAGTTGGGGTCTAAGCTAATCGAGACAACTAGAGACCCTAGAGCTGCCAGTTTTCTTTTTCAGCGCCTTAGTGTGGCAATCCAGAGAGGAAATGCTCACTGCATCCATGGTTTCTGCCTGCCATCTGAGGAGCTGGAAGAGCTGTACAACTTGTGACAAGCAGCCATGCACCCTGCATGTAATCAATATTGTAACTTTTTTAGTGTAATGACATTTTCAAATAAAGTTAGATAAATATACACACATACCAAAAGAATAGGGGTGGTAGGAGAAGAAAATATCAAAGTGTTCAGTGAGGATCCACAAGGTCTTCTCTGAGTACTCTTTATTTTCTTCTCCGAGGCTATGGGTCCCTACACTTGCACCAGAGGTGGTGCCCCTTCTAGGTTTAAAAAAAAAAAAAAAAAAATGTATATAAATATATATATATATATATATATATATATATATATATATATATATATATATATATATATATATATATATGTATATATATATATATATATATATATATATATATATATATATATATATATATATATATATATATATATATATATATATATATATATATATATATAAATCTGAATCCCAAGGCAGCTTGTTTGAAGCGACGTGAAGAGGAGAAGTCTGATAAACTACCACCACCACATCTACCACACCCTTCCAGTATGGCCCCACCCTTCCCAAATCTGCCCGTAAGTAATAAATTAAATGATTGTGTGTTATCTGGCTTGCCATCGTCTGGTTCTTAGATACTGATTGTAATTATACAGCCTGTCCTCATAAACAAAGGGCAAAGTTCATTCCATGCACTTGCCGAACACCGTTTATGGATGAAAAATATATATATATATATATATATTATGGATGAAAAGATATATATATATATATATATATATATATATATATATATATATATATATATATATATATATATATATATATATAATAATAATAATAATAATAATAATAATAATAATAATAATAAAAGGGGTACCACCTCTTGTGCAAGAGTAGGAACCCATAGCCTCGGAGAAGAAAATAAAGAGTACTCAGAGAAGACCTTGTGGATCCTCAATGAACACTCTGATCTTGTCTATCACTCTATTCATTTAGTATGTGTATATATATCTAAATTTATTTTAATATTTCATTACACAAAAAGGTTTACAACATTGGTTACATGCTTTTTACAAGGCTACTCATCACAGGTTGTAGAGTTCCTCCAGCTCCTCAGATGGCAGGCTGGAACCATAGTTGCAGTGAGCATTTCCTCTCTGGATCGCCACACTAAGGCGCTCAAAGCGGAGCTGGTGGCTGTAGGGTCTCTAGTTGTTTTAATTAGCTTGTAACCCAGCTCATTCAAAAAACTACGAGCTCATTTACCCAAGGCACTAAGTGTCTCAGAGGCAATGGGTCAAAACTATAGTGGTGATCAAGATCTCTAGATCAAGAGCCCAATATTGTCAACATTCAACCCGTTCTCGCAAATTTAATAAGTCAATATTGACTTATTAGTTGCGTGCATAGGTGACATACTAAACATAATAGTTTCCTTTGAAAAGCTTCATAGAAAACACCGAACTTACCTAACCTACTTAGTATGTTAAAATAAGCATCTTATAGCTTCGTAATTACAATTGTTACTTAACCTATTATAGGTATAGGTTAGGTAATAATTGTAATTACGAAGCAATAAGATACTTATTTTAACATACTAAGTAGGTTAGGTAAGGTCGGTGTTTTCTATGAAGCTTTTCAAGGGAAACTATTATGTTAAGTATGTCACCTATGCACATATTTAATAAGTCAATATTGACTTATTAAATTTGCGAGAACGGGTTGCAACATGTCACAATGGTGATACTATTGGGCAGCGCCACTCATCCTGTGAGTGGACACACCACCATAGGAGCATTTACAACACTCGCCAATAGGAAGCAAACCCGCTGGATCGTTCATCCTGTCACTTGTACCCAGACACAGCTGGGACTTGCTTAATTAACTGTCGCAAGTGAACAGCTTTGCAAACAAAAAGATTAACATTCGTCAACCATTAAAATTGTAAATTATCTTGCGGGTGCAAAATGGGGACATATTTTAAGAACAGTATGTATATGTGACAACCACATTTGTCCTGATAATTTTTTTCAAGCTGGAGTTTAAAAGTAGAGCAGAATTTTAGCATTTACGACTTCGGCGGGTAGGCGGTTTCATGGGGTTCATAACCCTATGGGTTAAAAAGCATCTGTTGTCACTCCTACATTGTGGCTTGTTAAGCTTGAAACCTTTGCTCCTTGTTCGTGTTACATCTGATCTTTTGAAGAAATTGTATGAATCAATATCCTCCAAATTGTTCAGTATTTTAAAGGTTTCGCTCTATTACTCTCTCATTTGCATATATCTAAGCATATAGATTTAGATTAGATTTTTTATTCAGGTAAAGGTACATACATTGCAGATGAGTTACAAAGGGAAAGACAATGGCTTGAGTTCACTAGCTCTATTGGAAGAGAAACATCTGCAAGACAAGTGTGGGGAAAAATTCAGATAGCTAAGGGAAGCAGAGCCCGGCCTGCGGCTCACAAAGACCCCCAGGGGAAGGCTGAAGAGCTAATTCACAAGTGGAGTGATGCAGCATCATCCTCCTCCCTCCGTGCATAAGTAAGCAGGGAACAGCTCCTCCGACATAATGACATAAGGATTAGGATAACAAGAGCACAATCTAGTGATGACGAGTATGGGGAACCAATCACAGCCCAGGAGGTAAAGGAGGCTATGAAAAAGGGTAAAAGTACAGCACCTGGGGAGGATGGCATCACCTATGACATACTCAATGCACTGTGTGAAGTGTCTGGGAATAAACTACTCCACCTGTTTAACAAGTCATTCCTATGTGGAGTGTTGCCCACACAATGGAAACATGCAATAATTGTCCCAATACCGAAACCCAATGACCCTGGCAATTACAGACCTATCAGTCTCATGTCATGCACTTGCAAGATGCATGAAAGGATCATCCTAAATCGACTATTGCACAAAATAGGCAGGTTAGGGGAGGGGGGTCAATGGATTTGTTAAAGGACGGAGCACAGCAAACTGTATAGTTAATTACCTGGCTAATGACACAGCTAAGTACTCCCAATAAACTCGCTCCTCAGAACAAAATTTTAAAATTTAAAATACAATACCTAAAGCCACTAATACGCATAGCGTTTCGGGCAAATATATACGAAGTAAAACCCAAACAAAAAACTGACTCTGTAGGACCCATAAAAGATGAGACTAACAATGTTAAGTTGTATGATAAAAGGGCGGCAAACACTCTGAATGAATACCTTACATCAGTGTTCATACTAGAAAGCTTAAATGACATCCCATCACCAACACAAATGTTTGTCGGACGTAAAGAGAATGAATTAAGGGAAATACCAATTACACACGACACAATCAGGAAGAGCATTGGCAAACTAAAAGACTCAAAAGCTCAAAGTGTAAATGGATTTAAGTCCCAAGTCGTAAAGGAACTGGCAAATTCACTATGCTTGCCAGTGAAACACCTTTTCAGAAAATCCCCGGACCATGGAATAGTTCCCCTAGTAATAGTTGAAGGTGATAATGGGACCTTATTAAGTGATCTAAATGAACTTCACAAATGGTCAGATGACTGACAAATGCTCTTTAATGTCGATAAATGCTAGACAATGCATGTGGGGCACAACAATCCACTTCAGAACTACTAAACAGATAGCACTACCTTACAACAGATAGATGATGGAAAGGACGTTTGAGTCAGATTACATCATTCACTAAAAGTTGCTCAACAAGTAGAAGCAGTATTAAAAAAAAATCATACCATAGCTTAGTCATCTCACGTATCAGAAATGGATGAAGGCCACTAGGGTAACAACACTGCAGACCAGGCATGACAGGGCGGATCTCACAGAAACCCATAAAATTCTGAACAATTTGGAGGATGTCAATCAGGACAGTTTCTTCAAAAGGTCAGACGTAACACGAACGAGGAGCAACAATGTAGGACAGAAAACCAAAGATGCTTTCTCACCAATAGGGTTGTATACCCGTGGAACCACCTACCCGCACATGGCATAACTCTGCTTGGTCTTAAAATACAATTGGAAAATATCATCAGGGCAAATGGGGGACCTTAGACAAGCCGCAGGCTACTTGTCCTCATTGAGATCATTAGTATTAGTTGCCCTCACGTAAATTTAGGTCAATTTGCCATTATCTTAATTATTGTATATGTGCTTGGGGTTCTACTACCCAAAATCATGCATGTCTTCTAATTACGCCACACAGATCTGCTATTAGAACTTTTACCTGAATAAACATTTATTATTCTTTATGTGAGGTAAGTAAGGTTAATTTAGTACTTGTGACGTGGATTGTTATGCCCCATATACAGGATCTCGCATTTATCAACATTATAATTTGATGATGTGGTTTGAAATATTTTCATCTATGTTATTGATATATATATGACAAAAAGTAAGTAATTATCAAAAGAAGGCACCAAGCCGGGAAGGCTATGTAGCACCAATATATGACAAAAAGGGTTGGCCCCAATTTGGACCACTGTGGCACCCCCACTTACTACATTTCCCAAGTCAGATTCATTCCCATTTAGGACGACCCTGCGTTTTCTATGTTTCGAACCATTGTTTTATCAATTACAGTATTCTCGCATTTATTCTATAGGCCGGTAATTTCCTTGCAATCTTTCATGTGATAGCTTTTAAACGCTTTAGCAAAGTCGTTGTAAACTACATCTACCCGAAGTCCTTCGTCTGAATAGCCAGTTACCAGTTACAGGAAATACTTTTTCACCCGAAGGGTTATTAACTCATGGAACCGCCTACCCACTGAAACAGTAACAGGCAAAACGGTGCTGACTTTCAAAATATACCTGGAAAAGATCATTTCCTCCCTACACCTGGGGGGTACCTTCGTTAAGCCGCCAGCTTCCTGTCCTCATCCAGGCCTCTAGAGTTAGTGGGCCTCATGTAAATCGGGTAGATAGGTAGGTGTGTGGCGGTCTGTCTAATTACCTTAAGCTTCCTAGTATACGTAAGTAATGAAAAGTTATAATATATTTACTCACTATATTGTTGGTGCTGAATGTAGAACATCATGAAAAACATATTTTTACTCTAAACTAACATAATTTTATAGCGAAATTGGGACCATCTAATTACCCAAAGCCACAACATTGTCACTTGGCGTCAGTTTAGCTCATTTATTATGCACCCTATACCCATCTTGTGAGTGGAAGTGGAAAGAGATAGAAGCTTAGAGCGTCGACTTCCTGTGTTCAACTGAGAGTTAGTGTCCACTCACAGGATGAGTGGCGCTGTCCAATATTGTCACTATGGCGGTGTGTCCACTCACAGGATGAGTGGCGCTGCCCAATATTGTCACTATGGCGGTGTGTCCACTCACAGAATGAGGTTTCTGTTCCAAATGCATTGTCAACCAATCCTTTCATTCACTGTTAAGTTCCCTCTCAATATTATTGCTCTTCCTGAAATCACTCGAGTTGCAAGCCTTCCCAAACATTATTATTTTATTAATATGCTAAAATATATATATAGGCCCTACCATAGATCAAAACGTAATAATTTATATTTTAATTTCAGATTAAGTCTATAAGTGCACTGTATCTTGAGGCAGGCTGGTTTTGGCTAACTCTGTGTGGTGAGATGACTTGTGACTGACTCCTTCTGGTGACACTGTGTGTAATTCCAACATGCTCCTTATGAAGGTTCGCTCCTTATGAAGGTTCGCTCCTTATGAAGGTTCGCTCCTTATGAAGGTTATGACATGCTCCTTATGAAGGTTATGACATGCTCCTCATGAAGGTTATGACATGCTCCTTATGAAGGTTCGCTCCTTATGAAGGTTATGACATGCTCTTTATGAAGGTTCGCTCCTTATGAAGGTTATGACATGCTCCTTATGAAGGTTATGACATGCTCCTTATGAAGGTTATGACATGCTCCTTATGAAGGTTTTGACATGCTCCTTATGAAGGTTCGCTCCTTATGAAGGTTATGACATACTCCTTATGAAGGTTATGACATGCTCCTTATGAAGGTTATGACATGCTCCTTATGAAGGTTATGACATGCTCCTTATGAATGTTCGCTCCTTATGAAGGTTATGACATGCTCCTTATGAATGTTCGCTCCTTATGAAGGTTATGACATGCTCATTATGAAGGTTCGCTCCTTATGAAGGTTCGCTCCTTATGAAGGTTATGACATGCTCCTTATGAAGGTTATGACATGCTCCTTATGAAGGTTATGACATGCTCCTTATGAAGGTTCGGTCATATATCTACATTAGTTTTAACTCAAATTTAAAAAAATTAACTTATACAAAATGAAATGGGCAGATTTATCATTTCATAAGATGTTTTTTTTAGAAAAATATATAAATTCAGGAAAACTTGGCCTATTAGGCAAATCAGGCCTTGCATAATAGGCCGAGAAATGCCTTCTGGCTACTAGGTATCACACACACACACACACACACACATATATATATATATATATATATATATATATATATATATATATATATATATATATATATATATATATATATATATTTATATATATACATATATATGTATGTATTATTAAATATGACCGAAAAAGTAAGATTAATAATTCTAACACGAATTTTCTCAATCTTTCGTACATTTCTTTTCACTGTTGGTGGTAATTCAAAAATCAATTCTCCAAAGTTCATTTTTATTTCTAGTCTGACGTGACACTTGAGCGCGTTTCGTAAAACTTATTACATTTTCAAAGACTTTAGTTACACATACACAACTGAATAGAACTTACACATCTCCGATTTGTTTATATATACATTTGAGTGAGGTGGATGGGGTGAGGTGGTATTTAATAGGGTATTAAATTCATCAACACAAGACAGAACACGAAACAATGGGTATTGAATAGAAGTGATTGTAGAAAGCCTATTGGTCCATATTTCTTGATGCTTCTATATTGGAGCGGAGTCTTGAGGTGGGTAGAATATAGTTGTGCATTAATTGGCTGTTGATTGCTGGTGTTGACTTTTTGATGTGTAATGCCTCGCAAACGTCAAGCCGCCTGCTATCACTGTATCTATCGATGATTTCTGTGTTGTTTACTAGGATTTCTCTGGAGATGGTTTGGTTTTGGGAAGAGATTATATGTTCCTTAATGGAGCCCTGTTGCTTATGCATCGTTAAACGCCTAGAAAGAGATGTTGTTGTCTTGCCTATATACTGGGTTTTTTGGAGCTTACAGTCCCCAAGAGGGCATTTGAAGGCATAGACGACGTTGGTCTCTTTTAAAGCGTTCTGCTTTGTGTCTGGAGAGTTTCTCATGAGTAGGCTTGCCGTTTTTCTGGTTTTATAGTAAATCGTCAGTTGTATCCTCTGATTTTTGTCTGTAGGGATAACATTTCTATTAACAATATCTTTCAGGACCCTTTCCTCCGTTTTATGAGCAGTGGAAAAGAGGTTCCTGTAAAATAGTCTAATTGGGGGTATAGGTGTTGTGTTAGTTGTCTCTTCAGAGGTTGCATGGCGTTTCACTATCCTTCTTATGATGTCTTCGACGAAACTATTGGAGAAGCCGTTGTTGACTAGGACCTGCCTTACCCTACAGAGTTCTTCGTCGACTTGCTTCCATTCTGAGCTGTGGCTGAGAGCACGGTCGACATATGCGTTAACAACACTCCTCTTGTACCTGTCTGGGCAGTCGCTGTTGGCATTTAGGCACATTCCTATGTTCGTTTCCTTAGTGTAGACTGCAGTGTGGAAACCTCCGCTCTTTTCCATGACTGTTACATCTAGAAAGGGCAGCTTCCCATCCTTTTTCATCTCGTAAGTGAAACGCAGCACGTAACTCTGCTCAAATGCCTTCTTCAGCTCCTGCAGATGTCTGACATCAGGTACCTGTGTAAAAATGTCGTCAACATACCTGCAGTATATGGCCGGTTTCAAGTTCATGTCGACTAAGACTTTTTGCTCGATGGTACCCATGTAGAAGTTTGCAAACAGGACACCTAGGGGAGAACCCATGGCGACCCCATCTACTTGCTTATACATGTGCCCATCCGGGCTCAAGAAGGGTGCCTCTTTAGTACAAGCTAGGAGTAGTTTCCTCAGAATATTTTCTGGTATGTCAAGAGGAGTACAGGCTGGATCACGATACACTCTGTCGGCTATCATCCCGATTGTCTCGTCCACAGGTACGTTGGTAAACAGCGATTCTACGTCCAACGAGGCTCTTATCCCTGTGGCCCGTGTGCCCCGCAGTAAGTCAACAAATTCCTTTGGAGACTTCAGGCTGAAGGCGCAAGGAACATAAGGAGTCAGCAGGCCGTTGAGTCGCTTCGCCAGTCTGTACGTGGGTGTGGGTATCTGGCTAATGATTGGCCGAAGTGGGTTTCCAGGCTTGTGTGTCTTGACATTTCCATACGCATATCCAGGTTTATATTCCCCAATGATCTTTGGCAGGTGGAGTCCGGATTTCTTGGCGTTCACAGTTTCGATCAGTTTGTTGACATTTGCTTTCAATTCGGCTGTAGTGTCCTTAGTTAACCTTTGGAACTTAGTTTGGTCAGAGAGTATGAGGTTCATTTTCGCCAGATATTCGTCTTTTTTAAGAATGACATATATTGGCGACTTGTCACCTCTCCTGACAACTATCTCCTTGTTCTCACGAAGGCTTTTAGCTGCCGCTTTGAGCTCGGGGGACAGTATGGTGCTTCTGTAATTGCCTCGATTCTTTCCTCCTTCTGCAATAAGTTCTGCTTGTAAGGTATCTTTGGTAGTGACCTTCTTTTGTGTCTCGAGGTCGAATATGTCGTCCAACAGAATTTCCAACTCTACTTTCCGGGCCATCTCACTCGGTCTGGACATAACGTGACAGTTTATGCCCAGATTTAGGAGAGTGCGTTTTGTTGTCTTTGATTTCAAAGACAACAAATCAAAACTACTTCATGCTACAAACGAGTGGAGAAATAGCAACATCGACGAAAGTATCCGTACCCGCATTGAACAACACCTCGACATCCTCACAGACCGACATCAGATGTCAGACATCTGCAGGAGCTGAAGGAGGCGTTTGAGCAGAGTTCCGTGCTGCGTTTCACTTACGAGATGGAAAAGGATGGGAAGCTGCCCTTTCTAGATGTAACAGTCATGGAAAAGAGCGGAGGTTTCCACACTGCAGTCTACACTAAGGAAACGAACATAGGAATGTGCCTAAATGCCAACAGCGACTGCCCAGACAGGTACAAGAGGAGTGTTGTTAACGCATATGTCGACCGTGCTCTCAGCCACAGCTCAGAATGGAAGCAAGTCGACGAAGAACTCTGTAGGGTAAGGCAGGTCCTAGTCAACAACGGCTTCTCCAATAGTTTCGTCGAAGACATCATAAGAAGGATAGTGAAACGCCATGCAACCTCTGAAGAGACAACTAACACAACACCTATACCCCCTATTAGACTATTTTACAGGAACTTCTTTTCCACAGCTCATAAAACGGAGGAAAGGGTCCTGAAAGATATTGTTAATAGAAATGTTATCCCTACAGACAAAAATCAGAGGATACAACTGACGATTTACTATAAAACCAGAAAAACGGCCAGCCTACTCATGAGAAACTCTCCAGACACAAAGCAGAACGCTTTAAAAGAGACCAACGTCGTCTATGCCTTCAAATGCCCTCTTGGGGACTGTAAGCTCCAAAAAACCCAGTATATAGGCAAGACAACAACATCTCTTTCTAGGCGTTTAACGATGCATAAGCAACAGGGCTCCATTAAGGAACATATAATCTCTTCCCAAAACCAAACCATCTCCAGAGAAATCCTAGTAAACAACACAGAAATCATCGATAGATACAGTGATAGCAGGCGGCTTGACGTTTGCGAGGCACTACACATCAAAAAGTCAACACCAGCAATCAACAGCCAATTAATGCACAACTATATTCTACCCACCTCAAGACTCCGCTCCAATATAGAAGCATCAAGAAATATGGACCAATAGGCTTTCTACAATCACTTCTATTCAATACCCATTGTTTCGTGTTCTGTCTTGTGTTGATGAATTTAATACCCTATTAAATACCACCTCACCCCATCCACCTCACTCAAATGTATATATAAACAAATCGGAGATGTGT
>NC_091185.1:20538572-20690091 GCF_040958095.1 Procambarus clarkii
GTGGCTTTGGGTAATTAGATGGTCCCAATTTCGCTATAAAATTATGTTAGTTTAGAGTAAAAATATGTTTTTCATGATGTTCTACATTCAGCACCAACAATATAGTGAGTAAATATATTATAACTTTTCATTACTTACGTATACTAGGAA
Source organism: Procambarus clarkii (assembly GCF_040958095.1). Lineage (NCBI taxonomy): Eukaryota > Metazoa > Arthropoda > Malacostraca > Decapoda > Cambaridae > Procambarus > Procambarus clarkii. The sequence goes on from NC_091185.1 coordinate 20,538,723, forward strand.
GCTTAAGGTAATTAGACAGACCGCCACACACCTACCTATCTACCCGATTTACATGAGGCCCACTAACTCTAGAGGCCTGGATGAGGACAGGAAGCTGGCGGCTTAACGAAGGTACCCCCCAGGTGTAGGGAGGAAATGATCTTTTCCAGGTATATTTTGAAAGTCAGCTCCGTTTTGCCTGTTACTGTTTCAGTGGGTAGGCGGTTCCATGAGTTAATAACCCTTCGGGTGAAAAAGTATTTCCTGTAACTGGTAACTGGCTATTCAGACGAAGGACTTCGGGTAGATGTAGTTTACAACGACTTTGCTAAAGCGTTTAAAAGCTATCACATGAAAGATTGCAAGGAAATTACCGGCCTATAGAATAAATGCGAGAATACTGTAATTGATAAAACAATGGTTCGAAACATAGAAAACGCAGGGTCGTCCTAAATGGGAATGAATCTGACTTGGGAAATGTAGTAAGTGGGGGTGCCACAGTGGTCCAAATTGGGGCCAACCCTTTTTGTCATATATTGGTGCTACATAGCCTTCCCGGCTTGGTGCCTTCTTTTGATAATTACTTACTTTTTGTCATATATATATCAATAACATAGATGAAAATATTTCAAACCACATCATCAAATTATAATGTTGATAAATGCGAGATCCTGTATATAGGGCATAACAATCCACGTCACAAGTACTAAATTAACCTTACTTACCTCACATAAAGAATAATAAATGTTTATTCAGGTAAAAGTTCTAATAGCAGATCTGTGTGGCGTAATTAGGAGACATGCATGATTTTGGGTAGTAGAACCCCAAGCACATATACAATAATTAAGATAATGGCAAATTTACCTAAATTTACGTGAGGGCAACTAATACTAATGATCTCAATGAGGACAAGTAGCCTGCGGCTTGTCTAAGGTCCCCCATTTGCCCTGATGATATTTTCCAATTGTATTTTAAGACCAAGCAGAGTTATGCCATGTGCGGGTAGGTGGTTCCACGGGTATACAACCCTATTGGTGAGAAAGCATCTTTGGTTTTCTGTCCTACATTGTTGCTCCTCGTTCGTGTTACGTCTGACCTTTTGAAGAAACTGTCCTGATTGACATCCTCCAAATTGTTCAGAATTTTATGGGTTTCTGTGAGATCCGCCCTGTCATGCCTGGTCTGCAGTGTTGTTACCCTAGTGGCCTTCATCCATTTCTGATACGTGAGATGACTAAGCTATGGTATGATTTTTTTTTAATACTGCTTCTACTTGTTGAGCAACTTTTAGTGAATGATGTAATCTGACTCAAACGTCCTTTCCATCATCTATCTGTTGTAAGGTAGTGCTATCTGTTTAGTAGTTCTGAAGTGGATTGTTGTGCCCCACATGCATTGTCTAGCATTTATCGACATTAAAGAGCATTTGTCAGTCATCTGACCATTTGTGAAGTTCATTTAGATCACTTAATAAGGTCCCATTATCACCTTCAACTATTACTAGGGGAACTATTCCATGGTCCGGGGATTTTCTGAAAAGGTGTTTCACTGGCAAGCATAGTGAATTTGCCAGTTCCTTTACGACTTGGGACTTAAATTCATTTACACTTTGAGCTTTTGAGTCTTTTAGTTTGACAATGCTCTTCCTGATTGTGTCGTGTGTAATTGGTATTTCCCTTAATTCATTCTCTTTACGTCCGACAAACATTTGTGTTGGTGATGGGATGTCATTTTAGCTTTCTAGTATGAACACTGATGTAAGGTATTCATTCAGAGTGTTTGCCGCCCTTTTATCATACAACTTAACATTGTTAGTCTCATCTTTTATGGGTCCTACAGAGTCAGTTTTTTGTTTGGGTTTTACTTCGTATATATTTGCCCGAAACGCTATGCGTATTAGTGGCTTTAGGTATTGTATTTTAAATTTTAAAATTTTGTTCTGAGGAGCGAGTTTATTGGGAGTACTTAGCTGTGTCATTAGCCAGGTAATTAACTATACAGTTTGCTGTGCTCCGTCCTTTAACAAATCCATTGACCCCCCTCCCCTAACCTGCCTATTTTGTGCAATAGTCGATTTAGGATGATCCTTTCATGCATCTTGCAAGTGCATGACATGAGACTGATAGGTCTGTAATTGCCAGGGTCATTGGGTTTCGGTATTGGGACAATTATTGCATGTTTCCATTGTGTGGGCAACACTCCACATAGGAATGACTTGTTAAACAGGTGGAGTAGTTTATTCCCAGACACTTCACACAGTGCATTGAGTATGTCATAGGTGATGCCATCCTCCCCAGGTGCTGTACTTTTACCCTTTTTCATAGCCTCCTTTACCTCCTGGGCTGTGATTGGTTCCCCATACTCGTCATCACTAGATTGTGCTCTTGTTATCCTAATCCTTCTGTCATTATGTCGGAGGAGCTGTTCCCTGCTTACTTATGCACGGAGGGAGGAGGATGATGCTGCATCACTCCACTTGTGAATTAGCTCTTCAGCCTTCCCCTGGGGGTCTTTGTGAGCCGCAGGCCGGGCTCTGCTTCCCTTAGCTATCTGAATTTTTCCCCACACTTGTCTTGCAGATGTTTCTCTTCCAATAGAGCTAGTGAACTCAAGCCATTGTCTTTCCCTTTGTAACTCATCTGCAATGTATGTACCTTTACCTGAATAAAAAATCTAATCTAAATCTATATGCTTAGATATATGCAAATGAGAGAGTAATAGAGCGAAACCTTTAAAATACTGAACAATTTGGAGGATATTGATTCATACAATTTCTTCAAAAGATCAGATGTAACACGAACAAGGAGCAAAGGTTTCAAGCTTAACAAGCCACAATGTAGGAGTGACAACAGATGCTTTTTAACCCATAGGGTTATGAACCCCATGAAACCGCCTACCCGCTGAAGTCGTAAATGCTAAAATTCTGCTCTACTTTTAAACTCCAGCTTGAAAAAAATTATCAGGACAAATGTGGTTGTCAATATATACATACTGTTCTTAAAATATGTCCCCATTTTGCACCCGCAAGATAATTTACAATTTTAATGGTTGAGGAATGTGAATCTTTTTGTTTGCAAAGCTGTTCACTTGCGACAGTTAAGCAAGTCCCAGCTGTGTCTGGGTACAAGTGACAGGATGAACGATCCAGCGGGTGTGCTTCCTATTGGCGAGTGTTGTAAATGCTCCTATGGTGGTGTGTCCACTCACAGGATGAGTGGCGCTGCCCAATAGTATCACCATTGTGACATGTTGCAACCCGTTCTCGCAAATTTAATAAGTCAATATTGACTTATTAAATATGTGCATAGGTGACATACTTAACATAATAGTTTCCCTTGAAAAGCTTCATAGAAAACACCGACCTTACCTAACCTACTTAGTATGTTAAAATAAGTATCTTATTGCTTCATAATTACAATTATTACCTAACCTATACCTATAATAGGTTAAGTAACAATTGTAATTACGAAGCTATAAGATGCTTATTTTAACATACTAAGTAGGTTAGGTAAGGTCGGTGTTTTCTATGAAGCTTTTCAAAGGAAACTATTATGTTTAGTATGTCACCTATGCACGCAACTAATAAGTCAATATTGACTTATTAAATTTGCGAGAACGGGTTGAATGTTGACAGTATTGGGCTCTTGATCTAGAGATCTTGATCACCACTATAGTTTTGACCCATTGCCTCTGAGACACTTAGTGCCTTGGGTAAATGAGCTCGTAGTTTTTTGAATGAGCTGGGTTACAAGCTAATTAAAACAACTAGAGACCCTACAGCCACCAGCTCCGCTTTGAGCGCCTTAGTGTGGCGATCCAGAGAGGAAATGCTCACTGCAACTATGGTTCCAGCCTGCCATCTGAGGAGCTGGAGGAACTCTACAACCTGTGATGAGTAGCCTTGTAAAAAGCATGTAACCAATGTTGTAAACCTTTTTGTGTAATGAAATATTAAAATAAATTTAGATATATATACACATACTAAATGAATAGAGTGGTAGACAAGATCAGAGTGTTCATTGAGGATCCACAAGGTCTTCTCTGAGTACTCTTTATTTTCTTCTCCGAGGCTATGGGTTCCTACTCTTGCACAAGAGGTGGTACCCCTTTTATTATTATTATTATTATTATTATTATTATTATTATATATATATATATATATATATATATATATATATATATATATATATATAAATATATATATATATATATATATATATATATATATATATATATATATATATATATATATATATATATATATATATATATATAACTGAAAACTCACACCCCAGAAGTGACTCGAACCCATACTCCCAGAAGCAACGCAACTGGTATGTACAAGACGCCTTAATCCACTTGACCATCACGACCGGACAAAATGAGGTTTGCATTTGTGTTCCTCACGTGTGCCCCAAAGAATGAGGTGATTTGGTAAAATGCTATGCCCAAGATTACTATCCGAGTGCCGGCGGTGGGGTGGTTCAAATAGCCTCGGCTATCACCTCATTTTGTCCGGTCGTGATGGTCAAGTGGATTAAGGCGTCTTGTACATACCAGTTGCGTTGCTTCTGGGAGTATGGGTTCGAGTCACTTCTGGGGTGTGAGTTTTCAGTTGCATATTGTCCTGGGGACCATTCAGGCTTGTTCGCATTTGTGTTCCTCACGTGTGCCCCAAAGAATGAGGTGATTTGGTAAAATGCTATGCCCAAGATTACTATCCGAGTGCCGGCGGTGGGGTGGTTCAAATAGCCTCGGCTATCACCTCATTTTGTCCGGTCGTGATGGTCAAGTGGATTAAGGCGTCTTGTACATACCAGTTGCGTTGCTTCTGGGAGTATGGGTTCGAGTCACTTCTGGGGTGTGAGTTTTCAGTTGCATATTGTCCTGGGGACCATTCAGGCTTGTTCGCATTTGTGTTCCTCACGTGTGCCCCAAAGAATGAGGTGATTTGGTAAAATGCTATGCCCAAGATTACTATCCGAGTGCCGGCGGTGGGGTGGTTCAAATAGCCTCGGCTATCACCTCATTTTGTCCGGTCGTGATGGTCAAGTGGATTAAGGCGTCTTGTACATACCAGTTATGTTGCTTCTGGGAGTATGGGTTCGAGTCACTTCTGGGGTGTGAGTTTTCAGTTGCATATTGTCCTGGGGACCATTCAGGCTTGTTCGCATTTGTGTTCCTCACGTGTGCCCCAAAGAATGAGGTGATTTGGTAAAATGCTATGCCCAAGATTACTATCCGAGTGCCGGCGGTGGGGTGGTTCAAATAGCCTCGGCTATCACCTCATTTTGTCCGGTCGTGATGGTCAAGTGGATTAAGGCGTCTTGTACATACCAGTTGCGTTGCTTCTGGGAGTATGGGTTCGAGTCACTTCTGGGGTGTGAGTTTTCAGTTGCATATTGTCCTGGGGACCATTCAGGCTTGTTCGCATTTGTGTTCCTCACGTGTGCCCCAAAGAATGAGGTGATTTGGTAAAATGCTATGCCCAAGATTACTATCCGAGTGCCGGCGGTGGGGTGGTTCAAATAGCCTCGGCTATCACCTCATTTTGTCCGGTCGTGATGGTCAAGTGGATTAAGGCGTCTTGTACATACCAGTTATGTTGCTTCTGGGAGTATGGGTTCGAGTCACTTCTGGGGTGTGAGTTTTCAGTTGCATATTGTCCTGGGGACCATTCAGGCTTGTTCGCATTTGTGTTCCTCACGTGTGCCCCAAAGAATGAGGTGATTTGGTAAAATGCTATGCCCAAGATTACTATCCGAGTGCCGGCGGTGGGGTGGTTCAAATAGCCTCGGCTATCACCTCATTTTGTCCGGTCGTGATGGTCAAGTGGATTAAGGCGTCTTGTACATACCAGTTGCGTTGCTTCTGGGAGTATGGGTTCGAGTCACTTCTGGGGTGTGAGTTTTCAGTTGCATATTGTCCTGGGGACCATTCAGGCTTGTTCGCATATATATATATATATATATATATATATATATATATATATAAATATATATATATATATATATATATATATATATATATATATATATATATATATATATATATATATATATATATATATATATATATATATATATATATATGACAATGTCAGACCACGGAGGAAAAACGAAACAGGAAATTTCCTTAAGTACTTTCGTATATTAAATACATCTTTGATGTATTTAATGATGATGGTGAAGATGTATTTAATATACGAAAGTACTTAAGGAAATTTCCTGTTTCATTTTTCCTCCGTGGTCTGACATTGTCACATTCTTAATCACGTGTTTATTTTCGTGATACACACACACACACATATATATATATATATATATATATATATATATATATATATATATATATATATATATATATATATATATATATATATATATATATATATATATATATATATATATATAAGTGTAGGGACCCATAGCCTCGGAGAAGAAAATAAAGAGTACTCAGAGAAGACCTTGTGGATCCTCACTGAACACTTTGATATTTTCTTCTCCTACCACCCCTATTCTTTTGGTATGTGTGTATATTTATCTAACTTTATTTGAAAATGTCATTACACTAAAAAAGTTACAATATTGATTACATGCAGGGTGCATGGCTGCTTGTCACAAGTTGTACAGCTCTTCCAGCTCCTCAGATGGCAGGCAGGAACCATGGATGCAGTGAGCATTTCCTCTCTGGATTGCCACACTAAGGCGCTGAAAAAGAAAACTGGCAGCTCTAGGGTCTCTAGTTGTTTCGATTAGCTTAGACCCCAACTCCTTCAAAAAGTTAGCAGCACTTTTACCCCAGGCACCAAGTGTCTCTGAGGCAATGGGGACAAAATTGTAGTGGTGCTCAAGGTCTCTGTATTTACGTGACTTAGCCGCTTCCCGGAGATTGGCAGCTCCTCCTGCTTGTGTAGCACTGAAGTCAACATAGGTATTGGCTAAAGTTGAAACGCATGTGTAGTCCCACACCAACTGTCTACCATTCTTCCAGGGGTTCACCGTGATTCCGTCTGGGCGACCGACAGGCTCATCAGAGTTGCGGGACATTAGGTAACGGGGCTCTCTCTCTGCTGGACAACCGACTGTGGTAAGGCTTCTCTTAATAATGTCATTGACCTTGCCGTGTCTTGCATGCCATCCTCCTGTCCTTTGGCAGAGAAGGCCATGCCGTCCGTATCTGTCGGCCTCTGCCTCACCGCAAATACACCTGTATTCGGTGTGGATTGGGGCAGCGAGGCGGAGAGCCACAGCAATTCGGAGGGCCTGCGGGCTGACATTGGGGTTGCTGATAGGAAATCACCTGCATGGGGAGCTGCTACAGCTCTAAGTCGGGCAGTGTCATGTGGTGATATATGACCGAACATAGATATATGACCGAATCTAACCACCCCTACCTAACCTAACCTAACCTATCTTTATAGGTTAGGTTAGGTTAGGTAGCCGAAAAAGTTAGGTTAGGTTAGGTTAGGTAGGTTAGGTAGTCGAAAAACAATTAATTCATGGAAACTTGGCTTATTAGGCAAATCAGGCCTTGCATAGTAGGCTGAGAAGTGCGTTCTGACTATTACGTACGACATATATATATATATATATATATATATATATATATATATATATATATATATATATATATATATATATATATATATATATATGTGTGTGTGTTACAAATGTTACAAAAAAATATTTTGGGCAATTAAAAAGCAGAATACTATCGTGATTTAGTGTGTGTGTGAATTATTGAGAACATAAAGATCTGGGATGTAATAGATATCTAAAAATTCATTTCTTGGATTTTTTCCAGGAAAACCTAAGTGCTGAGAGCGCTGAACACGGTGAATGATTTCACAGAACATCTTGATCACAGGAAAACGGGACCAGGACAGAGGAGTTCTCTTATGCTGGCTACCTGCTCGTGGACTCTCACCAGGGATGCTGCCCCAGGAAAAATATACCAGATCATCAAAAATCCCCATTTACTACTTGTCTGTAGTTCGTAATATATTGTAATATTATTGTAATATATGTATATTCGATTTATTCAAAATTACCTAGTGTTTAACTAAAAAATCTTGTATGATACAAAAGAAATAACAATACATTTGAATTCACCAAGAAAAATATAAATGAAAACACATTGCTCCATTTGTTACAACAATAAATTTTGTTCTGTACACTAGTGATGAGTGGCTGCTACGGACTCACTGAGCCAGTTACCGGGTTCTTTTCATGTCAAACTTTATATGGGGCTTTAATGTCTCTTCTTACTCGATCTAACCCCCGAGTCATAGGTAAGTTATTAAGAACCGGCAGTAATAGTCCAAGAGGAACTGGGGGTAAACAACACTAAAAAAAAAAAAAAAATCACCATGTGTTGGTGATTTAAAAAAAATCACCTTAACTATATACACTTATGTACAGCACATAACACAGCAGGTTTCACTTTCTCACAGGACACTGTTCAGTAACTTCTGCAATGTTCTTCCTGGCGAGTCCACTTCTGTCTTCTACAGTACACGACTGAAGGTCGTAGTCTGTCTTCTATGGTCCTCACGCCAGCAAGTTCATCTTGCTCAGTAATACATGGGCCGTTTTCTATGGTAACATAACGGTGCCCAAACGCCACTCCCACTCTCCAGCAACACATTGGCAGGGGTCTCCAGCAACGCACCAGCAGGGGACTCCAGCACATACTGGCAGGGATCTCCAGCAACACACTGGCAATTTGGGAGCTTAGCGCATAAGCGAAAAGCGAAGTTATTTGTAAGAGGACAAGTTGTCTTTCTCATGTCCATTAAGAATTTTAGTTCCATGGTCATCCATTGTCCGTCATTGTTATTTGACCTCCTAATGTAGATGGGATACTATGTTCATAGGCCTTCATTAGAATTTTATTAGAATAGTTAATAGTTGTTTCCACATCCCAATCCACTGGCACGCCGCCCTTCTTCAACCTCACGTCAATATTCCCACAATTCTCAGGGCATTTATGATGTACAATTTTGTCATTAGCCATTTATTTAGAAGACACATGAATTATAGAATGACTAATTGTGTTGGCTGCGAACCTGTTGTCGAGACTACGTCTATTATTTAGAAACATTTCTAGAGACAAATTTCGAAGTTGGTCTGCTCGTGCACAGGGAACAACTGACAAGTAGTTAAACGATGCATCTTTAATTAGCTTGTGGATTTGCGAGGGAGAGAGCTGAAGTGAAGCCAAACGCATTGTTCATTCAAGTTTTCTTGCACGAAACCCACACATCAACAGCTCTATTATTGTTATTGTTTTTATTATTATTATCATTATTATTATTATTATTATTATTATTATTATTATTATTATTATTATTATTATTATTATTATTATTATTATTAGTGTTGAGAAAATCAGTAGGAGTCATGAGAAGGATTCGAACTTAGGCACTGAGTACTCCCAGGCATAGGCCCTACACCACCACACCACTTCATGCTCAAAAGCATTGCAACCTGGGATTCAACTAAATCCTCTAGGGTTCAGGAGGCTTCCACTGACATCTAATCAGGGTTTCACACGACGTCCCCCCTCCCAACATGAACTCTGGCTTGTAGTCCAGGAGTTCTTCCCCCAACGCTTCTCTTCAAATGCACAAAGAAATCACATTAACGTGGTGTTTCAATAAAAATATCAGTGATTTTCTGATTCATAATCAAAACCTCATTCTGATATCATTGAAATCAGGTTATATCAATGATATCATTGATCTGAGATGATATTCAGATATTAATGATTCTGATCAACAATCAATGAGATCAATTATTCAAATGTAAGACCATAAAGGGTTCCTGGATAGGGTTCTGGGAGTTCTACTCTCCAAGCCCGCCCCGGCATGGACATGATTTATCAGAGTTTAGTCCAACAGGCTGTTGCTTGGAGTTGCTTGCTGGCCCGCATATCCACCACAGCCCGGTTGGTCTGGCACGTCTTGAAGAAAACTATCTAGTTTTCTCTTGAACATATCCAGTTGAATTTAATATTTCACATACAAGTAGAGTGAGTCCACGCAGGATATTGGCGGCGCCAGGCTGTCGGCCCTCTAGCATTTCAAAAGTCCCACCAGCAGCGTGTTAATGTCCACATGCCTGGCAGAGGTCAGGTCGGGTCAAGTGACCTGGCCTCTCTGCTAAACTGATAATTGCAGGTGGTTGCTTGTGTCTCTTCCATAAAAAAGCCGTCTATCTAGGTGTGGTAGGAAGATAGCCGGGTGCTATCTCCTGGTACGGAGTTTAGCTCTTGGTTCCCCTTTATACACCCGAGCAATTTGAACATTTACAGAGTGAGAAGAGCCTCGCCACACCAGAGGGGTTCGAGCAGTAGCCGGCCAAGTCTTCACAGGCATTTCCCCAGGCAGATCCCCAGGCTGGTGGGGACTTTGACTGTCAGCAGTACCACCCCATCCTCCCTGTCATACTCAAAGTCCTTGGTGAGTTCAATTGTAAGGTTGATGTATTTGGTGTTTTCCAAAGTTATATGTTGGGTAATTTTCTAGGGGCAGTCAGCCGTGTTGTTCTAAATTTCTTGTGTGGTGACTCAAATTCTGAATTAATGTTGATATATGAAAGTCAAGTAAATAGTTGAATTATTATATCCATATGACTGACCAACCCGTTCTCGCACTTTCTTACATTCAATATTGACTTATTAAATACGTGCATATGTGACATACTAAAAATACTAGTTTACCTTGAAAAGCTTCATAGAAAATACCGACCCTACCTAACCTTCTTAGTATGTTAAGATAAGCATCTTATTGCTTTGTAATTACAATTATTACTTAACCTATACCTATAATAGGTTAAGTAATAATTGTAATTACGAAGCAATAAGATGCTTATCTTATTGTTTTTTTACTTTTCGTATTAAATATACGAAAGTGCGAGAACGGGTTGGATTGACTTGACAACAATCTATATAAATAAAAATGGAAATGTTCGTTTGTTCAAAATCGCTAATCTCCAAAAGTTTTTCACCGATTGCAATGAAATTTTCACACAACGTTCCATTCGCATCCGAACGGGTTTTTATATACATACTATATAGATGTCACGTCTGTGACGGGAAAAAACATGCTTGTTATGAAAAACTTTGTTTTTCGTGTGTTTTTCAAGTGAGGGAAATCTTCGAAACCTCTTTACTGATTGCTTTGAAATCTTGACACAACATTGTATTAGAATAGGCGAGTGTTTTTATATACTTATTATATACATGCCTCACTTGTGACAGGAAAAAACGTGTTTTTTTTTTTAAAACAGCTCCATCTATAGGACGTATGAGCAACACACGCTGTAATCTCCGAAAGTTCATCACCGATTGCTTTGAAATTTTCCCACAACGTTCCTTTCGAATATGTGCGTGTTTTGATATACATATTATTTAGATGCCACACCTGTGACAGGTGAAAACATGCATTTAAAAAAAAACGGAGCTATCTGTTGCACGTTGGAGCAACATACGATGTACAAAATATGTTACGATTCCATTTTAATGTTTCAGATTGAATTGATATATTGAATTTTCATAGATTTTGATTTTTTTTCATTTTGATTTAATTATTTTGTGTGAAATTGCATTGGAATTGAGCTGTGTTGTTTACCATACCATTCATTTCGTGGGTATAGCTTATTTGCTTCTTTTTTCATTGTTTTTCATTTCGTTTTTTACCTGTTCTTCTTATTTTTCAATGCAATTGGTGGTGAAATTGAGCTGTGTCAATTGATCTGTGTTTGAATTGAGATATTTGGTTAGTGTTTTTTTTTTAACATGAAAATGGACAACACATTTATTTCATAGCTGCAAATGTGCAACAAACAGCTATGAATCCACCGGCTATAGCATTAACTGTTTTTTTCATGTTAAGTCAAAATGACGTATTTGCAAAAACACTGCTGTATTTGGATGTGCCTACGTATTACACATGGAATGCCAGTAGAAAATCATTTGAACGACGTAAACGAGGAGAGCGCGTCGACGGACAACCTGGCATATTCAAAGAAACTACGATAGACGGACTGTACATCATGCATTCCAATCAAGATGAAAGCTTCTTTTTTCGCAAGCTGTTGGTAAATGTGCTGAGTCCAACGTCTTTCCATCCATTGAGATTTGTCAGTGGCGAAATACATGCCACTTTCCTTAATGCATGTCAAGCTCTGGATTTATTGGAAAACGACCGACACTGGGATGCATGCATTAGTGACACGTCCAACACGTCACATCTAAATCAAATTCGTGCATTGTTTGCAAGCATATTGACCACCGACTCTCCTTTATCTTCAACAGAGTTATGCGAGAAACACAAATCGCACATGACTGAAGCTATTGTCCGTCGAATACGCAAGAAAAATTCAAATATGAACATGAATTTCACAGCAGATATCTACAACGAGGCGTCGATAATGATTGAAGATTTGTGCTTAGAAATCGCGAACAAAGTTCTCAATCAATTGGAAATGCCATCATCGAATCAATCTGCTGCTGCTTCGTTCGATGTAGAATTGCGTCGTGAGCAAAATTACTACACTGGTGATCTGGTATCGTATGTATAATCAAATATTCTTAAGCTAACGCTTGAACAGAAAGATATTTACAATCAAAAATTCAAACTGTCAATAACGGGTTTGGAGAAATCTTCTTAGATACGCCAGGAGGAACTGTAAAACTTATCTAATTAGATTGATTTTGGCAGCATTTCGATCCCAAAATGGCATAACCTTAGCTCTTGCAGCATCCGGAATTGCTGCAACATTGCTACCAGGCGGAAGAATTGCTACTTCGGCTTTGAAATTGCCATTGAACATTCAATTCATTGAAACTCCCACTTGCAACATTTCCAAAGCATCCGGCATGGGAAAAGTATTGCAGAAATGTAAACTTATTGTTTGGGATAAATGCATAATGGCCCACAAAAAATCGCTCGGGGCTCTTGATCGATCATTGCAAGATTTGCGTGGAAACATCAGAACATTTGGGAATGCATTAATATTGCTTGCAGGAGATTTCATGCAAACATTACCTGTAATTCCTCGATCGACACCAGCGGACGAAATAAATGCTAGGCAGAAATACTCTACTTTGTGGTGCCACGTAAAGACGTTAAAATTAACTACAAATATGCGTGTCCATCTGCAAAGCGATACGTCAGCTGAGATATTCTCACATCAGTTGTTGGAAATTGGGAACAGAAACGTGCCAGTTGATCTGACCTCAGGACGAATTTCATTGCCTCATAACTTTTACAATTTAGTGACGTTAAATGAAGAATTGGTTGAAAATGTATTTCCCAATATTCAAACCAATTATGTGAATCACGATTGGCTGAGTGAACGAGCTGTTCTTGTGGCCAAGAACAAAGACGTCTACGAACTTAATATTATTCAGTCTAACATACAAAGCAAGGTAGTCACATACAAGTCCGTCGACACTGTTGTTGAAGCAGATGAACAGTTAATTATCCAACAGAATTTTTGAATTCACTCGATCTGCCAGGGATACCACCGCATATACTGCAATTGAAAATCGGCGTGCCAAGTATCATGTTGCAAAATATTAACTAGCGAAAGCTTAACAACGGCACGTGGCTTACATTAAAAAATTATTCAGCAATGTCGTAGAAGCAACAGTCTTGACAGGACCTTTCGAAGGTGAAGATGTCCTCATTCCTCACATTCTTATGATTCCAACGAATTTGCCATTTCAATTTAAGAGATTACAATTCCCAATTCGATTGGCGCTTGCAATCACCATCAACAAAGCTCAGGACCAATCTTTAGAATTGTGCTGTTTAGATCTAGACACGGATTGCTTCTGACATTGACAATTATATGTTGTGTGTTCTACAGTCGGCAACCTGACAATCTCTATATCTTCACAGACAATGGAAAAAGAAAAAATATTGTATACTCACAAACATTGTGAAATTAAACTTGTTAGAAACGTGCGTTTTCTCTTTTCTTTCTTTTCCATTTAACCAGACTGAGCCACAACAACGCGTGGCGGGTACAGCTAGTCTATATAAATAAAAATGGAAATGTTCATTTATTCAAAATCGCTAATCTCCGAAAGTGCAAAGTGCGAAAGTGCACCGATTGCTTTGAAATTTTCACACAACGTTCCATTCGCATCCGAGCGGGTATTTATATACATACTATATCGATATCACGTCTGTGATGGTAAAAAATATGTTTTTTTTTTTAAACTGTGTTTTTCATGTGAGGGAAATCGTCAAAACCTCTTTACCGATTGCTTTGAAATTTTGACACAACGTTGCATTGGAATAGGAGAGCGTTTTTATATATCTACTATGTACGTGCCTCACCTGTGACAGGAAAAATCATGTTTTTTTAAAAAACAGCGCCATCTGTAGGACATAGGACAGGACACGCTTTAATCTCCGAAAGTTCTTCACCGATTGCTTTGAAATTTTGACTCAACGTTCATTTCGAATACGTGCATGTTTTTATATACTTACTATTTAGATGCCACACTTGTGACGGGTAAAAACATGTTTTTTTTTATCAGCGCCATCTGTTGCGCGTAAGACCAACACAAGCTATTCAAAATAGGTTAGGATTCCATAACAATGTTTCCGATTGCACTGATAAATTGAATTTTCATAGATTTTATTTGTTTTCATTTTGATTTAATTATTTTGTGTGATATTGCATTGGAATTGAGCTGTGTTGTTTACCATACCGTTTATTTTGTGGGAATAGTTTATTTGTTTCTTTTTTCATTTTTTTTCTTTTCGTTTTTTAACTGTTCTTATTATTTTTCAGTGCAATTGGTGGTGAAATTGAGCTGTGTCGATTGATCTGCATTTGAATTTTAGTATTTTTTATTTTGTTTTGAAAAAATGAAAATTAACAACCCGTCTATTTCACAGCTGCAAATTTGCAACAAACAGCTATGAATCCACCGGCTACAGCGTTAACTGCTTTCTTCACGTTATGTCAAAATGACGTGTTTGCGAAAACAATGCTGTATTCGGAAGTGCCTACGTATTACACATGGAATTCCAGTTGAAAATAATTTGAACGACGCAAAGGAGGAGAACGAGTCGATGGACAACTTGGCATATTCAATAAACTAAGATAGGCAGACTGTACACCGTGCATCCTAATCAGGATGAATGCTTCTTTCTTCGCCTGCTGTTGGTAAATGTGCCTGGTCCAACGTCTTTCCAACAATTGAGGTTTGTCAACAGCGTCAATTGAAATTTGTCACGTGGCATGATTTGTCAACATGCCACTTCCCGTAGTGCATGTCAAGCTCTGAATTTATTGAACAACGATCGGCATTAGAATGTATGCATTAATGACGCGTCCAACACATCATATCCAAATCAAATTCGTGCATTGTTTGCAATCATATTGACCACCGGCTCTCCGTTATCTCCAACAGAGTTATGGGATAATTATAAATAGCACATGGCTGAAGATATTATCTGTCGAATATGCAAAGAAAATTCAAATATGAACATGGATTTTACAGCAAAAATCTTTAACGAAGCCTTGATAATGATTGAAGACTTATGCTTAGAAATCTCGAACAAAGTTCTCAATCAATTGGAAATGCCATCATCGAATCGATCTGCTGCTGCTTCGTTCGATGTAGAATTGCGTCGTGAACAACATTACAACACGGGCGATCTGTTGTCGTATGTTTAATCTAATATTCCTAGGCTAACGCTTGAGCGAAAAGACATTAACAATCAAATAATTCAAACTGTCATTAACGGGCTCGGAGAAATCTTCTTAGATGCTCCAGGAAGAACTGGTAAAACCTTCCTAATTAGATTGATTCTGGCAGCATTTCGATCCCAAAATGGCATAACCTTAGCTCTTGCATCGTCCGGAATTGCTGCATCATTGCTACCAGGTGGAAGAACTGCTACTTTGACTTTGAAATCGCCCTTGAACATGCAATTCATTGAAACTCCCACGTGCAACATTTCCAATGTATCCGGCATGGGAAAATATTGCAGAAATGCAAACTTATTGTTTGGGATGAATGCACAATGCCCCACAAAAAAATCGTTCGAGGCTCTTGATCGATCATTGCAAAAATTTGCGTGGAAACATCAGACCATTTGGGAACGCATTAATATTGCGTGCAGGATACTTCAGGCAAACATTACCTGTAATTTCTCGATCGACACCAGCGGACGAAATAAATGCTTGCCTAAAATACTCTACTTTGTGGCGCCACATAGAGATATTTAAATTAACTACAAATATGTAACTATTTACATATTTGTTATTTACATATTTGCAGTAGCTATATAACTACATATAGTTATGTAGCTACTGCAAAACGATCCATCAGCTTATATATTCTCACATTAATTTCTAGAAATTGGGAATGTAAACGGGCCGGTTGATCTGACCTCAGGACGAATTTCATTGCCTCATAACTTCTGCAATTTAGTGACGTCAAAAGAAGAATTGAATGAAAAAGTATTTCCCAATATTTAAACCAATTATAAGAATCACGATTGGCTGAGTGAACGAGCTATTCTTGTGGTCAAGAACAAAACGTCTACGACCTTAACAATATTATTCAGTCTAACATTCAGAGCGAGGCAGTCACATACAAGTCCGTCGAAAGTGTTGTGGAAGCAGATGAAGCGGTTAATTATCCAACATATTTTTTTAATTCACTCGATTTGCCAGGGATACCATCACTCGTACGGCAATTGAAAATCGGCTTCCGATTTATCTTATTGCGAAATATCAACCAACCAAAACTTTGCAACGCCACGCGCCTTGCAGTAAAAAAATTAATCAGCGACGTCGTAGAAGCAACAATCTGACAGGACTTTTCAAGGGGAAGATTGTTACGTACTCCTAGCAGAATACGTATATAAATTTAAAATAACATTTTTTGTTCTATTATATCATTGCCTGTATATGTACACACATTGTGTTTTTGGTAAATTATCGTGTGGTGTGGCAGCGTCAGTGGAGACAGGAGCGCGGTTGCTTTGCACACGTCTAATACCTGTTAAATTCGGGAAAGCTGGACCTGTTCAGTTGGGAGTTCCAGATGTCACTTTTATTTAGTATATATAATTGTTTATTTTCTGTAATTAAACAGGTGGCATTGTACTTATATATTTTGTAAGTAACTATTATATGTAATTTGCAGTCTTATGTGTTTTGAGAACAAGTGGTTGTTCAATTAGTTTTAAATATTAAAAAGTCCTTAGTTTCCATCCCTCATCCTGGGATGAGGCAGACGGGAGGTGAGAATTTGGGTAGCGACAGAGCGAGAGTTCAGTAGCTTCGGGGGACCAGGAAGAGTAACATGTGGGAGATAAGTCTGTTACTTCTTGTTGTGCCATATTTTATTATACTATATTAGGAGAAGGACAATACCTTTTGTTTGTTGTATAAGTTAACTTGACCATCTGTGTTTTTATATTATACTGTCTTGAATATATATCTATATAATATTTTGTATCTATTCTTCAGTCCTAAAGGAAGATTTTTATTTATGTGCTCATTACTTATCAAGGGGTTATACTGGTGACCCGCTTTAGAGAGCAGCAGTGGTATCCCTAGACGTAATTAAAGCTTGGCTGCTGTAGGGTCACGAGCCGTAACGAACGATAGGTAACAAAGAGTTATGGGGGCCTGTCCGGGATATATTGTTCCCACTTAACCTTAATTATGCTAATCTAACCTTGCCTTCCTAGGTACCAGTGTGTTAAGTGTCTGTGTGTTTTCTTAAGAACTATTCCATGTGCCAAGCAAGCCTTCCTGTGTGTCAAGTAACAACGTTTCACGATTTTGAGGTAAGTCATCCTATATATTTTGTTTGTGCAGTGAGGCCAAGCGAATTTTCAGTGTGGTGACAATTTTACAGTGAAGTGTAGTGCAGTGCCATTGTTTTTAATTATTGTTGTGAATCAAGTGCCAAGTGTTAGTAACGATGGAGGAGAAAGTTGCAACGTTGGTGGCTCACCCAGACTTTGAAGGGATTCAGAGCCTTAAAAAGACTGAGTTAATACAAATGGCAAATCAGTTGGATTTGACCGCCAACAATAGAATGGTTAAAGCCCAAATATTGAAAGTCATTGTGACACATTTTGTTGAGAATGGAGAGTTAGAGGAAGAAATTCTAGAGGAGTTAAGAGAGGAGTCGAGTGATCAGATGACGTTAAAGCGTCTTGAGTTAGAAGCGCAAATAGCCAATGCTAAGCTTGAAGCTCAAAAAGAACAGAGAATATTAGAACTTGAAGCTCAAAAAGAACAGAAAATATTAGAGGCTGAAGCTCGTCAAAGAGAGATTGAAGCTCAACAGCAACAGCAAATATTAGAGGCTGAAGCTCAGCAGAGGGAGCTTGAGACTAGACGTTTAGAAATTGAGGCACAGTTGCAAATAGAAGCCACAAAGAAGCAACAAGCCGAGGAACAAACTAGGCAATTGGAGATTCAACAACAAATGGCTGACACTAACTTCAGGCTTGAATCACAGCGTATGGCAGCTGGGCATGGAAATACTAGTAATGTTTCAATAAATAGTGATAATAATCCCATCAGGACGCATAAGTATATAGAGTTGCCCAAGTTCAATGAGGAGGATCCTGAGGTTTTCTTTGCCCATTTTTATAAAATTGCCATCAGTATGAACTGGCCAAGGGATCAGTGGGTAGCCATTATGCAGTCTCAATTTAAGGGGCGTAGTCAGGAGGTTTTTACATCCCTACCTGACGCTCATAGCTTTGATTACGAATTTGTAAAGAAAAGCATCTTAAATGCATACCAAATAAATCCAGAGGCACACAGGCAAAAGTTTAGAAATCTAAGGAGGATAAGTGATCAGACAATAGCAGATTTTACTCGTCAGAAGACAAATTTTTGCAACAGATGGTTAAAGTCACTTTCAGTCACTGACTTTGATGCTCTAAAGAATCTTCTTATAATGGAAGAAGTATTGTCATGTCTCCCAGACCAGTTGTCTACTTTTATGGCAGAACAAAAGAATGTAACAGATATTTATGAGCTGTCAAAGCTCGCGGATGAGCATGAGTTGTTGACTAAGGCCCAGTTTACGGCCACTTCACCTAAGTCTAGTCGTAGAGTAAATTATAATGCTCACCGAACTCCTTATCAGAATCCATCCCGTCCTAGTGCTCCAGTTACTCCCATGAGCTCTTCTCTTACAAAACCTAACCCTGCTACTTCATTGTCAGGAATGTCAAATAATAATAAGGTTATTTCTAAACCTACAGTTGGTTCTACCAGTGTGTCCACTGTAAGGTCCTGTTCCCATTGTAAGAGAAAAGGCCATGGAATTAATTCCTGTTTTATATTGCACCCTGAGTTACGACCAACTGGTCTCATTTATTGCAGAGGTGTGCAAAATAAACTTACTAATAAACATGTAACTGTAAACCCCAATTGGGTGAAACAGTATTCACCATATATGTCTTCAGGTGAAGTTTTGTGTATTAATGGGAAGTGGAAGCCAGTGGTTATTCTTCGTGATACACGTGCTTCCCAAACCATAATTTCATCCAGTATTCTTTCTGATGTTGAAAAGAGAGATACTGGAAAGTTTGTTGTTCTTCAGAGTGTTGCAGGATGTAAAACTGTACCTCTAATAGACATTAATTTCAGATCCACCATTACACCAAGTTTATGCACTGTGGGTGTTAGTACACAGTTGCCCATCCCCGGTGTGGATGTTATATTGGGTAATGATGTGGCCATAAATCATGTTGTGGGTGAGATTGATCCCCGTTTGTGTAAACAGCCAGTTGCAGACCATGTTTATTCTGCCTGTGCTGAAGTTAGTTCTATGAATGAACCTGTTGTAGAAGATGGTTTTGTCCATTCTACCTGTGCTGATGTCAGTACTAATATAAATCCAGTTGTCAGTTCTGATGTTGTTACTCAAGCATTTGTTCCAGTAACCAGTACCCCTTCAGTGGAGAAGTGGGATGTGGTTGTTCCAGATTCTTGTGTGGCCGATTTAGTTGTTGAGAGTAAGCCTGATACTATGACTCTGCTTTATTCCAATAAATTGGGAAAGGATGTCCATGTACCATTGTCTTGCCCGCTCACTACGAACGTTGTGCCAGGAGTTGAGAGAAACTTAAAAGCCACGACTCTGTATTCCAGCCAAGTGAATGGTTTAGGACAAGATGTCGGGTTGGCAGAAGTATTCCCGCTCACTCCAAGTTTCGAATCAGTTGTCGAGAGTAAGTCCGTTGTAGAGGCCCCGCCTCACCCTAGTCAAGGTAATAGTATAGGGGTGGAGGTCAAACTACCTGTTACTTGCCCGCTCGTTTCAGATTCCCTTAATTTATGTGCATTGAGTAGAACTGACCCTAAGATTTCAGAGAGAAGCAAGGAGACAGTCTGTACTGTAGATCCAGTTTTGGAGAGTGTGGGAAAGCAGCCAGAGGATCAGCTTCTGTTGAGTAGATGGAGACCCATTGAGCCTCCCTCTTCAGTTGTCTGTGAGGATGTGACCCAGCTTGGTAGTGATATTATTGATTGTGAGCAGACAGTACTCCAAGCAGCTCCAGAAGTCATGGGAGGAAATTTTGGTAAAATCATTAAGAGTGGTAAAGTAGCAATTGGATCTAAGTTGCGGAGTTGTGATTCTTATTCTATGTGGAGTAAGTATTTCTCATTGTGTACATTGAGTCAGAGTGTGTGTAGGATGTTGAAATCTACTTTTATTCTGCAGGAGCCATTTTCTTGTGAAGTAATGGACTGTGGGACATCTTTGTCAAGCCTTGTGGTTGAGCAGAGAGAGAGTTTACTCAAGTAGGTTGTGCATCCAGTTCTGAGGAAGTGGTGAGTTATACTAGAGCAGTGTCTCTATATTCAGATCCAGTTAATTTTGATGCACGAGTGATAAAAGTGTATGTTCCACTTAAGTGTGGTGTTGACTTTCAGAGTCATATTGGAGTTGATTTTCAGAGTCATATTGTGGGTGAAGGATTAAATCATACTGGGGAGCAGATGTTTGAGGCTCCAGGTGTGTATTTCAAGTTGAGGGATAAGGTTATCCTACCTAGAGTTAATCATTGTGAAGGGTTTCAGATTGTCCTTGGGCGTTTCTCAGGTAATCTGCTGTTCATCTTCAAGATGTTAAGACCTTTAAACCTCTTGGTTGATTGGTTGTCATCAGACGTAAATCACTTGGGAAGTGATGGTGAGGGTTGTAAAGTTTTCGGCATGTTTTAGTTAGTCTTTTGGAAGACTAGACGGTTGATGAAAGTGTGTGTTGTGTTCAAGTTCACCATCAGGGGGTGTGAACTTGTCTTCGGAGTTATGATTGAGATATGGTGCCTAGGCATATGCCTGTTTTCTTTCACTGATCGTTATGACAGAGTTATGAGGCAATTGATTTCTGTGTTCCTTATGGATCATCTGAGTCAGTTCGATCAGGTAGTCCTTGCACTTATCTTGGGTTGTATTTCTTGGTTTGAAGGTCAAAGGTTTGCTAAGTCGGTGTCTTGTGTTTCGGAAGGTTCTATGAATGGGAAAGTCCTATGCATAATGGTGAGGTTTAATGCTAATTTCTCTAATTTTAGTATCCATTGGGCGAGAGTATGTGTTCCACAGAGGATCAAGAGTGATGAAGAGCAGATGTCTGTGTCAGAGCATACCCAGGAGAAGTCCCAAATCTACTCAACATCCAGTCAGCTTCAATTAAGCAGTTCAGCTCCAGAAAAAGGGAGTAATGGAAAATGGAGGCTGTCTTGGAAAAATTCACCATGTGAAAAAGGGATCACATGGAAATACGGAACTGATCTTGGAGAAATAGTAGAAACATATGAAAAGAAGTTAAATTGCCATGATAACTGTGTGAAAGCAGCTACCTTTATTGACAATTCTATTTATGCTACTAATGATACTGTTGTAGATAGGAGTGTGAAATATGATCTGAAACAAAGTGAAATAAATGAGATAGTACCTTGGAGAGATAAATTTGCATACTCCAGTGACACATATGTAGAACATAGTCATAAGACTGAAATTTCTGAGTTTCCTGTAAGACTATATTTGGAGTGTTTTCATTTTTGTCCAGAGATATGTTCTTATTACTTATACATGTTTGGTGAAATTAATACCATAAATCTCAAGTGTCATACATTTTCCTTTGAAAAAATGCCATTGATCTTCAATCTATTGCATTTTTTTTTCTTGGAGGTGGAAGTGTTACGTACTCCTAGCAGAATACGTATATAAATTTAAAATAACATTTTTTGTTCTATTATATCATTGCCTGTATATGTACACACATTGTGTTTTTGGTAAATTATCGTGTGGTGTGGCAGCGTCAGTGGAGACAGGAGCGCGGTTGCTTTGCACACGTCTAATACCTGTTAAATTCGGGAAAGCTGGACCTGTTCAGTTGGGAGTTCCAGATGTCACTTTTATTTAGTATATATAATTGTTTATTTTCTGTAATTAAACAGGTGGCATTGTACTTATATATTTTGTAAGTAACTATTATATGTAATTTGCAGTCTTATGTGTTTTGAGAACAAGTGGTTGTTCAATTAGTTTTAAATATTAAAAAGTCCTTAGTTTCCATCCCTCATCCTGGGATGAGGCAGACGGGAGGTGAGAATTTGGGTAGCGACAGAGCGAGAGTTCAGTAGCTTCGGGGGACCAGGAAGAGTAACATGTGGGAGATAAGTCTGTTACTTCTTGTTGTGCCATATTTTATTATACTATATTAGGAGAAGGACAATACCTTTTGTTTGTTGTATAAGTTAACTTGACCATCTGTGTTTTTATATTATACTGTCTTGAATATATATCTATATAATATTTTGTATCTATTCTTCAGTCCTAAAGGAAGATTTTTATTTATGTGCTCATTACTTATCAAGGGGTTATACTGGTGACCCGCTTTAGAGAGCAGCAGTGGTATCCCTAGACGTAATTAAAGCTTGGCTGCTGTAGGGTCACGAGCCGTAACGAATGATAGGTAACAAAGATGTCCTCATTCCTCTCATTCCTATGATTCCAACAGATATGCCATTTCAATTTAAGAGATTGTAATTTCCAATTCGATTGGCGTTTGCAATCACCATTAACAAAGCTCAGGGCCAATCTTTAGAATTGTGCAGTTTATATCTAGACACGGATTGCTTCTCACGTGGACAATTATATGTTGAGTGTTCTAGAGTCGGCAAACCAGACAATCTCTATATCTCCACAGACAATGGAACAAAAAAAAATATTGTATACCCACAAGCATTGTGAAATTAAACATATTAGAAACGTGTGCTTTCTCTTTTCTTTCTTTCCCATTTAACCAGACTGAGCCCCAGCAACGCGTGGCAGGTACTGCTAGTATATAATAATAAACTAATAATCGCTTAACTTACTTTTAAAATTGTCCTTAATTCTGATCCTTTTAATCTTGGATTCATGTCATGACTTACAAAAGCTGGTCTGGAGACCACTCTGAAGTTTACTAACTAAAGACTCAGTTTCTCAAATGATCATATGATCGACATGCTTGTAGTTGCTAGTAGTTACCATCAATTATTATTGTTGTGTAGACAAGTTACATTCCTTGTCGTTTAAATATTCTTGACAGGTGGGTGTCAGCAATTTCAACCTCTTACTTCAAGTCCTTTCTTACTCCTAGTCCTTTCCTACTTCTAACCCTTTTTTACTTGCAATACTTTCTTACTTCTAGCCCTTTCTTACTTCTAGCTCTTTCTTATTTCTAGCCTTTTCATACTTGCGCCCCTTTTTTACTTCTAGCCCTTTCTTACTAGTTCCCTTTCTAGCACTTTCTTACTTCTAGCCCTTTCTTATTTCTAGCCCTTTCTTACTTCTAGTCCTTTCTTACTTGTAGCCCATTCTTACTTCTAGCCTTTTCATACTTGCACCCTTTTTTTACTTCTAGCCCTTTCTTACTGCTAGCCCTTTCTTACTTCAAACCCTTTCTTACTTGCAATACTTTCTTACTTCTAGCCCTTTCTTACTTCTAGTCTTTTCTTACTTCTAGCCCTTTCTTACTTGAGTACTTTCTTACTGGAAGCTCTTTCTAACTTCTAGCCATTTCTTATTTATAGCCCTTTCTTACTTCTAGATCAATGATGTTCAATGATCGTCACACAAATATCATTGATCTTCAATGATCATCACACAAATATCATTGATATCAACGAGAATGATAATCTCATTGACTGATCAAGGAGAAAAACAAATTATCTGATTGATACATCACGCTAATGTGTTCTCTTTGTGCATTATTATTATTATTATTATTATTATTATTATTATTATTATTATTATTATTATTATTATTATTATTATTATTATTATTATTATTATTGATTTTATTATTAATATTATTTTAAATATTTTTGAGAAAATCCACTGAAGTTGTTTGGAGACACGAACCTGTGACTAAGGCTTTGCCAGCCGCATACTCTACCACTGTACCACCAATTTAGTTAAACAAGGCTTGAGTGTTAACAGTTAGGTAAGGCTTGAGTGTTGACAGTTAGGCAAGGCTTGAGTGTTGACAGTTAGGCAAGACTTGAGAGTTGACAGTTAGGCAAGGCTTGAGTGTTGATAGTTAGGCAAGGCTTGAATGTTGACAGTTAGGCAAGGCTTGAGTGTTGACAGTTAGGCAAGACTTGAGAGTTGACAGTTAGGCAAGGTTTGAGTGTTGACAGTGTTACGGTGCCCTCTCCTATTTCTTCCGTTTGCCTGCTTTAAGAGACATATCAGCTTTCTCTACTGATTCTCTGAGATACAGGGAGTCTGTTGGTATATGTGGCGACCAGATCGGCCGCCAGACAAGGGAGAAATTTACATTATAAGTTGTAGGTAAGGGGAAAGTAGCGCCCTGATATAAATGAAAGAGTACCCCCTACCTGCAGATATGTCGTTTTGTAAAGGACACTAGCCGATTGCGGATTGGCCGACTTAGGTCGCGGGCGACCAACCAGAGCCCGCCGTGACGTCACCGAGTGCCCCGGGCGGCGCCAACGTCAGAGCTGGTCTGACTACGAAGGGGAGAGAATGTTTCTCGGTCAGCTCTCAAGGATTTGAGGCTCTACAAGCCTTACTCAGTGGATTAGAGCTAGCCATCGCAGCCCACCATCGTTATTGGAGACACTGGGCTTCTGGGAAGCAAGAAGAAGCCAAGTTCATTGAGCAGAGGAGTGCTAAACTTGGAAAATTAGTCGGCGACGACGCTGGGCGGCGCCGCTTGACGCTGAGGGTCTGGAAGGTGTGGCGGGCAGGCTTAGCTGTGACCGGGTTGTTACCTATCGTACGTTACGGCTCGTGACCCTACAGCAGCCAAACTTTAATTACGTCTAGGGATACGAGACAACTGCTGTTCTCAATAGCGAGTCACCAGTATAACCCCTTGATAAGTAATGAGCACAATAATAAATCTTCATTAGGACTGAAGAATAGATACACAAGCTTATATATAAATATATTAAATAAATCTCAATAGCAAACAGATGATTATTTGGTCACAATATATCACATTAAAAATATCACTGTATCTTCCAGACATTAAATTAAAATGATTATATGTATGGCTATGACAGAACAAAAATGTATAACTTAACTCTGGTTCCAGATCAGCTACTCAATAACATAACGCGAGAGTCAAAACACATTGCCTTGCCCCGCGAACAAATTGCCAAAGTTACAATATTTATTATTTCAACAATGGAGCAATACATTGTGACAAGAGTAATCTTAAACTAACTTAATGAATAATTAATACATATTGATATACAAACATAAAGTAATAGTTTCTTTACATAGTAATTAAAATATGCATACAGAAGGGAATAATGGCATGCACACCCAGCAACGGACGATCCCACGACAATTTGCCAGATACAGTTCACTCAATTATTATTCACCTCTGTTACCCACATATGATCACATATAAATCATTAGTTCCCGTGGGAAAACTGAGCACACAAAGAAATAAAACAATCATTCCCACGATACGTTGGGCCTAACGCCAACACTGTAACATGAATGTACGTTTGCATAGAACATATAAGTATATCAATATACATGCTTGTAATTTACACACCATTATAAATGTACATATTAATTTATTTTCTTACGTATCTTATAGGAGTACGTAACACTTCCACCTCCAAGAAAAAAAATGCAATGGATTGAAGATCAATGGCATTTTTTCCGAAGTAAAAATGTTAAGTGAAAAGAAACATTTCATTTATGGTACATCAAAACTTCTTGACAAAGCATCAGCAATAACATTTTGCCTGCCTGGAATATGTTTGATTTCTACATTAAATTCCTGCAAAAACAATGACCAGCGCAGAATTCGTTGGTTCTTGACTTTCATCATATTTATAAAGATAAGGGGGTTGTGGTCTGTAAATACTAACACTTTATTTCCTGATAAGTAAATCTCAAACTTCTTAATTGACAATATAAGACCCAACGCCTCCTTTTCTACCACGGAATAATTTCTCTGAGCGGTATTAAATTTTCTAGAATAATAATACACAGGATGCTCAATCTTGTCTAAACCAACTTGAATAAGCACAGCACCTATTCCAACATCTGACGCATCAATGTGTAATATAAATGGTTTATCAAATTGGAGACTAGCAAGAATAGGTGAGGTGGACAATATGCCCTTTAGGTTCTGAAAAGCATTCTGACAATCTTGTGTCCACTGAAACTTTACTTGCTTGCGTAACAAATTTGTCAAAGGAGCAGCTACTGTTGAAAAATTTCTACAATAACGCCTATAATATGCACACATACCAAAAAACCGTTGGACTCCTTTCTTACTGGTCAACACTGGGTAGTCCACAATGGCTTGAATCTTATCTTGTAAGGGGATAATCTTACCTTGGCCTACCTCGTGTCCAAGATAAGTTATTGTACCTCTTGCCCAACTACACTTATTCATATTTATGGTTAACTTTGCGTTTTTCAACACTGTAAACAAATTCTTAAGGCCTAAGAGATGATCTGCCCAATTCTTACTGTACAAAACAATGTCATCAAGGTAGGTCCTACAATCTGGCACATCCTTGAGTAAGAAATTCATGAGTCTTTGAAAAGTAGCAGGTGCATTTCTCAAACCGAATGGCATGACATTAAATTCATACGCACCATCAGGTGTAACAAAAGCAGTAACCTCCCTAGCGTACTCTGTTAATGGAATTTGGTAATACCCTTTTGACAAATCAAGCTTACTTACATATTCGGCATGACCTATGGACTCAATACATTCCTCCAACAAGGGTAAAGGAAAAACGTCCACTGTAGTGTTCTTGTTCAGTTTCCTATAATCCACGCACAATCTCCAGGTTCCATCTGGTTTTGGCACTAACAAACACGGAGAGCTCCAAGTACTCTGACTTGGCCGAATGAAATCATGCTGGAGCAGATATTCCACTTCTGCTTGAATAATTTTCCTCTTTTCGGGATTCACTCGGTACGGATGTTGTCGAATGGGGGTGCTGTCCAGGAGCTGAATGTCGTGTGTGATGAGGTGTGTCTGGGTAGGAACCTCCCCAAACAGAGATGTATGGTTGTCCAGCAGAACCTGGAACTCATCACGTTGTTCCTCCTGTAAATGACATAGCATCTCCCTGCCATTGGAACTGGAACTGAGAAGTTGAATATTAACATCATGTCTCTCACTACAATTATCCTCAGGTGGTAACTCTTCCCGACTAAAACAAGCTACTACACCAGGTCCAACATAAGCTTTTAATCTGTTAATGTGCACAGTCATTTGGGGTTCTGAAAAATTAGGGCTAATTAGTTTATAAGTTAGGTCTCCCACCTTTTCTACCACTTGATAGGGTCCGGCGAACTTATGGGACATGGAAGTCCCCATACGAGGTTTCAACACCAACACCAAATCTCCGACATCAAAAGACCTGAGCTTAGCTTTGAACTTCTTGTCATATCTTACTTTCATGGCTTGTTGAGTCCTTCCCAGATGTTCTTTCGCCAACTCACGAGCCCGACACAACTTAGCCTTGACCTCACTCAAGTACAATCCGCTCTGATGAACAGAGACATCTCCCAACAACTTTTCTTGTAGCATTTTAAGAGGACCTCTTACTTGGTGACCAAACACTAGTTCAACAGGTGACCCAATGACTCTTGTAGCCCTTCTCTAGCAGCAAACAACACAAAGGGGAGATTCTCATCCCAATTACGTGGATGAGTTTCTCCGGTTGTCCTGAGCATTTGTTTCAAAGTCTGGTGGAAACGTTCAAGCCCACCTTGGCTTTGTGGATGATATGGACTGGATAATTTGTGCCGAATCCCTCGGGATTCGCAAAAAGTTCTGAAAACTTTAGAAACAAAATTTCCCCCATTATCACTCTGAATAACTCTAGGCATTCCAAACAACGAAAAGAATCTTTCAAGACACTTGATGAGATTATGAGCCTTGGTATTCCGTAGAGCATAAGCTTCAGGAAATCTAGTAGTCATACACATGAGAGTGAACAAAAACATGTTACCCGATTTAGTCTTAGGTAAAGGACCTACACAATCAATTACAACATGAGTAAATGGTTCATCAGGAACTACAATAGGTTGCAATGGTGCTCTAGGTACAGATTGATTTGGTTTACCAACAATTTGACAGGGTATACAGTTATGACAATATCTGACCACGTCTTTCTTTAACTTTGGCCAGAAAAAATATTTACTTATCTTATGGTACATATTCGTGATACCTTGATGACCTCCCATGGGGTCATCATGTGCAGCCTTCAGGACCTGCCTACGATAATCATTGGGGACAACGAGTTGGGTTCTAATCTCACAATCATCTGAAGAGGGAGTTCCCTTTGGTCTCCACCTTCTCATCAGAAGTCGATCCTTGAAGAAGAAACCCGTCCCTTCCTCCAATGCATCAACATTATCAGGAGCCTCAGAAATACACTTACTTAAACTAGGATCAGTAGTCTGTACAACACTTAAGGGCAATGACTCAGACTCAGCAGCGAGCGGGCAAGAACCTAGTAGCTTGATCTCTTTTCCCGATTGATCAGAATAAAATGGAGTCATAGCTACTTCGGCCTCACTCTCGACAACTGGCGCACTGGAGACAAGCGGGCAAGGTACAGATAGTTCAGCCTCCTCACCTTCACTTCCCTTGTGATTTAGGTTCGGCGGGGCTTCTACTACGGCCTCACTCTCATCATCCAGTCGAGTCATAAAGGAATCCTCAAGATCCACCTCCCACTCCTTTACTGAAGGGGTCCTGGTCTTGGGAACAGCAACCTCAGTGAAGACAGGATTACTCTCACCTGTTTGTCCCATTGATCTAGTTACAACACAAGCAGGGTAAATAATATCATCATCTGCTTCTGGTTGAGCTAATACATTATGGGGTTTAGTTAACATGATGGGACACTTGGGCCCTACAACCATTTGGTTGCCAAAATCATTACCTAGAATAATGTCTACCCCAGGAATGGGCAGTTGTTTACTTACACCAACATTACACCATCCTGAAGTATAGTTAGAATCAAGGTTAACTTGCAATAAGGACACTGGTTGCACACTACCGGCAATACCTTGGAGAAGCACAACTTCACCCAGATCTCGGGTGTCAACATCATCAAGTACCTTCTGGGTAATAAGAGACTGTGAAGCTCCAGTATCACGGAGTAATTGAACAGTCTTATGTCTACCATTATTACATAATAAGGTACCTGTGGAAATATAGGGTTTAAATTCAGCCATCCAATTTGGACTGACTGTAATACATGAAGAATTAATAGGTTGCAATCCTTTACTCATAATAAGACCAGTTGGTCGTAGTTCAGGATGCAAACTAAAACATGAAGAAATCACATGCCCCCTTCTCTTACAATGGGTACAATGTTTGACAGTGGACACACTGGTAGAACCAACTGCCGGTTTAGAATTAGCATTACTAGGCTTAGATGATCCTGGCAATGGAGTAACCATCTTAGGGTTAGTAAGAGAAGAGTTCACGGGAGTAACTGTCGCACCAGGAGGAGACTTATACTGATAAGGAGTACGGTGAGCATTAAAATTTACTCTACGACTAGACTTAGGTGAAGTGGCCGTAAACGGGGCCTTAGTCAGCAACTCATGCTCATCCGCGAGCTTTG
Organism: Procambarus clarkii; assembly: GCF_040958095.1. Classification (NCBI taxonomy): domain Eukaryota; kingdom Metazoa; phylum Arthropoda; class Malacostraca; order Decapoda; family Cambaridae; genus Procambarus; species Procambarus clarkii. The sequence continues at coordinate 20,568,868 of NC_091185.1, forward strand.
ACAGCTCATCAATATCTGTTACATTCTTTTGTTCTGCCATAAAAGTAGACAACTGGTCTGGGAGACATGACAATACTTCTTCCATTATAAGAAGATCCTTTAGAGCATCAAAATCAGTGACTGCAATTGACTTTAACCATCTGTTGCAAAAATTCGTCTTCTGACGAGTAAAATCTGCTATTGTCTGATCCCTTATCCTCCTTAGGTTTCTGAACTTTTGCCTGTGTGCCTCTGGATTTAACTGGTACGCATTTAGGATGCTTTTCTTTACAAATTCATAATCAAAACTATGAGCGTCAGGTAGGGATGTAAAAACCTCCTGACTACGCCCCTTAAATTGAGACTGCATAATGGCTACCCACTGATCCCTTGGCCAGTTCATACTGATGGCAATTTTATAAAAATGTGCAAAGAAAACCTCAGGATCCTCCTCATTGAACTTGGGTAATTCTATATACTTATTCATCCTGATGGGATTATTATCACTATTTATTGAAACATTACTAGTATTTCCATGCCCAGCTGCCATACGCTGTGATTCAAGCCTGAAGTTAGTGTCAGCCATTTGTTGTTGAATCTCTAATTGCCTAGTTTGTTCCTCGGCTTCTTGCTTCTTTGTGGCTTCTATTTGCAACTGTGCCGCAATTTCTAAACGCCTAGTTTCAAGCTCTTTTTGCTGAGCTTCAGCCTCTAATATTTTCTGTTGCTGTTGAGCTTCAATCTCTCTTTGACGAGCTTCAGCCTCTAATATTTTCTGTTCTTTTTGAGCTTCAAGCTTAGCATTGGCTATTTGCGCTTCTAACTCAAGACGCTTTAACGTCATCTGATCACTCGACTCCTCTCTTAACTCCTCTAGAATTTCTTCCTCTAACTCCCCATTCTCAACAAAATGCGTCACAATGACTTTCAATATTTGGGCTTTAACCATTCTATTGTTGGCGGTCAAATCCAAGTGATTTGCCATTTGTATTAACTCAGTCTTTTTAAGGTTCTGAATCCCTTCAAAGTCTGGGTAAGCCACCAACGCTGCAACTTTCTCCTCCATCGTTACTAACACTTGGCACTTGATTCACAAAAATAATTAAAAATAATGGCACTGCACTACACTTCACTGTAAAATTGTCACCACACTGAAAATTCGCTTGGCCTCACTGCACAAACAAAATATATAGGATGACTTACCTCAAAATCGTGAAACGTTGTTACTTGACACACAGGAAAGCTTGCTTGGCACATGGAATAGTTCTTAAGAAACACACAGACACTTGACACACTGGTACCTAGGAAGGCAAGGTTAGATTAGCATAGTTAAGTTAAAGTGGGAACAATATTTCCCGGCACAGGCCCCCATAACTCTTTGTTACCTATCGTACGTTACGGCTCGTGACCCTACAGCAGCCAAACTTTAATTACGTCTAGGGATACGAGACAACTGCTGTTCTCAATAGCGAGTCACCAGTATAACCCCTTGATAAGTAATGAGCACAATAATAAATCTTCATTAGGACTGAAGAATAGATACACAAGCTTATATATAAATATATTAAATAAATCTCAATAGCAAACAGATGATTATTTGGTCACAATATATCACATTAAAAATATCACTGTATCTTCCAGACATTAAATTAAATTGATTATATGTATGGCTATGACAGAACAAAAATGTATAACTTAACTCTCTGGTTCCGGATCAGCTACTCAATAACATAACGCGAGAGTCAAAACACATTGCCTTGCCCCGCGAACAAATTGCCAAAGTTACAATATTTATTATTTCAACAATGGAGCAATACATTGTGACAAGAGTAATCTTAAACTAACTTAATGAATAATTAATACATATTGATATACAAACATAAAGTAATAGTTTCTTTACATAGTAATTAAAATATGCATACAGAAGGGAATAATGGCATGCACACCCAGCAACGGACGATCCCACGACAATTTGCCAGATACAGTTCACTCAATTATTATTCACCTCTGTTACCCACATATGATCACATATAAATCATTAGTTCCCGTGGGAAAACTGAGCACACAAAGAAATAAAACAATCATTCCCACGATACGTTGGGCCTAACGCCAACACTGTAACATGAATGTACGTTTGCATAGAACATATAAGTATATCAATATACATGCTTGTAATTTACACACCATTATAAATGTACATATTAATTTATTTTCTTACGTATCTTATAGGAGTACGTAACACGGGTCACGTTCACTGAGGGTTTTGGAGGGACGACACCGTTCCTAGGGCAAGGAGCAACGCCTTGTGGAGGGGACGAGTGTGTGCATATAGTGATTAGCTCAGTGCCCACTGGTGAACCAGGATTGGGATACCTGAATCTCTGGGAGTGGTTCGGTGATGACGCAAAAGCATCACGACACCTGAGGACCTGTGGAACGTTCCTGGATCATCATGGACCGACTCAGGAAGCGTGGGAACCTTACACCATCGAGGGACAGGCGTCGTGAGCCAGGAATGTAAAGGTAGATCATTTTCCCTCCCATTACCCCTTGTGTGAGTAGGCTAGATTGGCCATGATATTTACTTATGTATGTGGCAGTATGACATTAATACTTTAGTAGTAGGATAGGCTGCAGGGCAGCTTGTGTCCAGGACTGTCAGAGAGGACAGAGTGTGTGGACGGCAGGACAGGTGAAGAGGAGGTGCCGACGTGGTGAAGAGTCCCTTCTGTGAGAGAGTGTGTGATTCCTTTCTAATCTGCCCAGTTGAAGGAGGTGTTGGAGGTCGTGAAAGAAGAGTTGCTGTTGATCTCCAGATTTATTATTCCCACTATTTTCATTTTCTGTATTGACTGTGATTGTATGTGTGATCATGTAATTTGTGTCAATAAATTCACACATTTTATCATCGTATTTAAGTGTGCCTCCATTATCAATCCGTTCTCGCACTTTCTTACAGTCAATATTGACTTATTAAATACGTGCATATGTGACATACTAAACATACTAGTTTACCTTGAAAAGCTTCATAGAAAACACCGACCTTACCTAACCTTCTTAGTATGTTAAGATAAGCATCTTATTGCTTCTTATTTACAATTATTACTTAACCTATCAACGGTATAGGTTAAGTAATAATTGTAATTACGAAGCAATAAGATGCTTATCTTAACATACTAAGAAGGCTAGGTAAGGTCGGTGTTTTCTATGAAACTTTTCAAGGTAAACTAGTATGTCACATATGCACGTATTTAATAAGTCAATATTGACTGTAAGAAAGTGCGAGAACGGGTTGCCATTACATTCTTCTCTATGAGAATATACGAGGGTTATCATAGTACCACCTAGGGAACATCACGTTTTCTATAAAAGCTTTTATCGTCTGGAGAGTGGTAAAACAGCACAGACTTATATAAAAGTGTACCCTAGGCCATCCGACCAGTATCGGAGCCGGAATGGTGGAAACATTGTGGTAACAAGAAACGTAGTGGCTGGAGTGAGGTAAAGCCTCACAGACTTTTATGGGAGAGTACCTTGGGCTGACAGTCCAGTGGCAGATCTACAGGAGTAGCAACACTCTGGCAACAAACAGTATAGAATACACCCACTGAACTGCATCGCTGGGGTGCAGATATACTAACCCAGCTGGCGAAAAGAAGATAGGGAAGGCAGGCGGGAAAGGAATTCCTGCAACCTTTTTGTCTGGCAGGCAAGACTCAGGGAAAGTTATTGTTAAAGGTAAGCCTGAGTCTTCCTTCACTTCTCCACGGGTCTAGGCCGGAACTGTTAACAGCAGTTTCCCTGTGGTTGACTGAAGGGCTCCCAGGGTGAATCAGTGGCACCCCCACAGTGGTGGGAGCAAAGACCTGCAGTGGTGGGCATTGCTGGTTCTCTCCAGTGAGACCAAGGAGACTCCGGTGAATCCCGGGAGTCGGAGGGGCTGTGTATTCTGCCTTCTGAGCCCCTAGCAGCCGATTGCTAGCAGAGCCCCAGCCCATCCCCCATGACAACAGGCAAGGCTTGAGTGTTGACAGTTAGGCAAGGCTTAAGTGTTGACAGTTAGGCAAGGCTTGAATGTTGACAGTTAGGCAAGGCTTGAGTGTTGACAGTTAGGCAAGGCTTGAGGTTGACAGTTACGCAAGGCTTGGGTGTTGACAGTTAGGCAAGGCTTGAGTGTTGACAGTTAGGCAAGGATCGAGTGTTGACAGTTAGGCAAGGGTCGAGTGTTGACAGTTAGGCAAGGCTTGGGTGTTGACAGTTAGGTATTGCTTTGGTGTTGACAGTTAGGTAAGGCATTGGTGTTATTGGTGTTGACAGTTAGGCAAGGGTCGAGTATTGACAGTTAGGCAAGGCTTGGATGTTGACAGGTATTGCTTTGGTGTTGACAGTTAGGCAAGACTTGAGTGTTGACAGTTAGGCAAGGTTTGAGTGTTGACAGTTAGGCAAGGCTTGAGTGTTGACAGTTAGGCAAGGCTTAAGTGTTATTTCTTAGAGTTAGACTTTATGGCTTTAGATTTACACTTAATAGACTTTAGAATAACACTTCGCAGTCAATGCTGCTGCGTTTTTCATTATTTTCCATCTTTCTGATGACATAAAAATTCAATTTATAATTGTAATATACTAATCTACATAAAATCAACATTGATCCTAGGGAATTGGCAACCGACTGGGCTCAAAGAAACTTCATAAACATGTATCTTCCTTCTTCTTCTTCTTTTTTTTCTTCTTCTTCTTCTTCATCTTCTTCTTCTTCTTCTTCTCCTCCTCCTCTGCGATGCGTGCAGTTTGCATGAAGGTTTGTCCTCCCGATGACTGCATGATTGGTGATGTTGATAGATAAGGAACTCACAGTAGCGCATCAATGTTCATAATTTGGCAAAGATTGGAAGTTATCGATGTCGTCTGTTTGTGTGAGGATAAGGAGAAAAATAAGCATATGAATGTAAATGGACTCAGGATGGCAAAGATGAGGAGTTGTGTTAATCGTGGTATCAAGTGTTGCTGTTTTAGGAATAGTGTGGATTAGTTAAGAGACTGAGTTTGTGAGTCAAAGTATGTTTGGGAGTTGGTCGCAATTCACATAGCTTAGGGAACATTTTGGTATGGCAAGTTAGAGTACATTACGTTTCATGGGATTAACGTGAATAGGGTTAGGTTAGGTTGGGGTAGGTTAGTTGATGATGGGTTATGTTATAATGTCGAATATCGGATATTTTCGTGTAGGATGTGATTACATCGGTCTTCTTTGACGGGCCATTAGTACAGCGTGTTGAATATCGGGGAGTGGTTGGAGGATGTGTCGTGGGAGACTGGGGTTCATGTGGATATTCAGCCACAGTGCTAGGTCATTGGGAGGTGAGTACAGCTGGGGGGATTCTTACTCATGGTACCGGTGGTTGGGGTTTGTGGCAAGTCAATCCGGGAAGTGACTGGTAAGGCGTGCTAAGTAGTTATTTAGGAGTTTGTCCAACATCAGTTTAAACGATTTTTATGGGGCAATGGTAGCTGTGTTAGGGCGGATGACATTGTCTGTAAATGTCGATGGGGGTGTTTGTTGGGACAGTCTCGGGGATGGGTTGGTTTACTTGAGTAAAGAATTTAAACAGTCGGTCCAGCGTCTTTTCTAGTGCATTTTCAATGCGAGTGACAAGAGTTTCAACAAGATCGGGACTTAGTTGTACGTTTTGTGGGAGAGGATTGGACCCTGGGGTGCGGGATTGTCGGTGACAGACATATCAGGTCGCTTCATAGGTTTATGAGTGGATATCTAAAGATATCCATATCTTCAGGAAACTGTGAGAGTATTAATTGAGAGCAGGACACACCACCCTGGGATACCACCATGTGCTCCCAGGCGGCCAGCACCCCAGGGGAGACCCCAGCTGGGGGTGTCCCAGCCCTCACGCCAGCTGGGCCCACCCGCCACGGCTCCCCACACCCCAGCCTCATCAGCGCTATGAACAGAGTTCAATTATTCCCTGTTGAAACGCAAAGTGTTGTCGATGAGTATCACGATGCAACTGATCAAGATCATGAACAAAGTGACAGTGAGAGTGAGAACGTTAATGAAGATAAAAGAGTTCATGATGTGAATACAGGTGCTGATAAACTCTGCTTGAAGGAACATAGTAGTGGAGATTATGATGAAAGCTATTGTGATAACGATCAATTTGAAGCCAGTGACGCCTGTAGTGATAATGAAGGAGTGGGACTGGACGTGGATGACATCCTCGGACAGCACGCAACATATCCCAGGTGGTTCCTTCGGAACAATATTAAAAATCTGGTGACAGGTGATGTGCTCACCGAAGACGAAAAAGACACCATAATAATGTTCTACAAAGAGTATCGAGATTTACTTGTTCTTGTGCAACCGCAGACGTGATAAACTAAAAATAATGAACAATGGCGCCTTCTCAAACTCATAAAAACAAGTACAGTGTCATCAAGATACTCAGCTGGAATATTGCTTCTCTTAGAAAACGGTATTCTGACCTCCATCATAAGGTTATGACTGAAGACGTAGATATTGTCTGCCTCCAGGAAACCCTAACTCCCGCAGGTAAAACCCCACAGAATTTGCCTAGTTATCAGTGCTATAATCCCAGATCAAAAAATACGTGTCTCATGTATGTTAAAAAATCCCTGCCGCATGAGCCACTTCCCGCCCAACAACGAGAGGGCTTTCAATATCATGGTATCCGGGTACACTTTGGTAACTTTACACTTAATGTTTTGAATGCCTATGCACCTACTGGCCACCTCCAGTATACTGACCTACCTAATTTTGCAGGTACTGACCCTACGATCTTAATTGGGATTTAAATGCTAAACACAAACAATTAGGGGATCAATTCACAAACACCAATGGGAAAGATTGTTGGCACTTCTCGATGTATATAAATGATGTTGAAATTATCAGTAAGAATCAACCAATGCAAATATATGGAGGAGTCCTAGATAGGTGCATTGGCTTTAACCTGTCATACACTACTCATGAGACTGATATTATGGATGACTTGATGTCTGACCATTTAGCCATAAGAGCTAACATACACGTGGCTAATGTTCACCTACCTGGCACTAAGCTGAATAGACGCAGGCTAACAGTAAGAAAAGAGCAAGAAAAATTCTTTATAGACAGAGTAGCACATTGGTATAACAATTATGAGCCTGAGAATGTACAACAGTTTTATGATGACCTCGTGAATAAAACCTATGAGTCCATCAAAAATAGTGAGTCACACCAAACAAAAAGACGTACTGGTAAGCAGGTCTGACACAACTAGTACTATGATGATGCTAAACTGAAAGAGCTTAAATCAATTGCTAGACAGTTGGGTAAAGCATATAAGAGCCTTAGAACTCTTCAAATGTTAAAACTGTTTCAGGCTGCGCTTGCGCGGCAAGGGAGAGAATGATTGAACTGAGACAAACGGAATGGGAGGATTTTGTTAGTGGACTTAACCTGCATACTCCCCAGGACAAAGGCCTGGAAAGGCATAAACAAAATTATTGGCAAAAATAATAGACAAGTTTCACACCCAAACCCACTACAAAAAGCCAATCAGTTAATTACAAAATGGGCTCAGGTTTCCAGCTTTGAAATGTTACCAGCTAGCACTAGGGGGAAATTGCAGGCGTGGTCCCACTGACATAAATGCTCTCATAGATTTCATGTTGAGCAAGCAACATGATGAATGTGATGTTCCATATACAGATTATGAATTGGATGCAGCCCTCTCCAGGGGCAGTAGCACTGCTCCTGGTGAGGACGATATCACCTATGATATTCTAAGACTCCTACATCGTGTACCCGGTAACCCATTACTAGAATTGTTTAATGCGAGTTATGCCACTGGGCAGCTACCAGTATCATGGACCACCAGTCTTACTGTACCTGTACCAAAGCCTGGCCATCTTTATGTTTTCCGTCCCATCTCACTGACCAGTTGCATGTGCAAAACCTTTGAGAGAATGGTGCTTAATAGGTTATTGTATAGAGTTAAAGAGCACATGTCACCAGATATCAATGGTTTCACACATGGTAAAAGTGTACACAACCGTATCACAACCTTTCTTACTGCTCATGGAGATAAAAGGCACAAGTACACAACATTTCTTGATTTAAAAAATGCCTTTGAAATTTCTAATAGGGAAGTGATTATGTATTAATTACCGAGAATGGATATAGGTGGACAATTATTACAATGGATATGGGGCAATCTTAACAACCAGAAGTCCTCTGTACTGTTCCAAGGCTACAAGAGTGAAACTAAATTAATGCAACTAGGCACCTCATATAGAGGAGTACTAAGTCGTACCTTGTTTAATGTTCTAATTAATGCCTTACTAAAATCAATCCCAACTAGTCCGGCAAACGTCACTATCAGCTATGCAGATGACATCCTTGTACATACTAAAAGCCACCGCGAAATGCAAACAGTCTTAAATTGTATACATACAGCTTGTGAGAGCCTTGGTCTTGTAATCAACACTGCTAAAACTAAGGTATTCAACAGACAAATTGGCAACCGCAAAAGTGTACCACGAAAACTTAAGATAGATAACATACCAATAGACTATGTCTCTTCTTTCAAATACCTTGGTGTCTCTGTCCCTTGTACCTCAACTGCAGTCAATAAGTCAATTGCTCTCTTTGACTACCTCGATGATTTTAAAGATAATTTTCTTATCTGACTCATATTGCAACCGAGAAACCCATGGTCAAAACGTATCAAACCCGTTTAACTTAAAATATTGATCATTTGAAACAGTATTTTACTACATTTAATGATGATCTAAATGTGGATGTGATAAACAACGTTAATAATCTCTCTATTCTTGATATTGCAATGGACATTAATCCTAGTAAAATATTCGATATAAATATGAAACCTGAAAAAGTTCATATATTGATATTCCCACCTATGATTCCAATAAAAAAATTATATGAATGTTAGAAACCACCCTTCCTAACATTCTTTATACGCCTCAAATAGGATTCGTTATCCTTGAAAATAAATGTTGTAATGAAATGTTTGTTTAAAGAATACAATTACATTTTTACCAAATATATTAACTCGAGGTACCAGCACAAACTTTATTGTTGAAAATTCCCTAGGGAATAATACCCAAAATACTATATCATCCATCAGTAATTATTTGGCTGAAATTGTTTAAATTATAATAAATTGAAACAAAACAATGACTACAACATCGACCAATGATGTTAATACTCTTAGCAGTGCCTTAAAAAATAAACAGTATAAAAAAGCTTTCCAAATCTATTTAGATTTTGAAAAATCTATTCTAAAGACACTCCTTACACACACCAAAATAAAATTTCACTATGAAAATAGTTCAGAGACTCTAAACCCATTTCCTCTGATAATATGTTACACCCTATTTAACTTAGTAATACAAGAAGATGGGAAAAAGAGAGATAAAACAATTTGAACCGAAGGAAAACAATATTCAAGAATTAAATGAATCTTTTGAAAATACCAATAATATCGACCGAATAGTGGGTTCATCACTCATTAACGACTTTTTAACTAACTTTATATTTTGTGTGATCAAGGAATTTGAAAACGAAAATATGGACGCACCCAATCTCATGAACAGAATTTTTGGTGTATATAAATTCTTTGAACGGTTTCTATCCAACCCGTTCTCTTAAAAATAACGTCACTTTTGGCTCGTATGCGCGATATGGCCAAATTTGGACGTAATTTGAAATGAAATCGACTCACAAAAGTGACGTACTGTTCCGTTTTCTGTTTGAGTCGTCCGGCCTACTCGGCAAGCTTAGAAAAGGATTCTTTCCATTCACGTTTTTCATAACGTTTTGAAACTTTATGAGAATTTCCTGCCCACCTAACCTACCAGAGGACCCTTAACTTACTGTTGTTGAAAAAAAATCCCAAATTTATATTAATTTTTTTTTTCATTTTCAAATTACGTCCATATTCGGCCATACGGGCAAACGGCCAAAAGCGACGTTCTTTTTAAGAGGACAGGTTGTTCTATCTGCCCTTGAACGTAGTCATCTTCATACACCGAAATCAATCTTTGCCCAACTGACTTACCTTTCTTATCTGTTATGTAACCGCATGAATGAACTCATTAAAAGTTGTGTAAATATGAACACTGTCGCTAATTCTAAAATAGATGAAATTCAAAATACCTTTCAAACTAATTTGACCCAAATGGATATTAATTATAAATTTTGTATGCAACAGTTACATGAACATTATCAACGGCAACTTAAAAATTCTCAAGAGGTCTTTAAAAACAACATTGAAGAAATTTATAGAAAAACTGAGGAAAGTAAAAATGAATTATGCGAAAGGGATAACTTTTCAAATATCGACACTATACGCGAAAAAGAATTAATGTTAAATAATCAGCTTGAGTTGATATAACAACTCATACATAATATACCAATGGACGAAAGTGAAGATGATGAAAATAGTTAATAAGTATTATACAAATAAGAAGACATAATATCAAAATACAGAGAATTTTGTTCTCATTGTGAGGAAATTTGTACCCATGTGAGAGGACGACATTGTCTACTGTTTACTTGAGAATTTTCTGCTTCTTGTTTATTTATTAATAGTAACTGATCGTTTTCACACGAAATGACAAAGTAGTCACATTGTATCTTTTCTTTGTTTTCGATAGTCGATGTTACTGTCCCAAAGATTTCTTTTTCACAGAAACATATTTAGGATAAGAGAGCTGTGTCACCATAAGACAGACACTTTGCTAACTTTCCCTGAGGCGGGGGTTCTGTTCTTTTGCTACTACTATTATCATCAATTTTTCCATTTAAACCTTTAGAGAGAATAAAAGTATCTATTTTTTTATTTGATGAAGGGGTATATTGAAAGCTCCAAATTCTTTCACCACATCACGTATTGTATAATGCTTGATAGATATCAAGCGACTATATTGCTGTTTGACTGTTCCATCATCATCATATGTCTCCATCATCATATGTCATCATCATCATATGTCATTCCTAAAGCATTATAAACAGCCCAATTATCTATCAGTATTGATCTCATATCTGAATGTTTAGGGTATTTATTGACAATAGATTTGTATAACTTACTAACACCATATTTATTTTTGGATAAAACACAGTCATAATACGTTAGAATATGAGTAAAATATTGACACATGTTCAATAGTGTTAAAATATTTTGGATATATGATCGTTTAACTGCCGACCATAAAATAAGAATGTTATGTTTGTTGGTGGCTTTCATATAATCTAACATTTCATATAAGAATGGGCGTGTGTACACTGAAGGAAAACTATCTGACAAATTCAATTGCAAATGTTGTTGTTCATCATATACAGCTAATGTATTATCAAAATCAAAAATGAGAAGAACAGGTGCCCTCTTTTCCTCATTAAGATATTGTACATATTTAAAAAAAAACATATCCTGAGAAAAATCTTCAATATCTAAGCTCTTTTTACTATTAAAATAATTATTACTATTATTATCATCGTTGTTTACTGGTGACAATATATTACTAGTAGTAATATTAATATCACTAGTAGTAATAGTAGTTCTAGTAGTAGTAGCAGTATTATCATTAGAAGCATCATCATTAGTAGTAGTTATATTAGAAGGAAAATATGACAAAAGTGGATTTGTATTCATATTCCACGACATTGTATTTTAATGTGTTTAAATTTTATTTTTTATTTTAAATAATCTATTTACTTAATTGTCTAACAAAGTAACAATAGGTAACATTGGATGACCAAATAATGTCGAAGGTATATGTTTTATTACTTCCTCAATGAAATGTTTGTTAGAGTGCCGCATTTTCTCGGTGGGCAGTATATTTTTCTCGAGCAAACATTTTAAATGAATCATAGTATGGACGATAATAACACAGATATTAAGAGCTGACATTCCCAATCCTTGTAGACTAATGTTGAACATTTCTCCATTAGACACATTTACAAATGTGTTATATAAAATACGATGTGAACGTAACACTTTATATCGCTTATCTGCTCCAGGCATAACCAAACTGTAGGCATCTAAGCCACTTACCAGAGACCGGTCATTATTCTTGTTTAATGAGTTTTTGTCCTCATCTATAATTGTTTTATAAATGCTTTGTAATTCATTTATTGAATAAACAATATACACATTATTAGTAATATGGTCAAAGTAAAGATTAATATACTCACAATCTTGAGAATAGAGGAGTTTTTCCACTTTGATATCGATTACCTTCTAATACCAAACTCAAAATTTCAGTATTTACTTCCATTCTACTCTCCTCAAAATCGACAAAAAGATAATTTGCTGGGGGTGATCTTGATTTTTATTTATTTTCAAACCAACCAACAAACAAAAATTGATCAGCACCTCCAAATAAATTTTCAATTGTTCTAGATGTAAGTTGCTGAGCCACATGTCCCATAAACCTAATCCAGTTATGATAAACTTTATTTATAATAAATTGGGCACTTTCATGGGTATATATTGGAGCCGTGATTGGCTCAGCTTTGATAATGTTACTTTTTCCTAGACACTCTTCATTATACTGTAAATGTCTTTCTACTCTAGCTAAGCGTGTTCTTTCCTCTAAATCATAATCATCAATATAAACATCTTTATTAAGGTTGTGTTTTCGTTTTTCCTATGACCATCTGTGTTTACACGATATGCGTCACTGGGGGTAAGAGTCCTGCTGCTGTTTGGACATATGACATACGTTGTTGCTGCTTTCTTCCTTATTTATTGTGTTCATTATTTCTTTCTCTAGTTATTTTTGTTGTTGTTTTAGCTTCTGTTGTTGCAGTTGTTTGTTTTTTTCTACAATTAATATAAGATTTTTTATTAACACCGGTGCTGTAGATTCCTCCTTTTGAGGAGAAATAGGCCATTGACTCAAGACTTTCTGTTTCTTCTTCTTCTTCCTCTTGTTTTTCTCTTTTTTTTAACATGTTAGTGACAAATGTATTATTATGCATTGTTTCTTTTTTAATTATTTTTAACTACTTTAAATTTTATTGTATTTATAAATACATTCTTTCATGTTCAACTCATTTTCTTGGAATAAGTGTCTCAAATATCTTCATCTTGTGTAATTCTTGTAAATTTTGGCAGGGTCCCCCAATGTCGAACGAGAGACTTAGATGACACCAGCAGCAGAGACGGAGGTAAAATTTTAATATTTTTCAATAATAATAATAATAATAATAATAATAATAATAATAATAATAATAATAATAAATCTGATGGCCAGGTTATCAACTACCGATATTTTAAAATTACTCGAGGAACAGAAACGGCAAAATGTCAATCCGCATTTACTAGACTTGTACAATCCAAGAAATGATGGAACTGGAAACAAGGACCTGGATGAGTTTCCGCTGGTATATGATTCAATGTTATATAAGTTTATCGTATATATAAAAGAATTCAAATCTAAATTAGGTAGTAATATTGCTATTAATGAAAATATAATAAACAGTGCTTATCATGTTCCCCTCAATATATATTAGGACATTACCTTATGGGTGATACAAGTATTAATAGAGATTATCAAGAATTTCAGCAGGAACTAGCTGATATTGGTCAGGCTTCGGCTAGTTTTGCCCTAGGTAATATGGTAACCACTAATTTGGATTATACAATGTGGATTAGGTCTGAAGATTTACAACTCAATCGTATATTTATTGGTCGAGTATATCTGACAGTATCACAAATGCGTCAATTAATAAGTCAGTCACCACACCGAGCTCATTAAATATTAGGTTTCAGTGATGTTACCACACCTTCGAAATTTGAAAAACTAATTAACCAGGAAAATGCTGCTAAATTCTTTGATTTTATTCCATTTCTTCGTAACCCTCAAACTGTTCTTGAAAAAGACATGGTATATATTACCGAAAAAATAGTATATTGTAAAAATTAATAGAAAAAAGAAAAGAAAATGTTTAATAAAAAATAGTTTATAACTTTTTGGAGACAAACTTTTTATTTTTATTCTGGTGTGTTGAGAATAATAATAATATTAAAAGAATTTGCTTCTGATTAACTCTTAATTGCTTACTTCTCTTTTTTTATTTGTCTTTGATTCTATTATTTGACCTCCCTTCAAAGTCGACATAGTCAAGGAAAGTTTGCCTAAGTATCGCTGAGTCGCATCAGCCTATATGCGCTTGGGGTTTGGTTCTACTGGTCGTTCTCTTGCAGGGAACTGGTGATTTCCCTTTGATCAGATGGTGTATATTCCCGTTTCCATTCGTTCTGACCCACTACCATCGCTAGCAACATCACCACCCCATATTGAGGATGATACCACCAGTATCATCCTCAATATTCTCATAAATAGTTATTCTTCTCGATATTTTCAATAATCTTTTCAGTCTCTTAACAACTACCTAGTTGAAGTAGCTTCCAGGCCCTACCTGGGAAATAATAATGTTATTCAATTAATAGTTGTAATTTTTTATCAATTATAACAAATTTGAATTATAGCAAACACCATGTATTAAGTAAGCCAAAACACCACTCAAACATCTAATATTTTTACCGTTGGTAATTTATAATTTAGATCGTTAGATAAGATTCATGACGAATGCTTTATATATCCTCTGGACACTATAGGTCATCATTAGTAATAAGTTTTTTACCTATTTCTATCTGATTAGGTGAAAAATATATAAATAAATAAGACCAAAGAATAATACTAAGAATAGTTAGAATAACGATATATAAAATATCATAGATACAAATTTTTTGTGTAATTAAACAACATTTATTTTAGTAACTATTCTATGCGATGGTAAATCTGGAGTGGTAAGACTTTTTATAAATAATTGATATTATGGGTATTATTAGTATTACATGATGATATGTCTGATAATACAATTCGAGGTTCTTGTGGAGTTAACTGTAATCCCTCTTCATATTCTCCATTCTCTCTCTCTCGTGTGTGTGTGTGGGACAATTGTATTTATTCATAGCACATCTCATACTTTCTATATCCCATTGCTGTGTAATGGGTGGACTAATAATATGGACGCGTTCCAAAGAAATCTGCATCATAGTTGTATATATATATATATATATATATATATATATATATATATATATATATATATATATATATATATATATATATATATATATATATATGTCGTACCTAATAGCCAGAACGCACTTCTCAGCCTACTATTCAAGGCCCGATTTGCCTAATAAGCCAAGTTTTCATGAATTAATGTTTTTTCGTCTACCTAACCTACCTAACCTAACCTAACCTAGCTTTTTTTGGCTACCTAACCTAACCTTACCTATAAATATAGGTTAGGTTAAGTTAGGTAGGGTTGGTTAGGTTCGGTCATATATCTACGTTAATTTTAACTCCAATAAAAAAAAATTGACCTCATACATAGAGAAAAGGGTTGCTTTATCATTTCATAAGAAAAAAACTATAGTAAATATATTAATTCAGGAAAACTTGGCTTATTAGGCAAATCGGGCCTTGAATAGTAGGCTGAGAAGTGAGTTCTGGCTACTAGGTACGACATATATATATATATATATATATATATATATATATATATATATATATATATATATGTCGTACCTAGTAGCCAGAACGCACTTCTCTGCCTACTATGCAAGGCCCGATTTGCCTAATAAGCCAAGTTTTCATGAATTAATACATTTTCTCTATTTTTTTTCTTATGAAATGATAAAGCTACCCATTTCATTATGTATGAGGTCAATTTTTTTTTATTGAAGTTAAAATTAACGTAGATATATGACCGAACCTAACCAACCCTACCTAACCTAACCTAACCTATCTTTATAGGTTAGGTTAGGTTGGGTAGCCGAAAAAGTTAGGTTAGGTTAGGTTAGGTAGGTTAGGTAGTCGAAAAACACTTATTTCATGAAAACTTGGTTTATTAGGCAAATCGGGCCTTGCATAGTAGGCTGAGAAGTGCGTTCTGGCTACTAGGTACGACATATATATATATATATATATATGTCGAACCTAGTAGCCAGAACGCACTTCTCAGCCTACTATGAAAGGCCTGATTTGCCTAATAAGCAAAGTTTTCCTGTATTAATATATTTTCTCTAATTTTTTTCTTATGAAATGATAAAGCTACCCATTTCATTATGTATGAGGTAAAAAAAAAATATTGGAGTTAAAATTAACGTAGATATATGACCGAACTTAACCAACCCTACCTAACCTAACCTAACCTATCTTTATAGGTTAGGTTAGGTTAGGTAGCCTAAAAAGTTAGGTTAGGTTAGGCTAGGTAGGTTAGGTAGATGAAAAATCACTAATTCATGAAAACTTGGCTTATTAGGCAAATCGGGCCTTGCATAGTAGGCTGAGAAGTGCGTTCTGGCTACTAGGTACGACATATATATATATATATATATATATATATATATATATATATATATATATATATATATGTCGTACCTAGTAGCCGAATGCACTTTTTGGCCTACTATGCAAGGCCCGATTTGCCTAATAAGCCAAGTTTTCCTGAATTAATATATTTTATCTATTTTTTTTGTTATCAAATGATAAAGCTACCCTTTTCATTATGTATGAGGTCAATTTTTTTTATTGGAGTTAAAATTAACGTGAATATATGACCGAACCTAACCAACCCTACCTAACCTAACCTAACCTATCTTTATAGGTTAGGTTGGGTTAGGTAGCCGAAAAAGTTAGGTTAGGTTAGGTTAGGTAGGTTAGGTAGTCGAAAAACAATTAATTCATGAAAACTTGGCTTATTAGGCAAATCGGGCCTTGCATAGTAGGCCGAGAAGTGCGTTCTGGCTACTAGGTACGACATATATATATATATATTTTTTTTTTTCAGTTATATATATATATATATATATATATATATATATATATATATATATATATATATATATATATATATATATATATATATATATATATGTCGTACCTAGTAGCCAGATATATATATATATATATATATATATATATATATATATATATATATATATATATATATATATATATATATATATATAGCTGAAAACTCACACCCCAGAAGTGACTCGAACCCATACTCCCAGGAGCAACGCAACTGGTATGTACAAGACGCCTTAATCCACTTGACCATCACGACCGGACATAATGAGGTGATAGCCGAGGCTATTTGAACCACCCCACCGCCGGCTCTCGGATAGTAATCTTGGGCATAGCATTTTACCAAATCACCTCATTCTTTGGGGCACACGTGAGGAGCACAAATGCAAACAAGCCTGAATGGTCCCCAGGACAATATGCAACTGAAAACTCACACCCCAGAAGTGACTCGAACCCATACTCCCAGGAGCAACGCAACTGGTATGTACAAGACGCCTTAATCCACTTGACCATCACGACCGGACATAATGAGGTGATAGCCGAGGCTATTTGAACCACCCCACCGCCGGCACTCGGATAAAGATAGGGTGTGCCCCAAAGAATGAGGTGATTTGGTAAAATGCTATGGCCAAGATTACTATCCGAGTGCCGGCGGTGGCACTCGGCAATATATATATATATATATATATATATATATATATATATATATATATATATATATATATATATATATATATATATATATATATATATATATATATATATATTATTAAATATGACCGAAAAAGTGAGATTAATAATTCTAACACGAATTTTCTCAATCTTTCGTACATTTCTTTTCACTGTTGGTGGTAATTCAAAAATCAATTCTCCAAAATTCATTTTTATTTCTAGTCTGACGCGTCACTTGAGCGCGTTTCGTAAAACTTATTACATTTTCAAAGACTTTAGTTTAAACATACACAACTGAATAGAACTTATACATCTCCGATTTGTTTATATCTACATTTAAGTGAGGTGGATGGGGTGAGGTGGTATTTAATAAGGTATTAATTTCATCAACACAAGACAGAACACGAAACAATGGGTATTGAATAGAAGTGATTGTAGAAAGCCTATTGGTCCATATTTCTTGATGCTTCTATATTGGAGCGGAGTCTTGAGGTGGGTAGAATATAGTTGTGCATTAATTGGCTGTTGATTGCTGGTGTTGACTTCTTGATGTGTAATGCCTCGCAAACGTCAAGCCGCCAGCTATCGCTGTATCTATCGATGATTTCTGTGTTGTTTACTAGGATTTCTCTGGAGATGGACTGGTTGTGGGAAGAGATTATATGTTCCTTAATGGAGCCCTGTTGCTTATGCATCGTTAAACGCCTAGAAAGAGATGTTGTTGTCTTGCCTATATACTGGGTTTTTTGGAGCTTACAGTCCCTAAGAGGGCATTTGAAGGCATAGACGACGTTGGTCTCTTTTAAAGCGTTCTGTTTTGTGTCTGGAGAGTTTCTCATGAGTAGGCTGGCTGTTTTTCTGGTTTTATAGTAAATCGTCAGTTGTATCCTCTGATTTTTGTCTGTAGGGATAACGTTTCTATTAACAATATCTTTCAGGACCCTTCCCTCCGTTTTATGAGCTGTGGAAAAGAAGTTCCTGTAAAATAGTCTAATAGGGGGTATAGGTGTTGTGTTGGTTGTCTCTTCAGAGGTTGCATGGCGTTTCACTTTCCTTCTTATGATGTCTTCGACGAAACCATTGGAGAAGCCGTTGTTGACTAGGACCTGCCTTACCCTACAGAGTTCTTCGTCGACTTGCTTCCATTCTGAGCTGTGGCTGAGAGCACGGTCGACATATGCGTTAACAACACTCCTCTTGTACCTATCTGGGCAGTCGCTTTTGGCATTTAGGCACATTCCTATGTTCGTTTCCTTAGTGTAGACTGCACTGTGGAAACCTCCGCTCTTTTCCATGATTGTTACATCTAGAAAGGGCAGCTTCCCATCCTTTTCCATCTCGTAAGTGAAACACAGCACGGAACTCCGCTCAAATGCCTCCTTCAGCTCCTGCAGATGTCTGACATCAGGTACCTGTGTAAAAATGTCGTCAACATACCTGCAGTATATGGCCGGTTTCAAGTTCATGTTGACTAAGACTATTTGCTCGATCTTTTTGCCCTTCGAGCAAAAAGCCTTAGTCGACTTAGTGAAAAGAAATGTACGAAAGATTGAGAAAATTCGTGTTAGAATTAATAATCTTACTTTTTCGGTCATATTTAATAATATATGTCTACAGGAAAGACTGCTAACAAAATATACTATAAGGGTATATACTATAAGGGTATATTCAAAATATACGATATAAGGGAATATTTATATCCCTTCCAAAACAGTTTATGTGTGCTTTTCTCCTACCACCCCCTTCTTTTTTTATTTTTGGTGGTAGGAGAAAATATATATATAAATATATATATTTATATATATATTTATATATATAAATATATATATATAAATATATATATTTATATATATATATTTATATATATTTATATATATATATTTATATATATTTATATATATATATTTATATATATATATATATTTATATATATAAATATATATATTTATATATATATATATATATATATATATATATATATATATATATATATATATATATATATATATATATATATATATATATATATATATATATATATATATATATATATATATATATATATGACTGAAAACGCACACCCCAGAAGTGACTCAAACCCATACTCCCAGGAGCAATGCAACTGGTATCTACAGGACGCCTTAATCCGCTTGACCATCACGACCGGACATAAGGAAGTGATAGCCGAAGCTATTTGAACCACTTCTCGGCCGGCACTCGCTGGGAAGTGGTCCCCAGGACTATAGTCCTGCTTTATATATATAAAATTTGTGAGGGTACCACCTCTGGTGCCAATGTGGGGACCCATAGCCTCGGAGAAGAAAATAAAAAGTATTCAGAGGAGACCTTGTGGTCTCTCACTGAACACTAATATTATCTTCTCCTACCACCCCCATTCTTTTGTATGTACGCATATATATTTCCTATATTTGAACCTTGTTACAAAAAAGGAGTTACAAATAGATTACAAAGATGGTTATCATAGGTTGTCGAGTTCCTCCAGCTCCTCAGATGGCGGGCAGGAACCCTGGATGCAGTGCGCATTTCCCCTCTGAATCGCCACGCTGAAGCGCTGGAAAAGAAAGCATGCAGCTCTAGGGTCCCTTGTTGTTTCAATGAGCCTAGAACCCAGTTCCTTCAAAAAACTGGTAGCACTTTTACCCCAGGCGCCGAGTGTCTCAGAAGCAATGGGGACAAAATTGTAGTGGTGATCCAGTTCTCTATACTTACGGGATTTGGCTGCTTCCCTGTGGATGGCAGCGCCACCTGGTTGTGCAACACTGAGGTTAATGTAGGTGTTAGCCAGGGTTGATACGCACGTGTAGTCCCATACCAACTGCTTGCCATTCTTCCAGGGGTTCACTGTGATACCATCCGGGCGACTAATAAGAGCATCAGAGTTATGGGGCGTTAGGTAACGGGGCTCTCTTTCAGCTGGGCATCCTGCTGTGGTGAGGCTCCTCTTGATGATGTCGTTAACTTCACTGTGCCTCGAATGCCATCCCCCTGTGCTTTGGCAGAGTAGGCCATGGTGGCTGTACCTGTCAGCCACCACCTCGCCACAAATACACCTATATCTGGTGTGGATTAGGGCAGCAAGGCGAAGGGCCACAACAATTCGGAGGGCGTGTGGTGTGAGACGCGTGCCAGTTGCCGACATTGGGGTTGCTAACAGGAAATCCCCTGCATGTGGGGCTGCTACTGCTGTGAGGCGAGCAATGTCGTGTTGTGTTGTTGCAGCAACTTTGTCTACAATGGGGCCATCCCAGCTGGATTGCTTGTGGGCTTTTGGGGATGGTGGTTGAGGTGATGGGCCTGCACGAGAGGCCCACTCTGTGGCACAGCGTGTAAAATTGGGATCATGTACACCTGCCAGCTGATGTAAGTGGGCAGGTAGAATTTCCTTCACAAGGTCCTCAGATGCTGATAAGGAGGACAGGAAGGCTGGAACAGCGATTTGCATTGCTGTTCGAACTCCGAGGCCCCCAAGTCTTACGGGAAGAGAGGCTTGTTTCCACTGTAGGTCATCAAGAGAGAGGTTAAGGGCTTTTTCTAGCATTGATTTCATTAACCGGTCATACTCACTTATTTTTTGGCTGCTGTAAGATGGTGAACACCTCAGAAAGTAGGTTAACCTGGGGAGGGACAGACATCTGGTGATGAGGTAGAGTGCATCATGAGCATCAATATCCTCAATCCTCCCATCCATCCTCTTAAGGTCGGCGATTTTCTTATCAAGGACCTCATCGATGGTTTTCAACCCCAGGGGAGCTCCTAGGAGTGTGCTGTCTTCAGGTTTAATTTTATGGATATTTGGCAGAAGACCCTCTATTCTCTCTACGATGCCCTGGTTGGAACATATTATTTCACATTTAGAAGGGTTCAGGCTGAGGCCTAAAACCTATGTTTTTAAAATATTTACTTCCTCTTCTTTGTTGAAGAGTCTCCATTGTTTTTCTTTATGATATACGACTTACCACGAAAGTTGCTATTGCAATATCAGAAACTGTAATGGCTGATTTGGTTAATGTCATTATGATAATTGTTGAGAATATTTTTTATTGTCAAATTCTTAAAAATATTGCCAAATTTAATGATAAAAGGCAGAATCTTCATATATATATATATATATATATATATATATATATATATATATATATATATATATATATATATATATATACATATATATATATATATATATATATATATATATATATATATATATATATATATATATATATATATATATATATATATATATATATATATATATATATATATATATATATATATATATATATATATATATATATAAAGCGTTTACAATATACTGGATTGAAGTTTATATTCTGATACTGAATATTCCAGGACAGTGGTAGAGCATCGATTAAGCCAGCTGCAGCTGGCTTAATCTGGCGGGATCGGGATCAGCTGTTTTAATTAATGAACGTGAATATGCCTGTAGTGAAGCATGTTACGCAGTTTATAATGAGGTGCTTGAATTTCTTCAAGAAAGATTTGGTAATGATTTAACGTCTGTTCTAAATAATACAGTAACAGACAATCATCATCCTTTCTCTAAACCTATTCCCTTTGAAACTTGGTCAATTCACGTCAAGGAATCTAATGAAGATTACTGTGGGGTACAGTTATCTGCCCTTAAGACATTGGCTCTAAGACCTTCTAGTCGATGGAGTCCTTCCAATGAAAACGATGCACAATCTTA
This sequence comes from Procambarus clarkii, assembly GCF_040958095.1. Taxonomy (NCBI): domain Eukaryota; kingdom Metazoa; phylum Arthropoda; class Malacostraca; order Decapoda; family Cambaridae; genus Procambarus; species Procambarus clarkii. The sequence goes on from NC_091185.1 coordinate 20,591,174, forward strand.
TCAAAAGAACCCCATTGTCTATGCGAAAAATGGAAATACATCTCAACTCAGAAAAGCTGCAGCTGGCTTAATCGATGCTCCACCACTGTCCTGGAATATTCAGTAGCAGAATATAAACTTCAATCCAGTATATTGTAAACGCTTTCGTAAATACTACGATAGTCAGACAGATCAATGCCATAGTCATGTCCACCGCCAGATATTGGGGTTTATACTTGGTACACAAATTGTTAACCAATTCAATGAAGATGAATTAGTGGCCGTATTTGCTCTCACGGGAGGGAGTGGCATTCTTATAGATGAATGGGGCAAGAAAGATTATTTGGATGTAGATAGAGGTTATAGCGAAAAAGTTATTCCACAGTCAATACTCGAAAAAGAATTATTTGTCGACAAGGCAGATGTAGTGGTATCGTCTGAAAATGTATCACTTATTGAATATTATACTACTACTTATAATTCTTTGGATGTTATAATAAATCATTTAGACTCTGAATATTCTGATTTATTAGCATTATTAGTGAACATTAGCATTATTTTTTATTAGCATTAGCATTATTAGGGAGCCGGTCGGCTGAGCGGACAGCACGCTCGACTTGTGATCCTGTGGTCCCGGGGTCGATCCCGGGCGCCGGCGAGAAACAATGGGCAAAGTTTCTTTCACCCCATGCCCCTGTTACCTAGCAGTAAAATAGGTACCTGGGTGTTAGTCAGCTGTCACGGGCTGCTTCCTGGGGGTGGAGGCCTGGTCGAGGACTGGGCCGCGCGGCCACTAAAAAAAAAAAAAAAAAAAGCCCCGAAATCATCTCAAGATAACCTCAAGATTATTAAAAGATGGAGCCATTACTATAACCGAAATTGAAGTTACAACTAGAGTGCCTAAAATCATTTCAAGATTGTTAAATTATTTCTCAAAAAACATCCTCCATGACGCTCTTCAAGAAGTATTGTCAGTAATGATGGCCGGAGCGTCAGCTCAACAAATGGTAGTTCAACTTTTGGGGATGATTATTCGATCATCTATGGTCGAAATGGGCATTCAATTTTCACTCTGGCTTTTATCTGGTTTCTGGATTTCATTATCAGGTATTTTATCAGTGGGACTAGTAATGTTACCATTAGAATTATATTTATCTATCAATAAAATTGGTGGGTATAATAAAGAAATGACCCATGCTACATTAGATCCTCCACAATCTGTAACCACCCCGCAAATATCACCATATATGATATATTTGTCTGCAATATATGAAATAATTCGTCTTTACCCTCAATGTACAAACATAATTGCTATGGATGGGACGACCACAAATTATCTAGAGGAAGGCAAGATGATTTTAGACCTGCTTAATCAGTTTGAGGTAAACAGTCTGGGCCAAGCAATTACTCATAAGCTTAATTCTGAAACTTACGAGAAAGATACTAAAGTGATCGATATGAGTCGCCATATAATTCATTAAGCCAAATATAAACATTATCCCATTTAAATGGCAAAATTTGAAGTACAAGAAGTGGAAAATTTAATTTCAAGATCAAAATGGGATATATTAATTTTATATTTAGCTTTGATATTTTTAATAATAAGTCTGCTCCTCTTTAAGAACCAGCCATATAATTATTATACACTAGGTATAAGTAGTTTCTTTCATATTTGTTGGTGTCTTTCTACACCGTGGTTGGGACGTGTCTGAATAGTATAAGAAGTCATCAGGTCAATCTTTGACGAAAGAAAAAATAGGATGAATGGGGTAAAAAAAACTTTTATAACATATTAATGTACTGTAATGTTGTTATATCCCTAGGAAACAACAAGATCACTCAAGTGTTATCCAAAGAATAAAAACTCATACAGCCTGAGATGATCTATGGCAACATTGGTGATGATTTAGTTTATAAAACAGTTCCAAAATAAATTATTATCTGTACTTATTTTTGAATTGAAGGCTACCACGGCTCTTAATTTTTTTTCTATATTTACAAAATTCCTTTCTCTAATGAATTGACTCCTTACCATCAACATCCTCTGATTTATTTTCAACTATTCCTCTCCTTATAATGTTTATATGTCTATCCCTTTGATTCTTTTTCTCTGTTAATGCCTCGACTATCGCCTGCCTTGGGTCTTATCTTTTGCCATTTGTTTTGTGTCTTTAAATTTTGTTTTATCTCTTTTTTGTGTGGTTGTTTTCTCAACAGTTTCAGGCGAAGAAACTTTCTGAGAAGCGATTGCTTTTAAAATGCTGTCATCACCCAATACACTTTCGTACTTAACTTTTAAGTTTTTAAGGAACCAAGACTTTTCTGCTTCCATACTAGCCTTCGTGCAATAATGCAATCGATTTTAAATTCTTCTTTTCGTTATCGATAGACACTATTTGATTATTATCCTCATAGTTGCTTATAGAATACATACCATTTATCAGGGTTAATTTACTAATATTGTATAGAATCGGGAAAACGGGTGCTATATCTATAGCTTCATTTATCATCGGTATGTTTAATATTTCAGATAGTATATTGTTACGGACCCGAATCCAGCGTCCGAGCACGGAGCAGTGACGACCACGCCATCTGTGGGTCAGCTCCCGAAACCCCCTCCAAACAGACGACGACACCTGGTGAGGACGACGTGTACTGGCTACGAGGGCCAGTTTCCAGTCCTGTTCAGCGCTCAACACAGCCACTGCTGACCTCTGGTGAGGTGATGCTCAGACAACAGCGCCATCTATGGAGTGGATAGGTGGGCGTTTGTGTCTGAGCCTGTAAGTGAGGTGTTTTAGTGTCCCTGTTATTGAAGACGTGTCTGCTTACAGAGTCGACCTGGGACTACTGTGATGGAAGTTGAGTGAGTCTACCCAAGGCAGCCGTCTCCATATCTTGTGCTTTGCTGCAGCAGCTGTGAAGTCTTCCCCCGGAAGAACACTGTGGTGTGACCCTGCCAGTGAAGTGGCAGTTGAAAGGATCGTCGTTCCTGGGACCGACTGCTGGAGAAGATTATCCACTGGGGTATTGAGGACAGGAGAGTGATTTGTGGTATCACACGAGCCTCCTGACTAGGGCGCTACCCTAGTATCGCTCGTGAAGTGGCCTGACCAGCGTTGCTGATCTGGAACCTGCCAGCAGACCTGCTGGACTTGTGGTTGACGGCTGGCCTGTGTTTGGGGTAGACTCAGCTTGGTCGAAAGATTCGTCAAGAGACCACGAAAGCACCGAGGACTTGGCACCGAGAGCTTGGATCCAGAGTCTTCAGGAGAAGACAATTGTGTAAATAATTCCCTTGTGCAGTGTTAATACCCCTCCCCCTGTGTAATCTTATATTATTTATTGGTGATGGGATTAATTATAATCTTAAGTTTTTGCCTTTATTTCCCTTCCCCTTCAAGTTACTTGCATCACGGATCTCATCCCTTGAAAGCCACTACTGGCTTGGGCCCGGATACCCTTCCTCTAACAACATCAGAGTACGAACCCCGTTGCGTCCCGAGAGGGCCGTAACATAATTGGCATCCCCAGCGGGATTCGTCCCCTTGTTAAGTATGTTTGACAGGGGTGGTGAAGTGGCGTAATCCCTGTATATAATTCCCCCTGTGTGTGACGATTGTGACGTTATACGTCCTGTGCGGTGCTCAAGAGTGACTAAGTGCGATATTGTGCAGTGCGGTGCTCGCTGTGATTAAGCGATTAAGTGCAATATCGTGTAGTGCGGTGCTCGGCGTGATTCAGTGCAATATTGTAGAGCGAAGTGTTCGCTGGGATTCGGTGCAATATTGTGTAGTGCGGTGCCCGAGGTAATTACGTGCAATATTGGCAAGTGAGGTGCCAGGTGCGATAAAGTGCAATATTGGCGTAGAACAGTGCTCGGTGCGTTAAGTGCTAACGTGTAAGCAGTGTGTTAAATGCTAGTTGAGTGTTCCATCTGTGACAATGGCAGAAAAAGCTACCATCGATGATCTGGACGATGTTCAGGCTTTTCTGAACAGAGTGGACTGTCTTGCCAGATTAAAATATCTGAGCAAACCAGAGCTTGTACTAGTGAGCGCCTACCTGGAGATCAAGATCCGTGCCAGTGATTCCCGGGTGGAGATCTTGTCCAGGGTTCACCGGCACTTGAAGGCAGAGGAGAAACAGGAAGGCGAGCCTCCTAGTATAAAGGAAGGTGAGGAAATAGCTTCCACGGAAAAAGAAGATAAGGGCAGTGACATTGACAGTGATGCAGGTGAGCTTAATATTAGCTTTCTTACAGTCAAAATGCGTGCCCTAGAGATAAATCGTGAAATAGAATGGAAGAAATTAGAAATGGAACGAGAGAGACAAGATAAAGAATTAGAGATGAGGCGTTTAGAATTAGAAGAAAGGAAAGCAGAAAGAGAAAGAGAAGAGAAACGAGAAAGAGAAGAACGAGAAAGAGAAGAGAAACGAGAAAGAGAAAGAGAAGAACGGGAAAGAGAAGAGAAACGAGAGAGAGAAGAACGAGAAAGAGAAAGAGAAGAACGAGACAGGCAAGAACGACGAGACAGAGAGGAAAGAGAGAGACAACATGAACTAGAAGTATTGCGATTAGGCGGTGGTCGGAGGTCAACAACGGACACCAGCGGTTTTGATCCGGTAAGGAACATCAAAATGGTCCCCAAATTCAATGAGAGGGAAGTTTCGAAGTTCTTTGCAGCCTTCGAGAAAGTCGCTGCCTCTTTGGAGTGGCCAAGGGAGAATTGGGCCATCATGATACAGTCAGTCTTGACTGGGAAGGCCCAAATCGCCTACTCCACGTTATCCCTTGACGACTCCGGCGATTATGACAAGGTGAAGAAGGTTGTGCTCATGGCGTACCAATTGGTACCTGAGGCATACAGGCAGAAGTTCCGAAACCTGAAAAAGACCTCAGAGCACACGTTCACCGAATTCGCCACAATCAAGGAGCGACTTTTTCAGGAATGGTGTGCCTCTCGGAAGGTGGAGACCAAAGAAGACCTCGAGCAGCTTATACTGCTAGAGGACTTCAAGGATTGTTTGTCTGGAGACCTGAAGACGTACTTAGAGGAACAGCAGGTAGAGACCTTGAGTGCGGCAGCCACCATGGCTGAGGAATATATCCTGATGCATAGGCCTTCTGCTAAGTACGTCCCAAGGCATTACCAACGCCGGTTTGATAAACCTCATGAAGAAGAAGAGACCCCCGTCCCACGAAGCGCTAAGAAGACGCCCCCAAGTAGCCCTCGAAGGACTAGTCCTAGCAGTCCGAAACACCGGAGTCCGAGGAGGAATGTGGTGTGCTGGACTTGTGGGCAGAAAGGGCATGTAGCTGCTATGTGCCGAGGCAGAAGAGGTGGCAGCGCACGTAGGGAGGTGATGATGATGAGCTGTGTTACACCACCAGCAGGAAGCCAGTCGACGACGACGCAGGAAGGATCAAGTTTGTTCGCCCCTCACACTTCAAGCGGGTATGTAACGAGTGTTCATACTGGTAGATCTGTAGTAGTGCTCAGAGATAGTGGAGCAGCCCAGTCCCTGATCGTGAGAAGCTCGTTACCCGAGGGAGTAAGTGTGGACGGGAGACAACAGGTTGTCCTGGTTGGGTTTCCTAGGACGCAGTACATTTCCCCCTTAATGCCAGTACATCTCGACTCGCCTTACTTCAGCGGCACATGTGCGTTGGCAGTAGTCGATACCCTCCCTATAGCAGGGATTGACGTGGTACTAGCCAACGACTTGGTGATAGATTGGAGTATCAATCTTCCCAAGGTCGCGGACGAGTCAGCCGAAACAGCAAGGTCGGAGGTAACGGCAGGCAATGGTAATATCCAGGTAAAGGCAGACCCGGATTCAAACAGGTTTAATTTGTCCTCTCCCCTACAGATCGACAGTATCCTAGCAGGGTCTCCTGATTCTTCTCTCGACAAGGAACATGAGGTTACGATGGCAGAAGTACCTGAGCTAGAAGAGAGGCCTTGTGTGCAGGCACCCACGGATACCAACGAGTCTGGAGCGAAGGTGGATGTGTACTTGCGGGATGGCATTGTACAGCGTTCATTGAACCGGCCAGAGATTCCCCAGACGTCAGAGGTATGTGAGGTGTGTTCGAAAGGTCTAGTGCCCTCTTTGGTCCAAACCAGGCTAGTGGATATAGCCGGCTATGGACATTACAGGCTCAGGAAGCTTATCCCTCAGTTGACCAAATGTTTCCTAGCGGTATTTTGTTTGATTCTTGTAAGTGTTCTCAGTAAGGACCAGTGGACGACCCGACAGATGATGGCTCCCGTGAACACCATGAAGAGGTCCCAGGGATTGGAGACGTGCACAGTAAATGTTGCAGTTGAAGAAGGGACCTGGAAGGTAATGGTAGATACAGGAGGTACGCGATACGATAATATGAGTGACTGTTTCCGACAGGTTGACATCCCCCGTGTGATAGCTGAGCCTCAATGCAGCGTTGTGCGGAACGTTGGTCGACCTGACGGTGGCAGAGCGAATGCCATCTTCGATGTACGAACAGCCCCGTTGGAACTAGGTATGAGCCTAGTAGAGGAGTCTGCTGTGAGTACTGATGTAACTGTCGCTGTGACTCTAAATGATCAGACCCCTGTATTCCAGGTTCCCGTCTCCCTGAAGGACCACTGGAACGGTACCAGAAATGCCGTTTGTAACCAGCCATCATTGGTGCCACAACACAGGGAAGTGTCGAGTCGCCCCAGATCGTGTCTATACCGACAATTACACGAGAGGTGTGAGATGATGCCCCTGCTTGGCATTGCAGTGGAAGTGTGGAAGACTACTTCAGACAGATCATCGTCTTCTATCTGCAAGTTCCCGTTGTGCCGGAATTGTCCAGTAGAACAGTTCTGTGGACAAGACAGCCTCATCACTCCAGTTCATAATGTACGTGAGTCTGTGTGGAGTTGTATCCACATACTAATTTGGTTTGTGTTTTTCTTTCTAGAAACCCAAACCAAATTCTTTTTGGTGGGGAGGTGTTACGGACCCGAATCAAGTGTCCGAGCATGGAGCAGTGACGACCACGCCATCTGTGGGTCAGCTCCCGAAACCCCCTCCAAACAGACGACGACACCTGGTGAGGACGACGTGTACTGGCTACGAGGGCCAGTTTCCAGTCCCGTTCAGCGCTCAACACAGCCACTGCTGACCTCTGGTGAGGTGATGCTCAGACAACAGCGCCATCTATGGAGTGGATAGGTGGGCGTTTGTGTCTGAGCCTGTAAGTGAGGTGTTTTAGTGTCCCTGTTATTGAAGACGTGTCTGCTTACAGAGTCGACCTGGGACTACTGTGATGGAAGTTGAGTGAGTCTACCCAAGGCAGCCGTCTCCATATCTTGTGCTTTGCTGCAGCAGCTGTGAAGTCGTCCCCCGGAAGAACACTGTGGTGTTACCCTGCCAGTGAAGTGGCAGTTGAAAGGATCGTCGTTCCCGGGACCGACTGCTGGAGACGATTATCCACTGGGGTATTGAGGACAGGAGAGTGATTTGTGGTATCTCACGAGGCTCCTGACTAGGGCGCTACCCTAGTATCGCTCGTGGAGTGGCCTGACCAGCGTTGCTGATCCGGAACCTGCCAGCAGACCTGCTGGACTTGTGGTTGACGGCCTCCACGGCGGTGCCCCAGTGGACCAGTGTTTTGGCTGGCCTGTGTTTGGGGTAGACTCAGCTTGGTCGAAAGATTCGTCAAGAGACCACGAAAGCACCGAGGACTTGGCACCGAGAGCTTGGATCCAGAGTCTTCAGGAGAAGACAATTGTGTAAATAATTCCCTTGTGCAGTGTTAATACCCCTCCCCCTGTGTAATCTTATATTATTTATTGGTGATGGGATTAATTATAATCTTAAGTTTTTGCCTTTATTTCCCTTCCCCTTTAAGTTACTTGCATCACGGATCTCATCCCTTGAAAGCCACTACTGGCTTGGGGCCGGATACCCTTCCTCTAACAACATCAGAGTACGAACCCCGTTGCGTCCCGAGAGGGCCGTAACACATATCTTGGTGGTTATACATTTCTCGTGAAAAATGAAGGTTTAATTGAATGGAACGCCGAAGAATATTATCGTTTATTACCGTGACAAGATTCTTATAGAACTGGGTGCAGAATATAAATTCGAAGATATGATTTGAAAATGAAAAAATAATTGCATCATTTCAGATTTGGCCATTTCATTCCTGCAAAACATTTCTCTTATTAAAAGTTTGTCGAATGCTGATCTCAAATACTTATTGTTGCATGTCCCAGCCAAGTAAGCATCGAGCTGAGTAGTGACGGCTCGGATGATCGAAGTGAATTTATCCATTTAAGTTTCTTAGAATTCTATGGGGTCCTATTATAGTGTGGGTTGGTGGTGTTGTCGTCGTGTTCCTCCTTTACGGACAACCCAACCCAGAACTCAGTGGAGTGCTTATACCTCGCTAGGAGATCACACTAGGCGCTTCTGGCTCTTGGAGAGGGGCTCAACATTACACATTTAGGGGATGCAGCTCCAACACTTAGCCTCGTTGTCACGTGCACACACCCACTCGAGCCGCTGTGACTCCCCACTCTCTCCTTAGGTGATATGATCTCCTCAATCCCCTTTTTGACTTATTAGTATTACCTTCTACCCTGTCCACAGCAGTGGTTCTTGGTTCTTTCTCTCTCTCTCTCTCTCTTCTTCTGTACTATTTCATGGGAAGCCTCACTAGGACAAGGGCAAACACCAGCAAATTGGAATACATTTACTGGACAAAGCACATACACAATACATACACACATATAATAACAATAATCCTATACTCTATACTATTACAATCAGGTTGCTCTCCAACACCATCAGAACTCCATCATCAGCTTATCAAGTGGTATCCTATCTTCTGATTCACCACCTGATATTATCAACCTCCTCAAGCAGGTTAAGTCTACATACACTGTTGCATTATCAACAAGAGAATATATATATATATATATATATATATATATATATATATATATATATATATATTGTGACGGTAACGCGTTGGTGTTCGGCTGTTTAAGGCTAGGGGTATGGCCTCGTCACATAGTTATTAAAAAAAAATAGAAAAACTGGAACTTCGTCTGTGGTAAGGTAAGGAGAAGACACACAAAACACAAGTAAATTTTAACAATGAAATTTTAATTACGTTAAATAAATCAAAACATGAAAAAAAATGCACAAACAAATTCGTATAATAAAATCAATCAATCAAAATAATAAGAATAATTAAATGACACAATGAAAAGTTACGTTAAGACAAAATAACAAGAAGTGCAATACAAAAATAAAGGGAAGGTGCTGGAATATTGGCTTTAAGCTACCACCTCTCTCAGTATACGCTAACGTCTAGCCGGGAGGAGTGGTAACCGCGGAAGCACAGAATATTCTGAGGTCTGAGGTCGTGGCGACCCCAGACATCAAGTAGTATGGGGGGGGCGAGTGCAGTTGCAGCCAGACCGGCGACCAATCAGCGGAGCCGGTAGCGATCAACAGGTAGTTTGGCGGTTTGAGTCTGAACAGGTGTCTCTGGCTGCAACGTTTTGCGCTCTGGCAAACCTTGCTGGTGTTGTTGTCGGACATTTCTTCCATAGTAGTTTTATATAATTTCAACGACGTAATTGTGGAGGGAAGAGCAGGCTCAATCTCTTGAAGGAGATTATCGTCACAACTCTCCCCCGAAGCCTGCGGTTCTGGAAGAAGTACGTCGTTATGTGGTGGAGTATTAGATGGAGTTGCTTCTACTTCATAAACTCTGGAGAGATCATGGGCTAAGATGTTGTCAGACTCTTGGTATAGCGTGTCTCCAGGTTGAATTTCTGCAGTTAGCAAGCCCATAGTAGAAGACGTTGAGATGAGAAGTGGGCGTGCTGCAGGAGGTGTAGGGTGGTGTGGTCCGTGTTGATGGTGGACCGAGCACTTTTCAGGTGTGGAGTGAAGTGCTGAAGCTTCAGGATGAGGAAGAGTAGCTCCTTGCCAATTGTTCCGTAGTTCCTTGTAGCAGTAGTCGCTGACAGGTGTATTCTTCTCGCCTCGTTGCTGCATCACGACACCACCAACGTCGGTACCATTGGCGTCGACATGGAGGATGAAGGGCTTATCTGACGAGGTGAGAGTGGAATTAGAAGAGGGCAAAGGAGCACGATTATTATCCTGAAAGCATTTGGGAAGATCATTAAGGATTTCGGAATTAGAAAGTGCTGACTCCTTGTCAGTGCTTTCGGGAGGAGAAGCTGGGAAGGTCTCACTGTGGATGTAGGGTTCTGTCAAGGTAGAATAGTTAGTCAGGACAGTGGGAGGAGTACCATTATATTGCTTCAGGAGGTTGACGTGGCACAGCTGGGTCTTCCGCCGCCTATCTGGAGTCTCTATTACGTAGTTGTTATTATTCCTGCACTCTTTGACGCAGTAGGGTCTTGAAAATCTGTTTTGTAAAGGTGAACCTGGGATAGGGAAATAGGCAAGGACGAAGTCTCCCGGCTTAAATTTTCGTACTTTGCTGGTCTGGTTGTAATGAGTTTTCATTCTCTCCTGGGCTTTCAATAGATTGTTATGGGCAAAACGGTGGACTCTCTCTAGAATGTGTTGAAGGTTTTGAAGAAACTGGGGCACATTCTGATGCTCACTGAAGGTGGCATCTCGGAGAGAGTCTTTGAAAGCCTTAAGGGGAGTACGGCACTTACGGCCGTAGAGCATCTCATAAGGAGATACTCCTAGGGACTCATTGGGGAGACTTCTGAAAATACACATTATAAGGTCAATCTGCTTATCCCAATCCTTCGAGGTTTCACTACAAAACTTTTTCAAGAGTGCTTTGATGGTCTGATGACTACGTTCAAGAGAACCCTGTGAAGCAGGATGATAGGGGCTGGACAATACCTGTTTGATGTTGAACTCCTCCAGTGTCCTTTTGAAGAGATCACTGGTGAAGTTGGTACCACAGTCACTTTGAATCTCCCTGGGAAATCCGTATTGAGTGAAGATCTTCAATAGATGTTTTATAACCGTAGCAGCCGTGATGTTCTTCACTGGAACTGCTATGGGAAATCTGGTGGTAGGACACAGGATGGTTAGGATGTAGGCGTTACCTGAACTGGTCCGAGGTAAAGGACCAACACAGTCTATTATGAGTCTGTGAAAAGGTTCCGCAGGCACCTGTATGGGAATCAGTGGCGCTCTGGGAATGGAGATGTTCGGTTTGCCTGCCATCTGACATGTATGACACTGTTTTACGTACTGTTTGATGTTATTTACCATACCTGGCCAGTAGTAGTCTTGACGAATCCCATGGTAAGTCTTGTTGGAGCCGTAGTGGGAGAATGCTCCGTGGGCCAGGTGTAGAATAGTGGGCCGCAGGCTGGTGGGAATCACAAGTTGTTCGATGTTGGCCCAATCGTCCTCCTCCTTCAGTTTACTGGGTCTATATCTGCGGTAGAGTAAGTCGTTCTCTAGGAAGAACCCAGGAATACTGTCGGGTTGAGTCTCAGCCTGGAAAAACAATGGTGTTAAAGTAAGATCTTCCCTCTGCAACTTACGGAACTCCAACTTGGTCAGATGCGGGGGGAGTTTCTGAGGGTCTTGAGGGACCGCGGTAGCAGTAGAATCAGCTGGCTGTGGACGTGCGGCTTGTGCACGGGTGGTCACGAGAACAGGAGGAGAACCTTCATCACTCTCTTGAACCTCTGCTGGAACATACTCTAGAATAGGGTTTATTGGCACAGAGTTACACACCTGGGGTTTGTCCATGACGATCAGGTTGGTCGGTTGCAGGTCTTCTGCCAAGTCGTTGCCTAGGAGAAGTTGCACTCCAGGCATGGGAAAAGGCTTTTCCCTGACGGCGACTTGGACTTCCCCGTTCACGTAGGGACAATCCAGGTGGACTCTGGCGAGAGGGTATGGAGTGGTAGCAGTGAGGTCAGTGATGAAGACAGTTTCTCCGGTGTAGGTGATGTTGGGCACAGCCGACTTCAAGATGATCGATTGTAGAGCCGCTGTGTCCCTCAAGATCTTCAATTTGAAACGTCCCTCCGGATTTGAACCGTTGGCAGAGACAGTTCCAGTATACAGGTGGTTACTGAAAAGAGAAAGATCATTAACCTCAACACCAACATTCATCACAGGCTTACCGAACTTAGGAGGAGTTGGTTTGGGTTTTTGTTGGTCAGTGGTTCCCTTGTATTGAGACTTACCACACTTGTCTATGGTATGTCCATAGAGTCTACAATACTTGCAGTACAGTTGTGAACCAGCTTGATCGCGGCTCACCTTCTCGTAACTGTACCACGACTTCTTACTGGAGGATGGTTCGGGTGTCAGCCGGTGGATGAGGCTGTAAGTGTCAGCCGACTTAGCACACTTCAGGTAGTCGGTTTCTTCTTTATCTGCTAAGTAGAGGCGGACAGGAGGCGGCACACGTCTCAAGAATTCTTCAACAAGCATCAGGTTGACGAGTTCTGTAAAAGTAGAGACATGTGCTGCTTCCAGCCATTTCATGAAATACCTCCGTTTCGTGTTAGCAAACTCAAGGAAGGTAGTGGTACTTACCTTCAGGTGGTCACGGAATTTCCTTCTATAACTTTCAGTAGAGAGGAGGTAAGCGTCCAACACTGCTTGTTTCAGAGTGTGGTAGTCATTCTCAGACGCCAAAGTACTGAGTGTGACTGCAGCTCTACCTGTAAGATGGACTCTGAGAAGTGTGGCCCATTGGTCGACAGGCCAACTGAGTTGATTAGCAAGGGTTTCAAAGGTGGTGAAAAACACATCAACTTCTGCTTCTACAAAGGATGGCATTAACTTATTTGCATGTGATATATTAAAACTGACGGGAAGATTGGCAGTAGCTTGTTGGCGTTGAGTGAAGTGTGAAGTTTCCAAGGCGATTTCACGTTGACGACACTCTAGAGCCAGAGTCGCTTGTTGCTTGTCATGCTCGCGTTGCATCTCCAACTCGCGTTGTTTGGTTTCAAGCTGTACGCGTTCCCGCTCCTGGAGTGTTTCAAGCTGTACTCGTTCACGCTCACGGAGCATTGCAAACTCACGTTCCTTGAGGGCGATTTCTTCCCTTCTTAAGGCAGCCTCACGTTCATGTTCTTCTCTCCTCAAAGCAGCTTCGCGTTCTCTGAGGGTGATTTCTCGTTCTTGTTCTTCCCTCCGTATGGCAGCTGTTCGTTCTTCAATCTTGGCCAGCTCTAGTTTGAGTTTCATCGTCGCCAAATCAGTTTTATCTGTAATATAGTAAGTTTCATGAGTTTCAGAGTCTATCTTACCTTGCTCTAAATAGTAATCCAGCAACAGGTTGTGTAGGTCATTTTTGTTGGCTTGGTAGGTGTTACGGCCCTCTCGGGACGCAACGGGGTTCTTACTCTGATGTCGTTAGAGGAAGATATATATATCCGACCCCAAGCCAGTAGAGGCTTTCAAGGGATGCAATCCGTGACGCAAGTAACTTAAAGGGAGTATGGAAAGAAAGTTAAGAACTTAATATAATGTATTGACCACCACCAATAAATAAATATTATATAAAAGGAGTACACAGGGGGAGGGGTATTAATGCTATGCAAGGGGATTATTCACTGTAGTCTTCTGCTGAAGACTCTGGTGCCACACCACTTCCGGTGCCGATTCCTTGGTGCTTTCTTCGTGGCCTTAAGACGTGTCCTCTGAGAACACCGAGTCTACCCTGGCCACAGGTCAGCCACAACACAGGTCCACTGGGGGCACCGTCGTGGAGGCCGTCAACCACACGTCCAGCAGGTCTGCTGGCAGGAACTGAGCCACCAAGGCTGGTACGGCCACTCCACGAACGATAAAAGGGGGACGCCCTAGACAGGAGTCTCGTGTGATATCACCAATCACCCTCCTGTCCTCAATACCCCAGTGGATTATCGTCTCCAACCGTCGGTCCCGGGTAAATCCTTCCACTGCCACTCCACTGGCAGGCTTAACACACCACAGTGTTCTTCCGGGGGGACGACGTCACGACAGCTGCAGCAGACTTCACAGTATGGAGACTGGCTGCCTCGGGTAGACTGACTCCACCTTCAACACAGTGGTCCCAGGTCGGCTCTGAAAGCAGACACGTCATCAATAACTGGGACACTAATACACCACACTCACAGGCTCAGATACTAACACCTGACGTATCCAGTCCATAGATGGCGCTGTCGTCGGAGCACCACCTCACCAGAGGTCAGGAGCGGCGGTGTTGAGCGCTGAACCAGACTGGAAACTGGTCCTCGAGGCCAGTACACGCTGTCCTCACTAGGTGTCGTCGTTCGTTTGGCGGGGGTTTCGGGAGCTGACCCACAGATGGCGTGTTTGTCACTGCTCCAGGCTCGGACGTTGAATCCGGGTTCGCAACACCTCCCCACCAAAAAGAATTTGGTTTGGGGTTCTATAAAAAGAAACACAAACCAAATTAGTACGGCGACACAACTCCAAATGGACTTACTTATACTATGAACTGGAGTGATGAGGTTGTCTTGTCCATAGAACTTTTCTACTAGCCATTTCCGGCACAACGGGAGCTTGCAGATAGAAGGCAATGATCTGCCTGACGTAATCTTCCACACCTCCTCTGCGATGGCAAACAGGGGCATCATCTCACATCTCTCGAGTAAGGATCGGTGTAGACACGATCTGGGGTGACTCGACACTTCCCTATGTCGTAGCACCGATGATGGCTGACCACAGACGGCATTTCTGGTGCCAGTCCGATGGTCCTTCAGGGAGACAGGAACCTGGAATACAGGGGTCTGATAATTCAGAGTGATCGCGACAGTGGGTAAGTCAATACTTACAGCATACCCTACTAGGTTCACACCTAGTCCCAACAGGGCTGCTTGTACGTCGCAGATGGCATTCACTCTGCCACCGTCAGGTCGACCAACGTTCTGCATAACGCTGCTTTGAGGCTCAGCTATCACGCGAGGGGTGTCAACCTGTCGGAAACAGTCACTCATATTATCACATGTCGTACCTCCTGTATCATCTATTACCTCCCAGGTCCCTTCTTCAACTGCAACACTTGCAGTACAACTCTCCAATCCCTGGGACCTCTTCGCGATGTTCATGGGAGCCATCATTCGTCGGGTCGTCCACCGGTCCTCACTGAGAGCACAAACAAGAACACATACGAAAAACAAACAAAATACCGATAGGAAACATTTGGTAAGTCGAGGGATAAGTTTCCTGAGCTTGTCATGTCCATAGCCGGCACCATCCACTAGCCTGGCTTGGACCAAAGAGGGCACTAGACCTTTAGAACATACCTCACATACCTCTGACGTCTGGGGAATCTCTGGCTGGTCCACTACACGCTGTAACTTGCCGTACCGCAAGCACACCTCAGCCTTTGCTCCAGACTCGTTGGTATCCGTGGGTGTCTGCACACAAGGCCTCTCTTCAAGCTCAGGTACTTCTTCCATCGTATTCTCATGTTCCTTGTCGAGAGAATCAGGAGACACTGCTAGATCGTTCTCAATCTGTAGGCGAGAGGACAAATTAAACATAGTTACATCCGGGTCTGTCTTTACCTGGACATTACCATTGCCTGTTACCTCAGACCGTGCTGTTCCGGTAGACTCGTCCGCAACCTTGGGAAGATTGATGCTCCAATCTGTCACCAAGTCGTTGGCTAGTACCACGTCAATCCCAGCCACAGGGAGGGTATCGACTACTGCCAACTCACATGTGCCGCTGAAATAAGGCGAATCAAGATGTACTGGCACTAAGGGGGCGATGTACTGCGTCCTAGGAAACCCAACCAGGATCACCTCTGGTCTCCCATCCACACTTACTCCCTCGGGTAACGAGCTCTTCACGATCAGGGACTGGGCTGCTCCACTATCTCTGAGCACTACAATTGATCTACCAGTATGATCACTCGTTACATACCCGGTTGAAGTGTGAGGGGCCAACAAACTTGGTCCTTCCTGCGTCGTCGTAGACTGGTTTCCTACTGGTGATGTAACACAGCTCATCAACATCACCTCCCTTCGTGCGCTGCCACCTCTTCTACCTCGGCACCTAGCAGCTATGTGCCCTTTCTGCCCACAAGACCAGCACACCATATTCCTCCTTGGACTACGGTGTTTCGGACTACTGGGACTTGTTCTTCGGGGGCTACTTGGGGGCGTCTTCTTAGCACTTTGTGGGACGGGTCTTTCTTCTTCGTCGTGAGGTCTGTCAAACCGGCGTTGGTAATTCCTCGGGACGTACTTAGCAGACGGCCTGTGAGTCAGGATATACTCTTCAGCCATTGTGGCTGCTGCACTCAAGGTCTCCACCTGCTGTTCCTCTAAGTACGTCTTGAGGTCTCCAGACAAACAATCCTTGAAGTCCTCGAGCAGAATCAGCTGTTCGAGGTCTTCCCTGGTCTCCACCTTCCGAGAGGCACACCATTCCTGGAAAAGTCGCTCCTTGATTGTAGCGAATTCGGTGAAAGTGTGCTCTGAGGTCTTCTTCAGGTTTCTAAACTTCTGCCTGTAAGCCTCAGGTACCAATTGGTACGCCATGAGCACGACCTTCTTCACCATATCGTAATCGCCGGAGTCGTCAAGGGATAACGTAGAGTAGGCGATTTGGGCCTTCCCAGTCAAGACTGACTGTATCATGATGGCCCAATTCTCCCTTGGCCACTCCAAAGAGGCAGCGACTTTCTCGAAGGCTGCAAAGAACTTTGACACTTCCTTCTCATGGAATTTGGGGACCATTTTGATGTTTCTTACCGGATCGAAACCACTGGTGTCCGTCGTTTGTCTCCGACCACCGCCTAATCGCAAAACTTCTAGTTCATGTTGTCTCTCTCTTTCCTCTGTCCTGTCGTTCTTGCCTGTCTCGTTCTTCTCTCTCTCTTTCTCGTTCTTCCCTCTCTCGCTCTCGTTCTTCTCTCTCTCGTCTCTCTTCTCTTTCTCGTTCTTCTCTTTCTCGCTTCTCTTCTCTTTCTCGTTCTTCTCTTTCTCTTTCTCGTTCTTCTCTCTCTCGCTTCTCTTCTCTTTCTCGTTCTTCTCTTTCTCGCTTCTCTTTTCTTTCTCGTTCTTCTCTTCTTTCTTCTCTTTCTAATTCTAAACGCCTCATCGCCAATTCTTTTTCTTTCATCTCCATTTCTTTATCTTTTAATTCCCGTTCTATTTCTAACTTCTTCCATTCAATTTCTCGATTAATTTCTAGGGCACGCATCTTTACTGTTAGGAAGCTGATATTAAGCTCGCCTGCATCACTGTCAACGTCGCTGCCCTTATCTTCCTTTTCCGTGGAAGCTATGTCTGCACTTTCCTTTGTACTAGGAGTCTCGCCTTCCTGTTTCTCTTCTGCCTTCAGGTGCCGGTGTACCTTGGACAAGATCTCCACACGGGAATCACTGGCACGGATCTTTATCTCCAGGTAGGCGCTCACTAGTACAAGCTCTGGTTTGCTCAAATATTTTAATCTGGCAAGACAATCCTCTCTGTTCAGAAAAGCCTGAACCTCGTCCAAATCATCAATAGTGGCTTTGTCTGCCATTGTTACAGATGGAACACTTAGCACTTAACACACCGAGCACTGTTCTACGCCAATATTGCACTTTATCGCACCAAACACTGCACTTGCCAATATTGCACGTAATCACTTCGGGCACCACACTACCCAATATTGCACTGAGTCCAAGCGAACACTTCGCTCTACAATATTGCACTAAATCACTGAGCACCGCACTAGTCAATATTGCACTTAATCGCTCAATCACAGCGAACACCGCACTGCACAATATTGCACTTAGTCACTCTGAGCACCGCACAGGACGTATAACGTCACAATCGTCACACAGGGGGGAATTATTTACAGGGATTACGCCACTTCACCACCCCTGTCAAACATACTTAACAAGGGGACGGATCCCGCTGGGGATGCCAATTATGTTACGGCCCTCTCGGGACGCAACGGGGTTCTTACTCTGATGTCGTTAGAGGAAGATATATATATCCGACCCCAAGCCAGTAGAGGCTTTCAAGGGATGCGATCCGTGACGCAAGTAACTTAAAGGGAGTATGGAAAGAAAGTTAAGAACTTAATATAATGTATTGACCACCACCAATAAATAAATATTATATAAAAGGAGTACACAGGGGGAGGGGTATTAATGCTATGCAAGGGGATTATTCACTGTAGTCTTCTGCTGAAGACTCTGGTGCCACACCACTTCCGGTGCCGATTCCTTGGTGCTTTCTTCGTGGCCTTAAGACGTGTCCTCTGAGAACACCGAGTCTACCCTGGCCACAGGTCAGCCACAACACAGGTCCACTGGGGGCACCGTCGTGGAGGCCGTCAACCACACGTCCAGCAGGTCTGCTGGCAGGAACTGAGCCACCAAGGCTGGTACGGCCACTCCACGAACGATAAAAGGGGGACGCCCTAGACAGGAGTCTCGTGTGATATCACCAATCACCCTCCTGTCCTCAATACCCCAGTGGATTATCGTCTCCAACCGTCGGTCCCGGGTAAATCCTTCCACTGCCACTCCACTGGCAGGCTTAACACACCACAGTGTTCTTCCGGGGGGACGACGTCACGACAGCTGCAGCAGACTTCACAGTATGGAGACTGGCTGCCTCGGGTAGACTGACTCCACCTTCAACACAGTGGTCCCAGGTCGGCTCTGAAAGCAGACACGTCATCAATAACTGGGACACTAATACACCACACTCACAGGCTCAGATACTAACACCTGACGTATCCAGTCCATAGATGGCGCTGTCGTCGGAGCACCACCTCACCAGAGGTCAGGAGCGGCGGTGTTGAGCGCTGAACCAGACTGGAAACTGGTCCTCGAGGCCAGTACACGCTGTCCTCACTAGGTGTCGTCGTTCGTTTGGCGGGGGTTTCGGGAGCTGACCCACAGATGGCGTGTTTGTCACTGCTCCAGGCTCGGACGTTGAATCCGGGTTCGTAACAGTAGGGAACTTCTAGTTGATACTCATGTGCAAGAGTTTGTAATTCAGTCCTCTTGGCACGACTTAAAGTCCCTATTTCACCTGCTGGATTTGTACGGAAAGCTTGGAGACGAAACATGGTGAAATTAGCAAATAAAGGTACACGAATATTCAATAGTGAATGTCAGAAACAGGACAACGTGGCAACTGGTACCTATCCTGTGAGATCTTTAACAATTAAAGTTAAGTAAAAGATATTAAATGATTAAATTAAATCAAGGGCGCAGGAAATCTTGTACCCGGTACTCATGTAAGAGGATAAGGGCAAGAAAATCCTACTAACAAATGAAACAGAGTTTCGAAAACAAATGAAACTGTTAAATGCTTCAAAAGTAAAATTGGTAGTCCAAGGATGTAGGCATACCTTGCCGAGTCTCTATAGGACATAAAGCAAGTTTTTCCTACTGAATTTAATATGATACTTACAGAATTAGCGAACTTTTGTGCTCTGAAAAAGTAAGCTAATTCCCTACCGTTGTATGTATCATCATCTCTGACTGACGTGTAGGGGTGCGAGGTGTCAACTGGTGACGAGAACTGCTGCTGAGGTCCCAATTCAGCAACTAAAGTTCGAGCTAGAGGAACTATGGCCCTCTTTGTCCTCCTACAGTCAGATTGCAGAAGATTGGGTACTCTTGACCCGGGGCAGACCACAGTACCAGGGTACCAATATGATGATCTGTCAGAATGAGAAATATTCAAGGGACAAAGATGGTAAACACGAGTAATAACAAGGAGGGAGAGATGACCAATTAAGAGTATGACTGAGGCCTACAGTCACCACGTAATCCAAAGTTGTCTCACCTTCACTATATGTTACTCTCGTAATGCACAATACACTGCACCTTATAAAAAATGAAATTGAATATGAAAAATAGTAAAGCTACGTTAACAAAGTTAAATACGCTTACCATAAATTACCACTTGGCACCAGTACCTGAGTGAAGCTCCTAGGACAGGCCCCCATATAACTTGTGACGGTAACGCGTTGGTGTTCGGCTGTCTAAGGCTAGGGGTATGGCCTCGTCACATAGTTATAAAAAAAAAAAATAGAAAAACTGGAACTTCGTCTGTGGTTAGGTAAGGAGAAGACACACAAAACACAAGTAAATTTTAACAATGAAATTTTAATTACGTTAAATAAATCAAAACATGAAAAAAAATGCACAAACAAATTCGTATAATAAAATCAATCAATCAAAATAATAAGAATAATTAAATGACACAATGAAAAGTTACGTTAAGACAAAATAACAAGAAGTGCAATACAAAAATAAAGGGAAGGTGCTGGAATATTGGCTTTAAGCTACCACCTCTCTCAGTATACGCTAACGTCTAGCCGGGAGGAGTGGTAACCGCGGAAGCACAGAATATTCTGAGGTCTGAGGTCGTGGCGACCCCAGACATCAAGTAGTATGGGGGGGGCGAGTGCAGTTGCAGCCAGACCGGCGACCAATCAGCGGAGCCGGTAGCGATCAACAGGTAGTTTGGCGGTTTGAGTCTGAACAGGTGTCTCTGGCTGCAACGTTTTGCGCTCTGGCAAACCTTGCTGGTGTTGTTGTCGTTGTTGGACATTTCTTCCATAGTAGTTTTATATAATTTCAACGACGTAATTGTGGAGGGAAGAGCAGGCTCAATCTCTTGAAGGAGATTATCGTCACAATATATATCTATAAACGTGTACAAGGAAAATTAGCATGTGAATGCAATAACATATATTAGTATAAATGTTCCTTGATACACAACAATGATCAATCGATCACCCTATTAGTCCCAGAACACATACATCTGTAGGTAATCCAGCCTACGATTGTAACTCTAAATTTCAGTATAAAACACTCCTTGACATAAGAATGCAAACAATCACTCACCTCTCACTGCGTCTTGCACACTAATAACAACCAAACACTATCAACTCCCTACAAGTAATCCACCAGAACTTCCCTTCCACCTCTGGAAGTTCACTACCCTGATATCTTTAGGTTCTTCCGGGCTTAACTACCAGGATCCTCTGCAGCTCCTCCAGGCTGCTACCATGAAGTTTCCTTGAGCAACTACGGTGCTTCACCCTTCTGCTAGGGTCCTCCACAGCTCTCTTGGCTGCTACACCATGAAGTTCCCTCGAGCAACTATGGTGCTTCACCACCTCTACAGAAGCACGTGACACTCCTCTTCACTGCTTCTCCTCACAGCTCGAGGTACTCGCCTCCACTACCTTGGAGTCTCATCAACTACTCCCTCCGTGCTGGCTTGGAAGTTCTCAGCAACTTCTTCTTCCCCAAAGACAAACCTGCAACCCATCGACACGCCAATAAAAATGTTTCCCCTTTAACACATAAACAAAAATAATCACACAATATGTTTGCCTCAAACCTCTATCTGTCCTCTACATACTGTGAGAGTGGACTCCCCCGTTGGGCGGATCCATACTCCACCTCGCCCGGCGGCGGTCCTCACTCACGCTGGGAGGGTCCTCCGCTGTCAGGAGCCGGGCTCCCTCAGTTGCCTGCCAGCGCTCAGAGGAGACGGATGTCGCTCCGTGTTCCTCCCTCTCCACTCTCTTATTTCAGGCTTTCTGCCTTATTAAAACATGTCTAACTTATCAATAAACATTGCTACTGTCGCTGGGCACACGACCAACTACAAGTAATCACTATGAACTGGCGTATATCGTGCTTACCACAGATTGTCTAGTCGAGGGCGCTATCCCTCTGACAGAGCTTGGTCAGGGCGCTTCCACGGCCCACAACAATGCCTCTGGGCGGTTTAATAAACACTCCTCGTCGCCCAGGACTTGAGACCACATGTCTCCAGCTCGATTCCACAGCTGGTACGTCTGCACACTTCTCTTCTCTTCGAGATATATCACTAGGGGTTCCTTTCTGACGGGAACTCAACGGAGCGCGGCTTTCCCCCTGCGATGTCTGGCCTCAAGTGAGGTCAAAGCCCTCCAGAAGCGAGCCTCACACCTCCAGCAAAATATCCACATCACCTAACCAGTCATTTATCTGTTTTCTTCTTCACTGCCCATAATCTCAAATTGTTATTTAAATCCAACCAACTATTTTACATATGCGTTATCACCTCCATATTTCCTAGACCTTCCGGTTAGGTCAGGCTTGCTGAATAACTCTCAAGGGGGAGACTCGTTTCTCCTGTAGGCTGAGATCATAACAGTCCACCGAAATCTCATCATGGTTAAACATCGACAAATGCATTCTTGTCTCACTTAATTCTGAAAGCATTTGTTTGTTGGAATCCTGGAGACTAGCATTTGTCTGTTGAATGGTCAACAGTTCAGAAGTTATTGTTTCATTTCTGTCTTGTAAGGTCTTAATATTTAAACCCTTTTGTTGTTGTAAAGCCAGTATTTCATGAATATCATCAAAAGGGGACTTGTGAATCACGTTCAAGATAATGTAATAAAAGCGTTGTACATTATTTGTATTCAAATCTTGCCTTATTTCCTTCTGGAATAATGTCTATATAATTGTAACGAATGTATAAACTTTTATAACTTCCTCATTCGTCCCTTTATGATCTCTTTTTTAGGTCAACAATTTGTCTTATTATAATTTCTTTAACTAAACCTATTGATGCCACCGCGTCTATTAACAATTTAGCAACATAATTAGGTTCGTCTAACTGGCATTTTAAATTATCACTTTCATTTACAAAGGTCATTTTTTGACGTTCGTGTTCATATACTGTTTCATCGATAATATAATTTTTAAATTTTTCTAATATTTGATTAAATAAATTTCTTTCTTCCTCGTTAGTAAAAATATTAAGTATATCATTATTTTGGTGTGGTTCATTATTATTAATATCATTTCAACGGGAAATCCTCTCGCTACTGTCCTTTTCACGTTCTTCGTGAATGTAGTTATCACATTCGGTATTCAACTGATGAATAAACTTATTTATTATTGCTTCAATTTGTGATTTTTTTGTTGCTTTCGATTCATCATCATCTAAAAGAAATATGCTCGAAAAACAATGAACTATATCGCTATTCGATAATGTAGGTTTTGTATAAAGTCGCTCTAATGTTTCGTTATTATATTTATTTGCTTCATTTATATTCTTTACTAATGTATTATATTCATCATACTGTATTTTTTAGAATTTTCACAATCTAGTAGTTTTTGTTGGCATTCCTGAACATAATGGTTTTAGGATACTAATAAATTATTATATGCTTCTTTCTCTGATTGTTTATCATCTTTGTATTTTTGTAGGGCTTGTTGGTATTCCAGAAATTGCATATTCTGATTCCTTATATCGTTTTCACATGTGGCTAATTTTAATTGGTATTCCTTAAGAGACATTAAATTTGTATTTATTTTCCTATTTAATTCCTCTTCTTGTTGATGACTTATAGTTAATAGTTCAAGTGCACTATTTCGTTCATCCTCGAGTGTCACATATTTGGATTTTATTCTACTATTATTTGAATTTAATAAATAGGTTAGTTTTTCTTTTTCATTAGCTAAGCCTTCTATTTGTTTGTCTTTGTCTTCGGAAATATTTTTAATTTGTCTGTCTTTCTCATCTAACATAGATGCATATTCTGATTCATACAGCTTCTTTTCATCATCATATTGGATTCTAAGTTTTATTAATTCAGTATTGTTTCAATCCTCTAGGCTATTTTTCAATTTATTTTGATTATCTTGATGAGTTGATTTTTCCTTCTTTAAATTCTCGATTTCATTTTCTTGATCTCCTAATTTCTCTGTGAGCTGCACGATAGTAAGTTCTAAATCTCTCACGTTTGTTTTTAAATCTGTTATTGTGGCATCTTGATTTCCACATTTAATTTCTAATTCACTTTTTTCATTCTCGCATTCATTATATTTTGTATTTAAATGAGCTATTGTTTGTTTTTGTTGATTCCGAGTTTTAAGAGGATATGTTTCGGTTATTAATTTAATATATCGATCAGAGATAGTAAACAAATGAAGCATTTTATTCAATAATAGAATCATTCTTTTATCATCATCATTCATAACAACAAAATTGCTAATAATAGTTTTCATGAATATACGTTCTCTTAAATCCGAGGAACCGTCGTCTGGGAATGTTATAATATTCAAGATTGTTTTAACTATTTCACTCATTTTTTAAATTATTGGTTTAATAGAATTCTACGATCAGGTGACAAAAATTAAGCAAGAAAAAGAAGGATGAGTGACTGCATTTTTTTGGACTGTCGGAAAGCCTTTGACACAGAGGCTGGTACATAAGTTGAAGAAACAGGTAAAAGAAACTGGTAGGGTGCTACTAAGTGATAAGGGACTGTCTAAGCAATATGGGTGAGACCTCCAATTGGCGTAGTAAAGCAACCAGTGGAGTCCCACAGGGCTTTGTACTCACTATATTCACAAGTCGTTTTAGTGAGTGATGGGCGCTCACAAGAAATGCCAGGCCCACTTACTGTAGGGTGCAGTGGGGATCATCGCCTGGCGGGCCAGGTCACGTATTTTCTTTTAGACAAACTCATGAAATCTCAAATGGAAACGAACCGTAGATTATTATTTGTAATGTGCTTAATAGCTTATCCAAGACCCCAACTGCTTCTTATAATGTTGCGATCATATATGAAAAACCGAGGGAATTGTAATATATTATTATTATAATTTATAATATATATATAGTATATTATAAATTCAAATATATATATATATATTATATTATAGAATTATATATATTTTTACTAAAGGAAAGAGGGGTCAGAGATATGAGGATGTCTCTTTCCATTTTGATTAAACTTTAATTGTTTTAAGACTCTTACTCATCCGGTATCAGAAAAAGTTGTTTGTAAATAACATCAATAATTAAACGAAGAGCATGTATGAAACAATGGAGGTAATTGAGGAATTTTATAAATACTTAAACATTTTTAACCATTATCATTTATCTGTTGTACATATTTTTATTAGTTTTTTTATTGTATATGGAGGGGGTAATCATTAAAGTACTATATAAAAATGCCTCAATCATTTTCAGATTCTTCTCATCAGCAAATACAACAGGCCAATGTAACTTTACAGTCTGCTACATCATTACCAACATTTGAACCACACCATCACAAAGAAAGGCCCCCGAAAATAAATAATGAGAAGAAACATTATGAATGTTCAGGTTGCAATAAAAAATTCAGATGACTAAGCTCCTTAAATAAACATATGATGGTTCATATGGGCGAAAAACCTTACAAGTGTACTACATGTGGGGAAAAATTTAGATGGCTTAGCTCCTTAAATATACATATGAGAATTCATACGGGCGAAAAACCTTACAAGTGTACTACATGTGAGGAAAAATTTAGATGGCTAAGCTCCTTAATTAAAGATACATATGAGAGTTCATACGGGTGAAGAACCTTACATGTGCGAAAATTTTTAGTTTTAAATCATGTTTGATTAGACATTTGGTAAAACATCCAGAGAAGAAGCCCTTTAAGTGTCCTATGTGCAGTAAACATTTTAAAGATAAATATAATTTGAAGACACATCAGAAAATCCATAATGATGAGGAAACCCTTTAAGTGTCCTACATGTGCTAAAAGATTCATCTACCTTACTAGTCTGAAAAATCATCTCAAAATCCATACTGGTGAGAAACCCTTTAAATGTACAACATGTGGGGAAAAAATTAGATGGCTATGCACCTTAAAGATACATATGAGAGTTCATACCAGCAAAAAACCTTACAAGTGTACTACATGTGGGGAAAACGCACCATAAAGATACATATGAGAGTTCATACGGGCGAAAAACCTCACAAGTGTACTACATGTGGGAATTTTTGTAGTTTTAAATCAAGTTTGATTAGACATTTGGTAGTACATACAGCGAAGAACCCCTTTAAGTGTCCTATGTGCAGTAAAAGTTGTAAAAATAAATATAATTTGAAGACACATCAGAAAACCCATAATGGTGAGAAACCTTTTAAGTGTTCTACATGTGCTAAAGAATTCCTCTACCCTACTAGTCT
The DNA here is from genome assembly GCF_040958095.1 of Procambarus clarkii. NCBI lineage: Eukaryota > Metazoa > Arthropoda > Malacostraca > Decapoda > Cambaridae > Procambarus > Procambarus clarkii. Next base: position 20,617,132 of record NC_091185.1, read on the forward strand.
GAAAAATCATCTAAAAATCCATACAGGTGAGAAACCTTTTAAGTGTTCTACATGTGCTAAAGAATTCCTCTACCCTACTAGTCTGTTAAATCATCTAAAAATCCACACTGGTGAGAAACCCTGTAAATATCCTATATGTGCTAAACAATTCATCTTCCTAACAAGTCTGAAAAACCATCTAAAAATCCATACTGGTGAGAGACCTTTTAAGTGCCCTAAATGTACTAAAGGATTCATCCAATATATTGATATGAAAAATAATCTTAATAGACATCATCAGGTGAAGATTTAAAGATTTGTTTTCATTCATCAAGGAAACAAATGTGGAAACAAATAAGTACACCAGATAAATTAACATGTTTTAAAATGTTAAAAGATTTATAAAATTTCAATGCCTCTTTTCATATTGGCTGTTAGTTTAACACGATACGTTAATGGCCTACTATATAATAAAATATCCTATCGCCCTCTAATATTTTATATCTAATAAAAGAAGAATTTTATATAATGTTCTTTAATAACCGTGAGTGTTGAAAAAACAAGCTTCAACTAATTTAAATTATAAGCTCATTCTCTTTTTTATATATGTATAACAATATATGTAAATATTTACATATATTATTATTATTATTATTATCATTATTAATATTAAAAAGCAGGGGGTTAGATGGTACACCCCACTCTCTAATATATAATAAAAAAAAATTTATTGCCTAATTGTCCAAGTAGATAGATGGCCTTGTCTAACAAGCTTAAAAATCACGAGCTCTGCAAACTGGGCCTACTGCGATGAGAGCCCTGTATATTAGGCCAAATAGTGAGTTCTGGTTATTAGGGATATATATATATATATATATATATATATATATATATATATATATATATATATATATATATATATATATATATGTCGTACCTAGTAGCCAGAACGCACTTCTGAGCCTACTATGCAAGGCCCGATTTGCCTAATATGCCAAGTCTTCATGAATTAATTGTTTTTCGACAACCTAACCTACCTAACCTAACCTAACCTAACTTTTTCGGCTACCTAACCTAACCTAACCTATAAAGATAGGTTAGGTTAGGTTAGGTAGGGTTGGTTAGGTTCAGTCATATATCTTTGTTAATTTTAACTCCAATAAACAAAAATTGACCTCATACATAATGAAATGGGTAGCTTTATCATTTCATAAGAAAAAAATTATAGAAAATATATTAATTCAGGAAAACTTGGCTTATTAGGCAAATCGGGCCTTGCATAGTAGGCCGAGAAGTGCGTTCTGGCTACTAGGTACGACATATATATATATATATATATATATATATATATATATATATATATATATATATATATATATATATATGTCGTACCTAATAGCCAGAACGCACTTCTCAGCCTACTATGCAAGGCCCGATTTGCCTAATAAGCCAAGTTTTCATGAATTAATGTTTTTTCGTCTACCTAACCTAACCTAACCTAGCTTTTTTTGGCTACCTAACCTAACCTTACCTATAAATATAGGTTAGGTTAGGTTAGGTAGGGTTGGTTAGGTTCGGTCATATATCTACGTTAATTTTAACTCCAATAAAACAAATTGACCTCATACATAGAGAAAAGGGTTGCTTTATCATTTCATAAGAAAAAAATTATAGTAAATATAATAATTCAGGAAAACATGGCTTATTAGGCAAATCGGGCCTTGAATAGTAGGCTGAGAAGTGAGTTCTGGCTACTAGGTACGACATATATATATATATATATATATATATATATATGTACATATGTCGTACCTAGTAGCCAGAACGCACTTCCCAGCCTACTATGCAAGGCCCGATTTGCCTAATAAGCCAAGTTTTCCTGAAATAATATATTTGCTCTATTTTTTTTCTTATGAAATGATAAACCTACCCATTTCCTTATGTATGAGGTCAATTTTTTTTATTGGAGTTAAAATTAACGTAGATATATGACCGAACCTAACCAACCCTACCTAACCTAACCTAACCTATCTTTATAGGTTAGGTTAGGTTAGGTAGCCGAAAAAGTTAGGTTAGGTTAGGTTAGGTAGGTTAGGTAGTCGAAATACAATTAATTCATGAAAACTTGGCTTATTAGGCAAATTGGGCCTTGCATAGTAGGCTGAGAAGTGCGTTCTGGCTACTAGGTACGACACATATATATATATATATATATATATATATATATATATATATATATATATATATATGTCGTACCTAGTAGCCAGAACGCACTTCTCGGCCTACTATTCAAGGCCCGATTTGCCTAATAAGCCAAGTTTTCCTGAATTAATATATTTTCTCTAATTTTTTTCTTATGAAATGATAAAGCTACCCATTTCATTATGTATGAGGTCAATTTTTTTTTATTGGAGTTAAAATTAACGTAGATATATGACCGAACCTAACCAACCCTACCTAACCTAACCTAACCTATCTTTATAGGTTAGGTTGGGTTAGGTAGCCGAAAAAGTTAGGTTAGGTCAAGTTAGGTAGGTTAGATAGTCGAAAAACAATTAATTCATGAAAACTTAGCTTATTAGGCAAATCGGGCCTTGCATAGTAGGCTGAGAAGTGAGTTCTGGCTACTAGGTACGACATATATATATATATATATATATATATATATATATGACAATGTCAGACCACGGAGGGGTCAGACCCTCCAATGTCAGACCCTCCGTGGTCTGACATTGTCACATTCTTAATCACGTGTTTATTTTCGTGATATACACACATATATATATATGTCGTACCTAATAGCCAGAACGCACTTCTCAGCCTACTTTGCAAGGCCCGATTTGCCTAATAAGCCAAGTTTTCATAAATTAATTGTTTTTCGACTACCTAACCTACCTAACCTAACCTAATCTAACTTTTTCGACTACCTAACCTAATCTAACCATTAAAGATAGGTTAGGTAGGGTTGGTTAGGTTCAGTCATATATCTACGTTAATTTTAACTCCAATAAAAAAAAATTGACCTCATACATAATGAAATGGGTAGCTTTATCATTTCATAAGAAAAAAATTAGAGAAAATATATTAATTCAGGAAAACTTGGCTTATTAGGCAAATCGGGCCTTGCATAGTAGGCTGAGAAGTGCGTTCTGGCTACTTGGTACGACATATATATATATATATATATATATATATATATATATATATATATATATATATATATATATATATATATATATATATTTTAAGATAAATAGGAAAACCAGGGATATACTGAACATCTTGTTTCAGAATCTTTACTTTAAAATGCATAACGTTTCAAATACTTCTCGTATTCATCATCAGATCTAAAAGAAAAAACAGAAATCATAATCAAATAGCTGGTAAACAAGGAACTCGTACTGAATACAATTGCCTATCAAAGAAAGGAAAATGCTTAAAAAAACAATACACTTAAGCGAACTTAAAGTGATCAATACAAATAAAACTTATTAACTGTCACATATATTAAAACTAATTTAAAATCCATTAAACTACAAGATGAAATTTATAACTACTAAAACAAACCATTCTATTAAACTTACGTGAAGTGATTAGAAGTGAAATTTGATCCCTAACACATAGATACTAAACACTATAAAAAATATTTATATAATGACTACAAATCTACAAAAATTGTATGTAAAATACAAACAGAATAAACGACAATTATAAAGTCCTAACCAAAATCTTATAAAAACTCAAATATTAAATAAAATTAAATACCAAAAAATGTATTATATATCCTAAATAAAAGATTATATTAATATACAATGTCAAGACTTGAAATAAGTAAGAAAGGGCAAAGACATGGTAAACTAAACAAAAAATTAACCTAACAAAATGAACTAAAAATCAAATTACAGGGCCTACTGTGCACTATACAGTGTACAATTGAACAGCTGAAAGGTTGCTATTTAACAGAGGCCGCCGCTCCTTTATATATAAGGATTCCATTACCCTCAAATCTGACTGGCCATTCATACAAGTGTCCAGAATTTTAAAATCAGATTCCAGCAGAGAATGATCAAACTCATAACAATGGTTTCTAATCTCCGAAAATGCTGGTTTAGACAATGGTAATCCAGTCCTAAAAGATAATCCCTGGTGCTCAAGTATCCTAATCTTAAAGTTCCGAATGGAACTCCCGACATATCCAGCATTACAGCTGGAACAATTATACATATATACGACATTTGAGCACAAGGGGGTAGGCACTTTATCTTTAAATTTAAAATAAGAGCCTATGGTATTTGTGTTGACAAAAATAAATCTAAAGTCTACTTGAGGATAACACTGCTGCAACAGTCTCCTCAAACGACTCCTTACAGAAAAGCTAATACTGCCATTAAATGGTAATTTAATATATTTAAGATCCCTTTCTACTGTAGTAATCCTACACGATGGGTGAAACTTCTTATTTAAGAAATTCCTTATAAAAGTATAAACCATATGCAAAGGATAACCATTATTTGAAAAAAAATTCACAAGAAAATTAATTTCCTGATCAAAGTTATTCCAATTAGAACATAAAACAAAGGCCCTATTCAGTAGAGTGTTAATTGCATTTTTCTTAAAAATATCAGGAACAAAGGAATTAAAATTTAAACCTAAACCAGTAAAGGTTGGTTTCCTAAAAACATTAGTGTTGAACCCATTAAGGTTATTCACTTTTACATCAAGAAACGACAATGAATTATCAACTTTACACTCTGCAGTAAACCGTATATTACTATGTTGTGCATTAAGATACTCTCTAAATTTCTCAATATGACATTGGTCCCTAAACAACAAAAAGGTGTCATCTACATATCTCCTGTACATGACTGGTTTAAAGGCCGAAGGACAATTATCAAGCCAATTTATTTCGTGAAAACTCAAAAAAGCATTAGCCAGTGCAGGACCTAAAGGAGACCCCATTGCTACTCCATCAATTTGTTTATAATAAATATTATTAAACATAAAGATGGAGTCTTTAACTGCTATTTCTAACAGCCGTCTGAATATTTTACTACAAAATCCAGACACTAAGTTAGTGTCCGCAAATAATTGACTTACACAGATATCAATGGTTTCCAACAAAGGAATATTAGTAAAAAGTGATTCAACATCGAAACTGGCCATTACAGTTGGGAACTCAAAATTTAAAGAGGAAAGTTCTTTTACAAAATCCTGAGAATTTCTCAGAGTAAATTCATTATGCGTTAATGGTTCTAATAATGGAACCAGAAACTTAGCCAGTTTATAATTAAAAGTGCCAATCGCTGATAAAATAGGACGAATCGGTATACCTGTTTTATGAACTTTAGGTAACCCATATAAGATGCCAGGCTTAGAGCCAGTTGCAAGTAATTTAGTATAATCAAAAAGAGAGTCTTTCAAACTTCATAAAACTCTATTCAGTTTATCCACACATTTCAAAATATACGAGAATAGGTCTATATCAACCAACGTAAATTTAGAGGGGTCTTCTGACAACCTTTCCACCTTATTAACATACTCTAACTTGTCCAAAACTACTATACCCCTACCTTTATCTGGCCTGGTAATGCAAATACTCCTATCATTCTTTAAGCCATTAATACACTCCAATTTCCTTTTGTCAAAAGGAGGGAATGTAGATTTATATTTACCAAAGTCGTTAAAGACTTCATGTGCTAAGGAGGAAACAGTACTGATGATATTGGTCCAACTATAATTTGTACCAGTCCTTAGGGTACAAGTTTTCAATGTGTTGCATAACCGCTCAAAACCTAAAAAATGATTAACAAATTTAGGTTTTTTACACGTCAACCCGAAGTTTAACCCTAGAGAGAGACGCTCTTTCTCAATGGGAGACAGAACTCTCTTTGGAAAATTGAAAACCACCTTATCAGGGTCCACCGAATTAAATGAAGGTATACCCAAGTTACGCAATTTCTTCTCGTGAAAAAAAATTGACCTCATACATAATGAAATGAGTAGCTTTATCATTTCATAAGAAAAAAATTAGAGAAAATATATTAATTCTGGAAAACTTTTGGCTTATTAGGCAAATCGGGCCTTGAATAGTAGGCTTAGAAGTGTGTTCTGGCTACTAGGTACGACATACATATATATATATATATATATATATATATATATATATATATATATATATATATATATATATATATATATATATATATATATATATATATATATATATATATATATATATATATATATATATATATGTCGTACCTAGTAGCCAGAACGCACTTCTCAGCCTACTATTCAAGGCCCGATTTGCCTAATAAGCCAAGTTTTCTTTTATTAATATATTTTCTCAAATTTTTTTCTTATGAAATGATATAGCTACCCATTTCATTATGTATGAGGTCAATTTTTTTTTATTGGAGTTAAAATTAACGTAGATATATGACCGAACCTAACCAACCCTACCTAACCTAACCTAACCTATCTTTATAGGTAAGGTTAGGTTAGGTAGCCAAAAAAAGCTAGGTTAGGTTAGGTTAGGTAGGTTAGGTAGACAAAAAAACATTAATTCATGAAAACTTGGCTTATTAGGCAAATCGGGCCTTGCATAGTAGGCTGAGAAGTGAGTTCTGGCTACTAGGTACGACATATATATATATATATATATATATATATATATATATATATATATATATATATATATATATATACATATATATATATATATATATATATATATATATATATGTTGTACCTAGTAGCCAGAACGTCGTACTCGGCCTACTATGCAAGGCCCGATTTGCCTAATAAGCCAAGTTTTCCTGAATTAATATATTTTCTCAAATTTTTTTCTTATGAAATGATAAAGCTACCCATTTCATTATGTATGAGGTAAATTTTATTTTATTGGAGTTAAAATTAATGTAGATATATGACCGAACCTATCCAACCCTACCTAACCTAACCTAACCTATCTTTATAGGTTAGGTTAGGTTAGGTAGCCGAAAAAGTTAGGTTAGGTTAGGTTAGGTAGGTTAGGCAGTCGAAAAACAATTAATTCATGAAAACTTGGCTTATTAGGCAAATCGGGCCTTGCATTGTAGGGTGAGAAGTGAGTTCTGGCTACTAGGTACGACATATATATATATATATATATATATATATATATATATATATATATATATATATATATATATATATATATATATATATATATATATATATATATATATATATATATATATACATATATATATATATTGGTGTATACTGGCAGCAGGTTTTCTTTCAAACATGTTTCATTGAATATGACCGCTTATTCTGTATTTATTATTTTCTGGTTTAGGTTATTTATGAAGTTCGCATAGCAGAGCAAGCAAAGTCAAATCCTAAAGGGTTTTTTCAGTTATATCGAACTAAGACTAGGGAAAGGATAGGTCCATTAAAATCTGAGACAGGTCAAATAACGGATAATGACAAGGAGATGAGTAGTATTTTTAACAAATATTTTATATCTGTATTTACTAAAGAAGAACTTAACAATATGCCTTCAGCCGAACAAGTCTATGTGGGTCGGGACGAGGACAGGTTGACTAGTTTAGCAGTTACCAGGGAGGATGTAATTAAACAATTAGAAAAACTAAAACCAAACAAATCCCCAGGGCCGGATGAAGTGTTTGCCAGGGTGCTTAAAGAATGCAAAGAGGAGCTTTCCGAGCCACTGTCTACCATATTTAATAAATCAATAGAGTCAGGCAGAGTGCCAGAGTCATGGAAGGTAGCCAATGTGGTACCAATTTTTAAGAAAGGAGATAGATCACTTGCGTCAAACTATTGGCCAATTAGCCTAACGTCTATTGTGGGAAAGTTACTTGAATCAATAATTGCAAATACAATTCGTCTCCATCTTGAAAAACATAAATTAATAAATGAGCCGCAACATGGTTTTACAAATGGCCGTTCTTGTTTAACAAATTTGCTAACTTTTTACTCCAGCATAGTTGAGGCAGTTGATAGTGGTAAGGATTGTGATGTTGTGTACCTTGAATAAGCAAAGCTTTTGATACAGTGCCACATGAAAGACTAATTAAAAAAATAGAAGCTCATGGTAATGGGGGAGCTATATTAACTTGGATTAGGGCATGGCTATTCCAAAGGAAACAGAGAGTTAGTATAAATGGGGTTAAGTCAGAGTGGGATAATGTTGTTAGTGGAGTACCTCAGGGCTCTGTCCTGGGACCTCTGTTGTTTAGAATATATATAAATGATTTAGATTCAGGCTTGAGTAGCAACATTTGCAAATTTGCAGATGATGCAAAAATCGGTAGGGAAATTAATTCGGAGGAGGACTCACTATCACTTCAAGTTGATCTAGATAGGGTTTTGAAATGGTCAAAGGATTGGCAAATGCAGTTTAATGCTGATAAATGTAAAGTTCTGAGGCTAGGTAATGATGATTGAGTTACAAGATACGAGCTAGATGGTGTTGAGATTGCGTAGTCGGATTGCGAAAGGGATCTGGGAGTTATGATTAGTAAGAATTTAAAACAGAAGGATCAATGCATGAATGTTCGTAATAAGGCGAATAGGACACTGGGATTTATTAATCGAAGCATTAGTAACAAGACTCCTGGTGTGGTTCTTAAGCTGTATCTTGCTCTGGTTAGGCCCCATTTAGATTATGCAGTTCAGTTTTGGTCGCCGTATTATAGAATGGATATAAATTCACTTGAACGTGTCCAGCGTAGGATGACTAAGTTAATTCCCCAAATTATAAATCTTTCATATACAGAAAGATTAACAAAGCTTAAGTTGCATTCACTGGAAAGGCGAAGAGTTAGGGGTGACATGATAGAGGTTTACAAGTGGATGAATGGACATAACAGGGGGGATATAAATAGGGTATTAAAAATATCAACACAAGACGGAACATGAAACAATGGGTATAAATTGGATAAGTTTAGATTTAGGAAAGACTTGGGTAAATACTGGTTCAGTAACAGGGTTGTTGATTTGTGGAACCAATTGCCGCATAACGTGGTGGAGGTGGGGTCCCTCAATTGTTTCAAGCGCGGGTTGGACAAGTATATGAGTGGGATTGGGTGGTTATAGATAGGAGCTGCCTCGTATGGGCCAATAGGCCTTCTGAAGTTACCTTTGTTCTTATGTTCTTAGGGCTTCTATCCCTCTAACTATTTTCTTAGCATCAGGGCTTAGTTGAAATAGGAGTTCTCCAAAACTCATTTTCGTACTTTTAAGGTGAAGAAAAGAAGTGATTTACTATAGAGTGTATTACACTTATTTATACAATTTGCACAACGTTTCGAACATCCATGGTTCATTCTCAAGTGAACAGATCTTACAATGCTGGTTGATTTTATACCCGCACTGGGTCAGGTGATAATACAATAAAGGTGAAAACATGTGGGGATACATAAGGGATAAATGTGGGGTGAAACATAGAGGTAACTGCAGAAGGCTTATTGGCCCATACGAGGCAGCTCCTATCTAAACACAAAGATTAATCCAGTGTAATTGGCCTGTTATGTTGGACATTGTCTTCTGTGTTGGCATCGTTATGTTCTGGTATTGTCCTTACTCTCATGGTGGGTAGAGTAAATAGTTCCGTGATTTGGGTGTTCATGGTTGGTTGTTCTATTCTTATGTGAATTGCCTCAAGAATTTGTAATCTTCTTGCATCTTGGGTTTTGTCTATTATGCAGGTATTCTTGTTAAACATTTCTCTTGTTAGAGTAATGTCATGGGCTTGTCTCATGTGATTCCTAGGGGCACCGGATTGAAGATGGCATGTCAAACGCCTCGTCAGCTTGGTCGACGTCATACCTATGTACTTAGATTGAAGGTTACATCCTTCGTGGGGGGCAAGTGTACATATATACAACGCTTGACTGCTGTAGAGGGTTCTCCATCGGCTTTGGGCTGTTTTTGATAAGGAGTTCGGAAGTCTTCTTGGCTTTGTAGAATATTATCAGGTTTATGTTTTGGTTAGGAGTAGTGCTTTTTACTCCTTTACGGATTATTTCTTTCATTATTCTTTCCTCTTTTATATGATCACTGTGCATGGTTGATTTGTAATATAATTTTATTGGTGTTATGGTTTCTGTTCAAGGTTCTGGATTATACCAACGGTCCAAGTGTCTAATTATAGCAGCGTTTATTTCCGCGTTGCTATATCCGTTGTTCACCAATACCTGAGTTACTCTTTCAAACTCTCTACTCACGTTGCTCCATTCAGAGCAGTGGGTAAGCGCTCGACGAATATAAGCATTGAGAACACTGGCTTTGCATCTTTGGGGGCACTCACTTCTACCGTTCAGGCATAATCCTATGTTGGTGGGCTTGGTATATACGTTGGTGCTTAAAGAGGTTCCTGTTTTTGTTATTAGTACATCTAGGAATGTTATTCAGACTGACAGACTGTCTGGCAGACAGTTATTTTCACTATTTTCATGTGTAAATCGGAGTACTGACTCTCTCTCTAGATGTCTTTTTAGGTCAATTAGTTCATCTGAGTCTTTTACTATTACGAATATGTCATCTACATAACGGCAATATACAGTTGGTTTTTGTCTGCTATTGAAGACCCAGTCTTCGATGGTTCCCATATAAAAATTGGCAAATAAAACTCCTAAGGGGGAGCCCATTGCTACCCCGTCTATTTGTAAATACATGTCTCCTTGTGGACTGATGAAAGGGGCTTCCTTTGTACATGCTTCGAGAAGACTCTTAAAGTGTGGCTCAGGTATGTCTAATTTAGGGGTGCTCTCGTCTCTGTATACTCTGTCCAGTATCATCCCTATGTTTGTGTCGACTGGGACGTTGGTAAATAGGGATTCAACGTCCAGGGATGCGATGATTCCATCGAGCTGGGTAGATTTGATCAATTCTTGGAAATCTGCTGATGATTGTAGACTAAACTTACTTGGAGTGTATGGAGTTAGGAGTTCATTGAGTTTCTTTGCCAGGTGATAAGTTGGGGTTGGTATTTGGCTGATTATAGGGCGTAGTGGGTTACCTGGTTTATGCGTCTTAACATTGCCGTAGGCATATCCTAAGCCATAGTCGCCTTGAAGTTTATTGAAATGCACACTACCTTTCTTTGCGTTGATTGCTGTAATTGTTTTGTTTACTTTCCGCTTAAGGTCTTCTACGGGATTCCTCGTGATTCGTTGAAATTTGGAGTCGTCACTAAGGATGTCGCTAATTTTGTTCATGTATTCATGGGTAGGAATCAATACATATGCTGCTGTCTTGTCGGCTTTTCTTATTGTTACGTCTTTCAGATTTTTTAGTTGTTTCGATGCTTCTTTGAGTCGTGGGGTTAAGATTGTAGATGAATATGTTCCTCGTTTTTCCCTGCTTCTGCAAGTAGTTCAGCTTGAAGTGTGTCAGTGGTGATGACTTTTTAGTTGTCTTCTAGCTTATGGATATCGTCTAGAGGCATTTCGATTTCCAGGCGTTTTTGATGCATCTTTGCTTTAGATAAGAATTGACAATTTAGACCAAGATTTAAGAGGTCTTGTTGGTCCTGGGTAAGATCATAAGAAGTCAGGTTAATGTAGCCATCTTTAGGACGAGGGATCTTTAACTGTCCACCGTTTAGGGCTGTTAACTTACGGAGTGTCTTTGTTTCTACAAGAGTTTTATGTTGTTGTTTCAGGTTAAATAGTTCACTGTTGATGGTTTGCTTGAGTTGGATAGGGATGTCGTACTGGGTCCATTTGTTTAACAGATGCTCCGCCTGCTCTATAAAGGTTTGGAGGGCTTCCTTCTTCTTGTTTAGTTGATGCCGAATGAGCTCTTGCCTATACCTATAGGTAAACTCTGTATTGCGGACTGCTGGGTCATGTGGGTTTATATTGGTGTATACTGGCAGCAGGGTTTCTTTCAAACATGTTTCATTGAATATGACCGCATATTCTGTATTTATTATTTTCTGGTTGAGGGCTTCTATCCCTCTAACTATTTTCTTAGCATCAGGGCTTAGTTGAAATAGGAGTTCTCCAAAACTCATTTTCGTACTTTTAAGGTGAAGAAAAGAAGTGATTTACTATAGAGTGTATTACACTTATTTATACAATTTGCACAACGTTTCGAACCTCCATGGTTCGTTCTCAAGTGAACAGATCTTACAATGCTGGTTGATTTTATACCCGCACTGGGTCAGGTGATAATGCAATAAAGGTGAAAACATGGGGGGGATACATAAGGGATAAATGTGGGGTGAAACATAGAGGTAACTGCAGAAGGCTTATTGGCCCATACGAGGCAGCTCCTATCTAAATACAGCTCATATATATATATATATATATATATATATATATATATATATATATATATATATATATATATATATATATATATATATATATATTTATATATATATATATATTATATATATATATATATATATATATTTATATATATATATATATATATTTATATATATATATATATTTATATATATATATATATATATATATATATATATATATATATATATATATATATATATATATATATATATATATATACATATACATATATGGGCCCGGCCCCAGGCAGCAGCCAAACTATTCAGCCTCTTGAAAAAGGTCAATGACTCCCCCGGAACCATCCAAGCATGGCACAACCTTCTCCTGTTTGGTAACATATGCCTACCTGTCCCTGCAAGGAGAGACAAATCACTAGCTTCGTCGGTCATTATGGCTATAAATAGTTTCCTAGAGAGGACAACCAGGCACCCCTCCCCACCCGTGCCAAAAACACCCACCGCAGGAAAGGTATCAACAGCAGAACCGAGGCATCCAAAATCAGAGCAACAGTCAGCAAGAAAATAGAAGAAGGCAACACAATAGGGGCGATCAGAGTCATCACCAGTGAAGACACAGTTGCCACCAGGGATGCCGATACAGCACAAGCCCTGAGGGAAAAGCACCCACCCAGAGCTCCTCGTGATGACAGTGTTCCCCTAGTCGGTGTCACCAGAGCAGAACCCCTGTGTGTGCTCGAATCCATGGTGCATAAAGCAGCTTTATCCTTCCCACCAGGATCAGCAGGTGGGTTCACAGGACTACGACCCAACCACATCAAACAAATGCTCAACCCTGCACTGGGAGACATTGCACAGGGCCTCCTGGTGGAACTAACTAGATTCGCCAACACATGTCTAGCTGGCAACATACCAGAAACCATACGGCCTCTCTTTTTTGGCGCTACCCTCTGTGCCCTGAGGAAAAAAGATGGAGGAATCAGACCGATAGCTGTGGGCAATTCACTCCGGCGTCTCGTCGCTAAGGCTGCTGCTAGAGCAGTTAGTCAGGCAGCAGCCGACATGCTGAAGCCAAAACAGCTTGGGTTTGGCATTCCCCAAGGGTGTGAGGCAGCGGCTTATGCAGCTAGAGCCTACATTGCCAACATTACTGATGAAAAAGCCCTGATAAAGCTGGACTTCAAAAATGCTTTCAATCTGGTTAGAAGGGATGCAGTACTCAGTGCAGTTCATCGCCTTTTTCCTTCCCTCTACCCGTTTGTAAACTCATGCTATAGCAAGAATCTAACTCTGCTTTTTGGGGAACATGAAATTGAATCACAAGAAGGTGTCCAACAGGGTGACCCCCTTGCTCCTTTTCTTTTCTGCCTAGTTATCAAGGAAGTCACCGATAACCTGTCCAGTGAGCTCAACATTTGGTTTTTGGACGATGGTACTCTAGCCGGCTCCCCAGCCTCACTCTTGGACGACATAAGAATAATTCAGGAGCAAGGAGCAAGCCTAGGCCTCACTCTGAACCCTTCCAAGTGCGAAATAACCTCCACCAACCAGCACATAATAGAGCAAATAAAGGTTGTTTTGCCTGACATTCATACAACCAACCCTGAGGACAGCACACTCCTAGGTGCTCCTCTCGGAAGGAATGCCATCGACGGGGTCCTTGGTAAGAAGATCACTGACCTGAAGAGGATGAACGAGAGGATTGAAGACATCGATGCTCATGATGCACTTTACCTCATCACCAGATGCTTGTCCCTCCCCAGGCTGACCTACTTTCAAACATATCAGAGATATGTTAGGTGCAAACATATTGTGTGGATTACTTCGTCTATGTGTTTATAAGAAAACGTTTTTATTGGCGTGTCATTGGGTTGCAGGTTTGTCTTTGGAAGAAGTTGCTGAGAAGTTCGAGCCAGTAGAGTGAGTTAGTGGAAGAGACTCTAAGACTGTTGAAGAAGTAGCATACTCTGAGGAAGAGTAGCCTCACAGTGAAGAGTAGAACCTCAAGCTGTGAGGAGAAGCAGTGAAGAGGAGTGTCACATGCTTCTGTAATGTCAGTGGTGGAGCACCATAGTTGCTCAAAGAAGTCTTCAAGGTGTAGCAGCCTGGAAGAGCTGCGGAGGATCCTGGTAGATAAACCCGGAAGAACCTGAAGATATCAGGGTAGTGAACTTCCAGAAGTGGAAGGGAAGTTCTGGTTGATTACTTGTAGGGAGTTGGCAGAGTGTTTGGTTGTCATTAGCGTGCAAGACGCAGTGAAAGGTGAGTGATTGTTTGCCATTTTTGTGCCAAGGAGTACTTATACTGAAGTATAGAGTTACAGTCGTAGGCTGGATTACCTACAGAGACATGCATATGTGCTCTAGGATTGATAGGGTGATCGATTGATCATTGTTGTATATTAAGGAACATTTATACTAATATTTATGTTATTGCAGCCATACGCTGGTTTTTCCTTTTATGTATTTATATATATATATTCTCTTGCTAATGCAACATTGCGTTATAAGACTTGACCTACTTGAGGATGTTGGTAGTATTAGGTGGTGAATCAAGAGATAGGATACCACTTGATAAACTGATGAGAGAGTTCTGATGGTATTGGAGTGCAATCTGACTGAAATAGTATAGAGTGTAGGATTCATTATTGTTATGTGTGTATGTATTGTGTATGTGCTTTGTCCAGTAAATGTGTTCAAATTTGCTGGTGTTTGCCCTTGTACTAGTGAGGCTTCCCAGGAAGTAGGAAAGAAGGAGAGAGAGAGAGAGAAAGAACCAAGAAACACAGCTGTGGACAGGGTAGAACAGAAAACTAATAAGTCAAAGGGGATTGAGGAGATCCTATCGCATAAGGAGAGAGTGGGGAGTCACAGCGGCTCGAGTGGGTGTGTGCATGTGACAACGAGGCTGAGTATTGGAGCCGCATCCCCTAAACATGTGACGTTGAGCCCCTCTCCAAGAGCCAGAAGCGCCCAGGGTGATCTCCTGGTAAAGTATAAGCACTCTACCGAGTTGTGAGTTGGGTTGTCCAGAAAGAAGGATCAACGACAACACAACACCACCAACCCACACTATACAATAACACACACACACACACACACACACACACACACACACACACACACACACACACACACACACACACACACACACACACACAATAATAATAATTGCCAATCCATGAGAAGTTGACATAATAGAACTAGAGATATGCAATCAGGATGATAAACTAACGATCATAAATGCATATAGTCCACCGTCAAGCAGCACATGGTCAAAGGAGGAGCTAGATAATAAACGAGAAGGTCTTATAACAATAATGAGAGAAATTATAGTCAGAGCTGATAAAGATAGATCACGATTGTTGGTAGTCGGCGACTTCAACTTAAAATCCATAGACTGGGAGCCCTATGAAGCTAGAATGGAGGATTTTTCGACTTGTAGATTCGTAAAACTCATCCTGGAAACATTCATGTTTCAATATGTTAAACAAGCTACGAGGATGAGGGAAGGGGATGTTTCCTCCATGCTTGATTTGATGTTTACCAGGAAAGAGGAAGAGATATTTGACATTCAGTACCTCCCTTCCTTAGGTAGAAGTGACTGTGTCTTATTGGGAATAAAGTATGCAATGCTTTACAATCTGGAAGAAAATGAGGTTGAAGCAATTGAGAAGCCTGATTACGGGAGAGGTCATTATTGAGAACTCAGACATTTTTTTAAGGAAATTTACTGGAAAGACTTGCTGTTAGGACATGAAGTAAATGAGATGTCAAGGTTTGTGAAATATATGATAAAGGCACAAAAAAATTTACTTCAAAGCAGAGATGCAAAACTAGGAAATAGGATTCGTTCGACAGAAATTGCGAGAGGGCCAGAGACCAAAAGACACCAAAATGGAATCAACACAGGAAGTGGCCAAACCCCCAAACATACCAGCGATACAAAGATGCAAGAAACAACTACACGGCAGTGATGAGAGAGGCAGAAAGAAATTTTGAAAAAGGGATTGCAGACAAATGTAAAACAGAACCAGGTCTATTCTATATATTCATAAACAACAAATTTCAGGTAAAGGATAATATTCAGAGGTTGAAAATGAGAAATAGACTCACAGAAATTGAAAAGGAATTGTGTGAAACATTAAATAAAAAGTTCCAAAGTGTGTTTGTACAAAATGAAATTTTCAAGGAACCAGACACAATAAGAATTCCAGAGAACAGCATAAAGCACATAGAGGTGTCTAGAGATGAAGTGGAGAAAATGCTCAAGGAGCTAAGTAAGAACAAAGCAGTTGGTCCAGATGGAGTTTCACCATGGGTTCTGAGAGAATGTGCACCTGAACTCAGCATTCCACTTCAACTGATTTTTCAGGCATCCCTGTGTAAAGGAGTTGTAGCTGATGTGTGGAAAAAGGCTAACATAGTCCCAATCTACAAAAGTGGCAGCAGGGAAGACCCACTTAATTATAGACTTGAATCATTGACTAGTGTAATAGTCAAAATATTAAAAAAAATAATTAAAACTAAATGGGTAGAACACCCGGAGAAAAACGATACAATATCAGACAGACAGTATGGTTTTCGATCTGGAAGATCCTGTGTAACGAATTTACTCAGTTTCTATGATCGAGCCACAGAGATTTTACAGGAAAGAGATGGTTAGGAATACAGATGGAATACAGAATTATATGAACATGTTTGCTGATGATGCTAAGATAATAGGGAAGATAAGAAACCTAGAAGATTATCATGCCCTTCAAGAAGACCTGGACAAAATAAGTATATGGAGCACCACTTGGCAAATGGAATTTAATGTGAATAAATTCCATGTTATGGAATGTGGAATAGGAGAACATAGACCCCACACAACCTATAAATTATGTGAGAAATCTTTAAAGAATTCTGACAAAGAAAAGGATCTAGGGGTGGTTCTAGATAGAAAACTGTCACCTGAGGACCACATTAAGAACATTGTGCGAGGAGCCTATGCTACACTTTCTAACTTCAGAATTGCTTTTAAATACATGGATGGAGAAATACTAAAAAAATTGTTCACGACTTTTGTTAGACCAAAGCTAGAATATGGAGCGGTTGTATGGTGCCCATATCTTAAGAAGCACATCAACAAACTGGAAAAGGTGCAAAGACATGGTACCAAGTAGCTCCCAGAACTGAAGGACAAGAGCTACGAGGAGAGGTTAGAGGCATTAAATATGCAAAAACTAGAAGATAGAAGAAACAGGGGCGATATGATCACTATGTATAAAATAGTAACAGGAATCGATAAAATCGATAGGGAAGAATTCCTGAGACCAGGAACTTTAAGAACAAGAGGTCATGGATTTAAATTAACAAAACAAAGCTGCCGGAGAAATATAAAAAGTTTTCTTTTGCAAACAGTGGTAGACGGTTGGAACAAGCTAGGTGAGAAGGTGGTGGAGGCCAAGACCGTCAGTAGCTTCAAAGCGTTATATGACAGAGTGTTGGAAAGACGGGACACCACGAGCGTAGCTCTCATCCTGTAACTACATTTAGGTAATTACACACACACACACACACACACACACAGTGGGGGAAGTGGGGCCTCGTAGCCTGGTGGATAGCACGCAGGACTCGTAATTCTGTGGCGCGGGATCGATTCCCGCACGAGGCAGAAACAAATGGGCAAAGTTTCTTTCACCCTAAGTGCCCCTGTTACCTAGCAGTAAATAGGTACCTGGGAGTTAGTCAGCTGTCACGGGCTGCTTCCTGGGGTGTGTTTGTGTGTGTGGTGTGGGGAAAAAAAAGTAGTTAGTAAACAGTTGATTGACAGTTGAGAGGCGGGCCGAAAGAGCAAAGCTCAACCCCCGCAAAACACAACTAGTAAACACAACTAGTAAACACATACACACACACACACACACACACATCTGAAAAGCATCCCCTGCAAAATACTTGAAAGAATAATTAGGCTAAGAATTGTTGAGCACCTGGAGAGCATTGGGCTTGTAAACAAGCACCAACATGGGTTTTGGACAGGGAAATCATGCCTAACAAACCTTTTAGAATTCTAAGATAAAGTAACAAGGATAAGGGAGGACAGAGAAAGCTGGGCAGACTGCATATTTCTTGACTGCCAAAAGGCCTTTGATACAGTACCGCACATGAGACTGTTATACAAACTTGAGAGGCAAGCAGGAGTAAGCGGAAAGGCCCTAGCATGGGTAAGGAACTACCTAACAGGAAGGAGCCAAAGGATAATGGTACGGGGTGAGAAGTCGGACTGGCGAACAGTAACGAGTGGAGTACTGCAAGGATCGGTGCTGGGCCCAATCCTCTTTCTAATTTACGTAAATGATATGTTTACAGGAGTGGAATCGTACATGTCAATGTTTGCGGATGACGCAAAATTAATGAGAAGAGTTGTGACAAATGAGGAATGTAGGATCCTCCAAGAGGACTTAAACAGGTTGCAGAGATGGTCAGGGAAATGGCTACTGGAGTTCAACACGAGTAAATGTAAAGTTATGGAATGGGATCAGGTGATAGGCGACCAAAGGGACAGTATACAATGAAGGGGAACTGCCTACCTGTAACGATTCGAGAAAGAGACCTGGGAGTGGACGTAACACCTAAACTAACTCCTGAGGCACATATAAATAGGATAACGACAGCAGCGTACTCTACACTGGTGAAAATTAGAACTTCTTTGAGAAACCTAAATGAGGAGGCTTTTAGGGCGCTTTACACTGCCTACGTGAGACCAGTCTTAGAGTATGCCGCGCCATCATGGAGCCCCCACCTGAAGAAACATAAGGAAACTGGAGAAAGTTCAGAGGTTTGCGACGAGGCTTGTCCCTGAGTTACGAGGGATGGGATATGAAAAGCGTCTGAATGAACTGAACCTTATGACACTAGAGAAAAGAAGGGAGAGAGGAGATATGATATGGACATATAAAATACTCAGGGGAATTGACAAAGTGGAAATAGATGAAATGTTCACACGTAATAATAACAGAACGAGGGGACATGGGTGGAAACTGGAAACACAGATGAGTCACAGAGATGTTAGGAAGTTTTCTTTTAGCGTGAGAGTAGTGGAAAAATGGAATGCACTTGGGGAACAGGTTGTGGAAGCAAACACTATTCACACTTTTAAAATTAGGTATGATAGGGAAATGGGACAGGAGTCATTGCTGTAAACAACCGATGGCTGGAAAGGCGGGATCCAAGAGTCAATGCTCGATCCTGCAAGCACAAATAGGTGAGTACACGCACCAAAGGCTCTTTGAGCATCTGGAGGGAAATAACTTTGTAACGCACCACTAACATGGGTTCAGGGATGGTAAATCGTGCCTCACAGGTTTAATAGAATTCTATGACCAAACAACAAAAATTAGGCAGGAAAGAGAAGGGTGGGCCGACTGCATTTTCCTGGACTGCCAGAAAGCCTTTGACACAGTACCCCATAAAAGGCTGTTAAAAAAAGTTGGAGCAACAGGCAGGAGTGAAAGGGAAGGTGCTCCATTGGATGAGGGAGTACTTAAGCAAGAAGAAACAGCGAGTAACGGTGAGAGGGGAGACATCAGAGTGGCGAAATGTCACCAGCAGAGCCCCAAAGGGCTCAGTACTTGAACCCATCCTGTTTCTAATATATGTAAACGATCTTCCAGAGGGTATAGACTCATTCCTCTCAATGTTTGCTGATGATGCAAAAATTATGAGAAGAATCAAGACGGATGAAGATAGACAGAGACTACAGGATGACCTGGACAAACTGGAGGAATGGTCTAGAAAATGGCTGCTAAAGTTCAACTCAGGAAAGTGTAAGGTAATGAAATTAGACAAAGGGAGCAGGAGGCTGAACACAAAGTACCATCTGGGAGCTGAAATCCTGCCAGAGTCAGAGAGAATGATCTGGGGGTTGATATCACACCGAACCTGTCCCCAGAGGCTCACATCAAAAGGATATCATCAGCGGCATATGCTAGACTAGCCAACATAAGAACTGCCTTTAGAAACCTGTGTAAGAAATCGTTCAGGACCCTGTATACCACTTACGTCAGACCAATCCTGGAATATGCAGCTCCAGCCTGGAGTCCATACCTAGTTAAACACAAGACAGAGAAGATTCAGCAGTATGTCACCAGACTGGTCCCGGAACTGAGAGGTATGAGCTACGAGGAAAGGTTGAAGGAGCTGAACCTCACATCCCTGGAAAACAGAAGAGTAAGGGGAGATATGATAACCACCTACAAAATTCTCAGGGGAATTGAAAGGGTGGACAAAGACAAACTCTTCAGCACGGGTGGAACACGAACAAGGGGACACAGGTGAAACTTAGTACCCAGATGAGCCACAGAGACATTAGACAGTTTTTTTTTTAGTGTCAGAGTAGTTTGTAAATGGAATGCATTAGGTAGGGATGTGGTGGAAACAGACTCCATACACACTTTCAAATGTAGATATGATAGAGCCCAGTAAAATCAGGAATCTGTACACCAGTTGATTGACAGTTGAGGCGGGACCAAAGAGCCAGAGCTCAACCCCCGCTAGCACAAATTAGGTGAGCATGGAGAGGATGGAATCTCGCCATGGGTATTGAAAGAGTGTGCAGGAGCACTTTGCCTACCACTCTCCATAGTGTATAGTAGGTCACTGGAAACGGGGGACCTACCAGAAATATGGAAGACTGCTAATGTAGTACCAATATACAAAAAGGGTGACAGACAAGAGGCACTGAACTACAGGCCAGTGTCCTTAACTTGTTTACGATGCAAGGTGATGGAGAAGATTGTGAGAAAAAACCTAGTAACACATCTGGAGAGAAGAGACTTCGTGACAACCCATCAACATGGGTTCAGGGAGGGTAAATCTTGCCTTACAGGATTGATAGAATTCTACGATCAGGTGACAAAGATTAAACAAGAAAGAGAAGGGTGGGCGGACTGCATTTTTTTTTGGACTGTCGGAAAGCCTTTGACACAGTACCCCATAAAAGGTTGATGCATAAGTTGGAGAAACAGGCAGGAGTAACTGGTAGGGTGCTCCAGTGGATAAGGGAGTACCTAAACAATAGGAAGCAGAGAGTTACAGTGAGGGGTGACACCTCAGACTGGCGTGAAGTCACCAGTGGAGTCCCACAGGGCTCTGTACTTGGACCTATCCTGTTTCTGATATACGTAAATGATCTCCCAGAGGGTATAGACTCATTCCTCTCAATGTTTGCTGACGACGCCAAAATTATGAGAAGGATTAAGACAGAGGAGGACAGCTTGAGGCTTCATGAAGACCTGGACAAGCTGCAGGAATGGTCGAACAAATGGCTGTTAGAGTTTAATCCAAGCAAATGTAATGTAATGAAGATAGGGGTAGGAAGCAGGAGACCAGATACAAGGTATCACTTGGGAGATGAAATACTTCAAGAGTCCGAGAGAGAGAAAGACCTGGGGGTTGATATCACGCCAGACCTGTCCCCTGAAGCTCATATCAAGAGGATAACAGCAGCAGCATATGCCAGGTTGGCTAACATAAGAACGGCCTTTAGAAACTTGTGTAAGGAATCTTTCAGAACGTTATATACCACATATGTCAGACCAATCCTGGAGTATGCGTCACCAGCATGGAGTCCATATCTAGTCAAGCATAAGACTAAAATGGAAAAGGTTCAAAGGTTTGCCACCAGACTAGTACCCGAGCTGAGAGGTATGAGCTACGAGGAGAGACTTCGGGAATTAAACCTCACTTCGTTGGAAGACAGAAGACTTACGGGGGACATGATCACCACATTCAAGATCCTCAAGGGAATCGACAAGGTTGATAAAGACAGGCTGTTTAACACAAGGGGCACACGCACTAGGGGACACAGGTGGAAACTGAGTGCCCAAATGAGCCACAGAGATATTAGAAAGAACTTTTTTTAGTGTCAGAGTGGTTGACAAATGGAATGCATTAGGAAGTGATGTGGTGGAGGCTGACTCCATACACAGTTTCAAGTGTAGATATGATAGAACTCAATAGGCTCAGGAACCTGTACACCTGTTGATTGACAGTTGAAAGGCGGGACCAAAGAGCCAGAGCTCGACCCCCGCAAGCACAACTAGGTGAGTACAACTAGGTGAGTACACACACACACACACACACCACTCACACACACCACTCACACACACACACACACCACACACACACACACACACACACACACACACACACACACACACACACACACACACACACACACACACACACACACACACACACACACACACACACACACACACACACACACACACACACACCACTCACACACACACACACACACACACCACTCACACACACCACACACACACACACACACACACACACACACACACACACACACACACACACACACACACACACACACACACACACACACACACACACACACACACACACACACACACACACACACACACACACACACACACCACTCACACACACACACACACACCACTCACACACACCACACACACACACACACACAAAAACAACAGTAAAGGAACAGGTTATGAGATTAAGGATAGGGGCGGAAGGATTCACTACAAATGACAAGGAAGTGTGTGAGGAATTGAATAAGAAATTCCAGGAGGTCTTCACCTTAGAGCAAGGAGAAATTCCAGAGGTAAGAGAGGGAATAGCTAACTAGGAACCACTGGAAGAGTTTGAGATTACCAGCGAGGAAGTAAGGAAGTGTTTATTAGAGTTGGATGTGACAAAGGCTATAGGCTCAGATGGAATCTCCCCTTGGGTTCTAAAGGAAGGAGCAAGAGAACTGTGCCTACCACTCTCCATAGTGTATAACAAATCACTGGCAACAGGGGAACTGCCAGATATTTGGAAAGCAGCTAACGTAGTCCCGATATACAAGAAAGAGGATAGACAGGAGGCACTGAACTACAGGCCAGTGTCCCTACCCTGCATACCATGCAAGCTGATGGAGAAGATTGTACGAAAAAAACTAGTGGAACATCTGGAGCGAAGGAACTTTGTAACACAGCATCAACATGGGTTCAGGGATGGCAGGTCCTGCCTCACAGGGTTACTTGAATTCTACGACCAGGCAACAAAAATAAGGCAAGAAAGAGAAGGGTGGGCAGACTGCATATTTCTGGATTGTCAGAAAGCCTTTGATACAGTGCCACACAAGAGGCTAGTGCGAAAGTTGGAGATGCAGGCTGGAGTGAGAGGGAAGGTACTCCGGTGGATAGAGGAGTACCTAAACAACAGGAGACAACGAGTCTGTGTGAGGGGTGAGGTCTCAGATTGGCGAGACGTTACAAGTGGAGTCCCGCAGTGGTCAGTCCTTTGACCTATACTGTTTCTGATATATGTAAATGATCTCCCAGAGGGTATAGATTCGTCCCTCTCAATGTTTGCCGACGATGCAAAAATTATGAGGTGGATTGAAACAGAGGATGATAGTAGGAGGCTACAAGATGACCTGGATAGACTGAGTGAATGGTCCAACAAATGGCTGTTGAAGTTCAACCCGAGTAAATGCAAAGTAATGAAACTAGGCAGTGGAAACAGGAGGCCAGACACAGGATACAGAATAGGAGATTAAGTACTTAATGAAACAGACAGAGAGAAAGATCTAGGAGTTGATATCACACCAAACCTGTCTCCTGAAGCCCACATAAAGAGAATAACGTCTGCGGCATATGCGAGGCTGGCTAACATCAGAACAGCGTTCAGGAACCTGTGTAAGGAATCATTCAGAATCTTGTACACCACATATATAAGACCAATCCTGGAGTATGCGGCCCCAGCATGGAGCCCGTACCTTGTCAAGCACAAGACGAAGCTGGAAAAAGTCCAAAGGTATGCTACTAGACTAGTCCCAGAACTAAGAGGCATGAGTTATGAGGAAAGGCTGCGGGAAATGCACCTTACGACACTGGAAGACAGAAGAGTAAGGGGGGACATGATCACAACCTACAAATTCCTCAGGGGAATCGACCGGGTAAACAAGGATGAACTATTCAACACTGAAGGGACGCGAACAAGGGGACACAGGTGGAAGCTGAGTACCCAAATAAGCCACAGAGACATTAGAAAGAACTTTTTCAGTGTCAGAGTAGTTAGTAAATAGAATGCACTAGGAAGTGATGTGGTGGAGGCTGACTCCATGCACAGTTTCAAATGTAGATATGATAGAGCCCAGTAGGCTCAGGAATCTGTACACCTGTTGATTGACAGTTGAGAGGCGGGACCAAAGAGCCAGAGTTCAACCCCCGCAAGCACAATTAGGTGAGTACACACACACACACACACACACCACACACACACACACACCACATACACACACACACACACACACACACACACACACACACACACACACACACACACACACACACACACACACACACACACACACACACACACACACACACACCACACACACACACCACACACACACACCACACACACACCACA
This sequence comes from Procambarus clarkii, assembly GCF_040958095.1. Lineage (NCBI taxonomy): Eukaryota > Metazoa > Arthropoda > Malacostraca > Decapoda > Cambaridae > Procambarus > Procambarus clarkii. The sequence continues at coordinate 20,641,861 of NC_091185.1, forward strand.
CACACACACACACACCACACACACACACCACACACACCACACACACCACACACACACACACACCACACCACACACACACCACACCACACACACACACACACACACACACACACACACACACACACACACACACACACACACACACACACACACACACACACACACACACACACACACACACACACACACACACACACACACACCACACACACCACACACACACACACACACACACACACACCACACCACACACACACACACACACACACACACACACACACACACACACACACACACACACACACACACACACACACACACACACACACACACACACACACACACACACACACACACACACACACACCACACCACACACACCACACCACACACGCACCACACCACACACACACCACACCACACCACACACCACACACTCACACACACACACACACACACACACACACACACACACACACACACACACACACACACACACACACACACACACACACACACACACACACACACACACACACACACACACACACACACACATACACACACACACACGCGCGGCATTCAAAAACTTGTGTAAAGAATCATTCGTAACTTTCTATACCACATATGTCAGGCCAATCCTGGAGTATGCAGCCCCAGCATGGAGTCCATATCTAGTCAAGGATAAGACTAAACTGGAAAAGGTTCAGAGGTTTGCTACCAGACTAGTACCCGAGTTGAGAGGTATGAGCTACGAGGAGAGACTACGGGAATTAAACCTCACTTCGCTGGAAAACAGAAGAGTTAGGGGGATATGATCACCACAATCAAGATTCTGAAGGGAATTGATAGGGTAGATAAAGACAGGCTATTTAACACAAGGGGCACACGCACAAAGGGACACAGGTGGAAACTGAGTGCCCAAATGAGCCACAGAGATATTAGAAAGAACGTTTTTAGTGTCCGAGTGGTTGATAAATGGAATGCATTAGGAAGTGAAGTGGTGGAGGTTGACTCCATACACAGTTTCAAGTGTAGATATGATAGAGCCCAATAGGCTGAGGAACCTGTACACCTGTTGATTGACGGTTTAGAGGCGGGACCAAAGAGCCAGAGCTCAACCCCCACAAACACAAGTAGGTGAGTACACACACACACACACACACACACACACACACACACACACACACACACACACACACACACACACACACACACACACACACACACACACACACACACACACAGTATGTGCGGGGCGAGAAGTCGGACTGGCGTAGAGTAACAAGCGGGGTGCCTCAAGGATCGGTGCTGGGTCCCATACCATTCCTCATTCATGTAAATTGCTTGACTGCAGAAGTTGAGTCTTTTATGTTAATGTCTGCAGACGAAGCGAAACTAATGAAGGTTGTGACAGACGGGAATTGTAAGATTCTCCAAGATGACTTGAACAAGCTGTAGACCTAAACCCATCTGCTGGAGTTCAATACCAAGTAAGGTGATGGAAATGGGATCAGGAGCCCTTTCCTCCCCCTCCACTACCCCCACCCCCACCCCTCTCCCCCTCCTCCTGGCTGGGAAAAACAAGGAACTTGTTAACGCAACACGTCAAGGCTCTCACAAGGGGAGGGGAGGGAGGTGCGGGCGTACTGGAGCGCATCTTCACCCAGGATGAGGAAGGCATTGAGCCAGAGACCATTGTGTGTCTCACCTAGTTGTGCTTCCGGGGGAGTTGAGCTTTGGCTCTTTGGTCCCGCCTCTCGACCGTCAATCAACTAATGTACAGGTTCCTGAGCCTACTGGGCTCTTATCATATCTACACTTGAAGCTGTGTATGGAGTCAGCCTCCACCACATCACTTCCTAGTGCATTCCGTTTACGAACTACTCTGATACTGAAAAAGTTCTTTCAAATGTCCCTGTGGCTCATTTGAGCACTCAGTTTCCACTTGTGTCCCCTTGTGCGTGTGCCACCCGTGTTAAATAATCCATCATTGTCTACCCTGTCAATTCCCCTGAGAATTTTTTATGTGATGATCATGTCTCCCCTAGCTCTTCTGTCTTCCAGCGACGTGAGATGCAGTTCAAGTAGTCTGTCCTCATAACTCATGCCTCTTAGTTCTGGGACTAGTCTAGTGGCATACCTCTGAATTTTCTCCAGCTTCGTCTTGTGCTTGACTAGATACGGGCTCCATACTGGGGCAGCATACTCCAGGATTGGCCTTATATGTGACATACAAGGTTCTGAAGGATTCCTTACGCAAGTTTCTGAAGGCAGTTCTGATGTTAGCCAGCCTCGCATACGACGCCGATGTTATTCTTTTGATGTGGGCTTCGGGAGACAGGTTTGGTGTGATATCAACCCCTAGATTTTTCTCTCTGTCCGTTTCGTGAAGTATTTCATCTCCCATTCGGTATCCAGTGACTGGCCTCCTAGTTCCTCCTCCTCCTAGTTTCATTACCTTACATATACTTGGGTTGTACTTTAGTAGCCATTCGGACCATTCCTTCAGTTTGTCTAGGTCATCTTGTAGCCTCATACTATCCTCCTCTATCTTGATCCTCTGCCTGGATCTGCCTACATGAAGGAACTAAGGGCAGTCGTCAGATTTTAAGGGGGATGAGAAAAATAGAGGGCAGACTACAGAAAAATAGAATCACATGAAAATAAGAGAATATCTGGGAAATGTGCAAGTGGGAGGAAGAATTTAAAGTGAATGAACTATCAGGGATAAGCGCCAAGTCATTACGACAATATAGCACTGGGAAGGGGTCAGGTTAAGGATTTGGGATGGGACGAGGAGGGAAAGGAATGGTGCCCAACCACTTGGACGGTCGGGGATTGAACGCCGTCCTGCATGAAGCCAGACCGGCGCTCTACCGTCCAGCCCAAGAGGTTGGGACAATTTAGAGTGAAGAGAGTCCAGGAGAGGATTCATAGAAGTAAAAAGGCAGAACAGTTACCCAAAAATATAGGCCAGCAATTCGGGAGAATAGACAAACCCCGAGGTTTAATAGACAATGCCAGGTAGCTCAAATGTAAAGCAGGAAGGAGTGGGACAACAAGTAGAGGTCAGAGGAGAACCGGAATAGATGCAACATAGGAACGAACACATTATCATAGGAACGAATTTTATTAACATAAGAGTACCAGAAAACTATGAGCATTACTTCCAAAGCAAACAAACATTCGAAGTTACCATATGGTTCCATAACATGGAAAATGACAGTGAAAGACAAAGTGACTACGTTATGCAGGAGGGAGAGTACATGCAGGAAATGACAAGGTAATTTGTTATGAACAAAATACCAGTTTTCACGGTGTGTGTGTGTGTGTGTGTGTGTGTGTGTGTGTGTGTGTGTGTGTGTGTGTGTGTGTGTGTGTGTGTGTGTGTGTGTGTGTGTGTGTGTGTGTGTGTGTGTGTGTGTGTGTGTACTCCTAGTGCTAGTAGAGGAGATAACTCTAGACGAGAGACTGACAACTATTGTAACTAATTAGACTAATAATGACAACTAGCATGCATGCATATTATATAACATGAATAATATTATATATATATATATATATATATATATATATATATATATATATATATATATATATATATATATATATATATATATATATATATATATATATATATATATATATATATATATATATATAATATGCATGTTAGAAGAAGCCGCACGAGCCCTCGATATACCTCTGGCTAGCTCTGATCTTCGATGATTTGGTTACTAAGGAAGACTTTCCCAGTTGCTGGAAAAAGGTAAATATGATGCCAACATTGAAGAAAGGCGATAGGTTGACATTTAACGACACAGACCAGTATCACCAATAAATATGTAAAGAAACACCAACATGATTTCGGGAAAGGAAATAATACCTAGCGAACCTCTGGAATTCTGTGATAAAGTAATGAAAGAGGATTGGACAGAGTAGGTGTTGCAGATTGTGTTTGTATACAGTAAATGACACAGTTGAACGCAGAGACAACTACACAAAGGGAGAGAGTGGAGCAGCAGTTACAGGAAGGAAGGAAGGAACTATCAGGGGGGAAAGCGCCAAGCCATTACAACTATATAGCACTTGAAAGGGGTCAGGATTAGGATTTGGGATGGGATGGGAGGCAGGAATGTGTCCAACCACTTGGACGGTCGGGGATTGAACGCTGACCTGCATGACACAAGATAAAAAAAATGTTGCTTTGTCCCTTGCAGTGTATAAATCGCAGGTAGAAACAAAAAAAAAACAAATAAATAATTAATTAAAACAATTTACTGAAGTATTAATGAACAAAAATGGCACCTGAGAACGCTTGGCTATCATATATTGCAAAAGTGAACAAAATAGTATGAAAATTATAACAAGAATTAGCTGTGCAAAAAATACTATTAAAATAATAAATGAGTAAATAGTTGTGTGCTGAAGACATTCACAATACCAGTGCAGCATTCATACATGTTGCAGTGGTAAAGACTCAGCACACGCCGTAGGCTGAGGTCAGAAGACGTTGCAGGAGGCTAAGGTGACCCAAGAGCACTAAGAGAGAGAGGCTGTCTCCCTAGGGTGGCGGTGCCCTCTAGCCCGGAGGTGACGACATCATCGCCGGTGTCAACGCAAGTTGGTAACAATCTCTGGTAGCAAACTACTAGTTTACGGCTGGCAACATCTTTGTGTAGAAGCTTTACAACTGATAGTTGAAGGCGGGCTAACTGCCTGTTTGCGAAGACAAACTACCAGTTAGCAGAGGCACCTCTGCCTGCCTGGGAGCCATACCAGGACCTGGGGGTTATGGAGTGGTGGAGCGTGTGGAACGTCTGAGGACTCATCGTGGTCGTCATAGAGGTGTACTTCCAGTATGAAGACAGGGGAGGTGAGTGGAAAGGCACTTCCACTGTTATGCAGGAGATGAAATAATAAGCCAAGTTTTCCTGAATTTATATATATTTTCACATTTTTTTCTTATGAAATGATAAAGCAATTCATTTCATTATGTATGAATTCATTTTTATTAATTTGAGTTAAAACTAACGTAAATATATGACCAAACCTAACCTACCCTACCTAACCTAACCTATCTTAAACTAATCTAAACTTACATAACTAAGTCAATATCTTCTTAATATAATATAATAATAATAATTCAAATATACCAATTGGAAACAATTATTTGATTTTTTTGAAAAAAAATCCCTCGGCCTATTAGACAAATGGGGCCTTGCATAATAAGCCGAGAAGTGCATTCTGGCTACTAGGGAAGAAATATGTTTATATGTATATATTAGTGTATTTTGGTAGCAATCCTTCTTGCAAACGTGTGTTTTTTAATATAACCGAATGGGTAAGATTAAAGATTCTAACACGAATCTTCTCAATATTTCGTTTTTTTCACTGTCGAGGGAAGTTGAAAAATTAACTCTCCGAAGTCCATTCCTACACTTTATTATAGTATGACGCCAGGGGGATGCATTTCTCAAGGTACACATTACATTTTCAAAGGCAGTTTTACCGTGTTGTTGTTTAAGATTCAACTACTGAGAGCAAAAAGTTCCAAGTAGCACGGGCTATGGTGAGCTCGTAGTGGACTTACTAGTACAGGAGCAGGCTGTAACTTGGTTTTACCGTGTTTAACATCGGATTATATACTCTTTGGGTGAGGTGGTGGATGAATGCCATAACAAGAGGGGGTATTAATGCATATATGAATGAATAAATGGATCAAGGGGAACCATGAATGAATGGATCAAGGGGAACCATGAATAAATGGATCAGGTGGTATTAGTAGAGTCATTGAATGCTGTGTTTGCGTTGGCTATGAATCTTGAAGGGGGTAGAATGTAAATATGTGTTAGCTGGTTGTTGATTGCTGAACTGGAGTTCTTAATATATAGTGCCTCGCTGATGTCCAATCTCCTGCTGTCGTTATATCTGTCGATTATTTCAGTGTTGATTGTCAAGATGTCTCTGGTGATGATCTGGTTGTGTGTGGAGATTACATGTTCCTTAATGGAGCCCTGTTGTTTGTGCATTGCTAATTGCCTAGAGAGAGATTTTGTTGTCTTGCCTATATACTGAGATCGTTTGAGCTGACAGTCCACAAGTGGGGGTGTGAATGCACAGACGACGTTGGTCTCCCTTAAGGCTCTTTTTTTGTGTTGCTTGTTAATATTCAAGCACCAGGCAACAAAGAAATTATCGACAGATACAACTACAATAGGAGACTCGACATCAGCGAGGCCCTACACATCAAAATGTCAAACCAACAATCAACAACCAATTAACACATAATTTTATAATATATATGTATTATATATATATAATATATATATAATATATATATAATATATATATAATATATATATATTGTTGGGGATTCACCTCTTCTCTACCCTTACTCCGGGGTGAGCAATTGTTATGCTCGAGGTCGCTCACCATAGCCCTGCGGGTCTTCACTCGATCCTCATGGCGCCACTGCACGCCAGGAGAGTCTCCCAGTCAATCTCAACGGCCTCTGATTAAGAAAGAGTGGGAACACGACTCGTTCACTTGACTGTCATGTGCCCTCCCCAACAATAGGGCTCTACGGTTAACCACAAGGTCGCCAACTGGTGTTTTAGGTGGCCAGTAACACCATCAGTGGACTGGTGGAATTAGTGGTAGCCTTGGCAAGGTCACACTCAAAAGATCAGGAATCAGGCAGGTACTTATTGTTATCACTCTATGCTTACCAGTATAATATAGCCACAAGATCAATGGAGGGGATGATATAAACACAAAGATAGTTTTGTATTTTACTTAAAATGCATGAAAGATATCACGAGGCCAAACAATGATGTATAAATCAACTGATCCTGGCAGCGGCCGGTAATTCCCACGGTAAGTATGCACTCACTAGGTGGCAACACCTCCCCTCCTCATCAAGTGTCAAGAACAGCTGATCACCTAGCCCCCGCGCGAAAGCTTTGCTTGTTTTCTAGATTCACGCGCGCTGTTTCTTTAAATTCTCCAATATTACTAGAAACTCGCACACTCGATATTGGCACAAATAGACCGTATTACTTAGTTACACTGTACTCAGGCTCAAACAGTCTTTTCTACAATCAATGCTACAATGACTCACTGTAATGGCTTTACATTGTTCTTCACTCAACAATATATTATGAACTATTAACACTGGAGTTTTCAGTACTTTCTCTCGTGGGCGATAACACAATAATTCACTGTACTCACAAATGACTAATCACTGCATGAACATAGCATATATAATGTAGATACATCAAATATCAATACATGGAAAATAAATGGTTTCTGGGCACACAGCCTAACTTCCAAATACTGGCATAATATTATATATAATTTACCACTATATGTTCATATCAAAATCTATAGAAAGATATACACAACACAGTAAATTTATCACTTGTTCCTGGTGCCTGTACACACCAATAATCAACATGAATATTACAAGTACTCTTGATAGTACTGTCTAGCACACTGGTGCTTTACCGTGACATGGGTGAGACTTGCTCACGACATATAAAATCCTCAGGCTAGATAATATAGCCGAATAATATAGCTAACTAAAGGGGAATGGGGAGGGAACTAGAAATACCTACTTCACCCTATCCTCCGATGAGAGTCGAGATGTAGCTCCTGGTCCTCGTGTCGGGAACGCCCCCACACGACACGTCGTCGTGTCCTACCAGAGCCTCTCGTCGTCCCACCGTTTAGCGCGTCGTCTCCGTGCCTCTTCACTGCAGGTCCGTCCTCCTTCTTGACTTCTTGAAGGGTTGGAGTCGGTCTCCTGGCCGTCGTCTTCTCCCAGCAACGGCTGCCGCCTGTCACGAACTGGTGAACTGCCACAGACGTCACATACGTCACTGCACGGCTTCACTGCTTCTTGCACAGTACCTGACTGGAGCACTTGTTGCTCAAATAACCGTCAATTCCCTCTTCTGGTTCAACACATGAACTAGGGAAGACTTCTCAGAGTACTGGCGGACTTCAGGTGACGCGTAAATCCACGGGAGCGGGAAACAACTGTCCAACTGACAGGACCAATCGTCGCACGTCCGACCTCTTTGACGTGTCGTGTCTGACTCCTGGCGCCAGCTCGGCTCGCTGGCCGGACCCCCTTCCTTCGTGACGTCACTTTCGCCACGGGAGGTTTTCATTGGCTCCCGGTGCCACATTGCTGTCGGTGACCAATCCGGTGCCACTGACGTCACACGGTTTTGGCGGGAAATCAGGGAGGCAAGCGCCATCTTGGCTCCCTAAAGGGCCTATACCACAGGCCAAAATATTACTATCTCACAAATTTCTCGGCTCTCCGAGAACACTTCACTCTTTCCCATATATCAAATTGTAGCCTGCAACGTAGAGAACGCTTGGGAAAAGTAGACATGACTCTTACTGCAGGCTTGGGAGAATTATAAGGGGGGGAACTCCGTCACAATATATATATATATATATATATATATATATATATATATATATATATATATATATATATATATATATATATATATATATATATATATTGTTACGATAATCTCCTTCAAGAGAGATTTGGCCTGCTCTTTCCTATCATCATGTTACTTCTGTATATCTACAACATCTAGATACTACAAGCAAGTGCAATACATATTTAGTCAAATACGTTTTGCCAGGCACAAACGTATCAGACACTCGCTCTCCACCTCCCTCCCCCCCCCCCCACCATGGTCGCCGATCACCAAAGTACTATTTCTAGCCTGCCCTCTTCTGATTGGTGAATCGACGTCCGCATCACTGCACCTCTGCACCATCTACCTAGCCGATGTCTGGGCCTGCACCAGCCATTGGAGTTAGAATATCCTGTGCTTTCAAGCTGAAACAACCATCTGGTATACGCTCTGTGTATTAGTGGATGTTCTCAGCCAGTGCTTTATTCTCAGCACCTGTTAATTTCATTTTTGTCTTTATCCATTTTAGAGTAACGTCACCACTATTTTATTTTATGTTATTTTTTTATTTTATAACCTTGTTAGTTTGCACTGTACATAGCCAAGGAATTGTCTTATTCATAATTTGTTTTCAATTTAATTAAAGTTTCATTGTTCATATTATTTGTTTTGCCTTACTCTGCCACAGGACACAACAGCTACGAAGTCATCTCTTTTTTTTTTTTTTAAATGTGATAGGCATTGACACCAGCCATTGGGAGGACTGCCGAACACCTACACCTCTTTTTTTTCACTCACATTTAATGGGGGCCTGTCCTAGGAGCCTCACTCAGGTACTAGTACTAAAACATCAATTTGTGGTAAGTGTACTTGGCTTTGATACAGTTGCTTTTTTTGTATTTTCATTACTTTTAATAGTTATATGGTGCTGTGTATTTTGTGCATTCTGAGGGTAGCATATTGTGAGTGTTGGATAACTGTGGATTACGTGGTGACTGGAGGCCTCAGTCATTCTCATAATTGGTCATCCCTCCCTCAGTGAATACTCATGTATTCCACCTTTTTTGTCCCTAGGATATTTCTCAAATTACGGCAGATCATCATTTTGGTACACTGGTACTTTGATTTGTCTTCGGGCCAAAGCACCCTATCTTCTGCAATCCGACCACAGGAGAATACAGAGGGCCATAGTTCCTCTAGCACGGACTACGCTGTTGAGTTGGGACCTCAACAGCAGTTTTCGTCACCAGTTGACACTCGCACCCCTATACGTCGGTCAGAGATGATGATATTTACTCAGGTAGGGAATTAGCTTTCTTTTTTCAGAGCACAAGGAACGCTAATTCTGTAAGTATCATATAATTAAGTAGGAAAACCCTTGCTTCTGTCCTATAGAGACTCGGCAAGGTATCCCTACATCCCTACTTGGACTACCCTTTCACTTTTGAAACAATTACAAGTTTCATTTGTTTTAGAAACTATCGGTTTCATTTAGTAGGATTTTCTTACCCTTATTCTCTTACATTGAGTACCGGGTACAAGATTTCCTGCGATTTTGATTGACTAATCATTTACCATACTAATATTAACGTTAATTGTCAACGATTAAATTTCCACAGGATAGTTGCCAGTTGCCACGTCATCCTGTTACTGACACTGACAATATCACAAGTATATTCGTTGTACACTTATTTGCTATTTCAAAATGTTTCGTCTCTCAGCATTTCGTAGTGATCCAGCAAGTGAAGTAGGGAACTTAATTCGTGCCAAGAGGACCGAATTATAAACTCTTGCACACGAGTATCAACTAGATGCTCCCCCTGGAGCCAACAAAAATGACTTGCACAATATTATCTTGGATTACCTCTTAGATGAAGAAATTATAGACTCTGATGCCCACGAAAACTATTCTATTGCAGATAAACATGCTCTGGCAGCTATGAAGTTGAAGCTCGAACTAGCGAACATGGAGCGGGAACAACAAAAAGAAGCTCTCCAGATACAGGAACGAGAGGCTGCCCTAAAGCGTGACCAACTGCAAGAACAAGCTGCATATGAGAAAGAAGCTCTACAACGAAGAGAACGAGAGGCTGACCTAAGGAAGGAAGAACAGGAACGCGAGGTGGCCCTAAAGGAACGCGAGATGGCCCTAAAGAAAGAAGAGGCGGCCCTACACCAAGAGCGTGAGCGGGTACAGCTTGAAACAAGAAAACGTCACCTGGAGATGCAACGTGAGCACGATAAGAAGCAAGCTGATATGGCTTTAGCATGTCGTCAACAAGAACTCACCTTGGAAACTACACACCACACTCAGCGCCAACAAGCTACCTCTAGTCACCCAGCAAGCTTCAATGTCTCCTATGCAAGTAAGTTAATGCCACCATTCGTTGAGACAGAGATAGACGTGTTTTTTACCACTTTTGATACCCTAGCTAAAAAACTTAGCTGGCCTGAAGATCAATGGTCTACCCTTCTCAGAGTGCATATCACAGGTAGAGCTGCGGTTACTCTCAGTACCTTAGCGACTGAGAATGACTACCAGACCCTGAAGCAGCTTTAGACGCCTACCTTCTCTCCACCGAAAGCTACAGACGAAAATTCCGTGATTATCTAAAGGCAAGTACCACTACCTTTTTAGAATTTGCCAATACAAAGAAAAGATATTTCATGAAATGGCTGGAAGCAGCACATGTCTCTACATTTTCAGAACTCGTCAATCTCATTCTAGTTGAGGAATTCTTTAGACGTGCTCCCCCCTCCATCCGTTTATATTTAGCAGACAAAGAAGAAACCGACTACATCAGATGTGCGAAGTCGGCTGACACCTACAGCCTCATACACCGGCTAACACCTGACCCACCTTCCAGTAAGAAGTCTTGGTATAGTTATGACAAAGTGAGTACCGATCAAGCGAGCTCTCAATTGTATTGTAAGTATTGCAAGCTCTATGGACATACCATAGATAAATGTTGAAAATCTTAATACAAAGGCTATAGTGAAACTCCTAAACCCAAACCGACTCCTCCTAAGTCCGGTAAGCCTGTGATGAATGTTGGTGTTCCTGTTAATGATCTTTCTCTTTTCAGCAAACACCTGTATCCTGGAACTGTCTCTGCCAACAGTACAGATTCGGAGGGACGTTTCAAATTGATGATCTTGAGGGACACAGCGGCTCTTCAGTCAATAATATTGAAATCGGCTGTGCCTAACATCACCTACACCGGGGAAACCGTCCTTATCACTGACGTCACTGCTACCACTCTGTATCCACTCGCCAGAGTCCACCTGGATTGTCCTTTCGTGACCGGTGAAGTCCAAGTTGCCATCAGGGAAAAGCCTTTTCCCATGTCTGGAGTGCAACTTCTCCGGGGCAATGACTTGGCCGAAGATCTGCAACCGTCCAACCTGATCATCATGGACAAACCCCAGGTGTGTGACTCTGTAGTGGACAACTCCATCTTAAAGTATGTTCCAACAGAGGTCCAAGAAAGTGATGAAGTTTCTCCTCCGGTTTTGGTGACCACCCGTGCACAAGCTGCACGCCCGCAACCAGCTGACACTATTGCAACTGCTGTCCCTAAAGACCCTCAGAACCTACCACCGAATCATACTATGTTGGAGTTCTGTAAGTTACAGAGGGAGGATCCTTCATTAACATCATTATTCTACCAGGCTGAGACTCAACCTGACAGTTCCTGGGTTCTTCCTAGAGAATCAGTTGCTCTACCGCTGGTACAGACCCAGTAAGCTGACGGAGGATGACGATTGGGCAAATGTCGAACAACTAGTGGTTCCCACCAGCCTACGGCCCGATATTCTACTCTTGGCCTACGGAGCACTTTCTCACTATGGTTTTAACAAAACCTATCACGGAATCGGACAAGACTACTACTGGCCAGGTATGGTTAAAGACGGCAAAAGTTACCTGGTTACCTGGTTGATGGGGTTCTGGGAGTTCTTCTACTCCCCAAGCCCGGCCCGAGGCCAGGCTCGACTTGTGAGAGTTTGGTCCACCAGGCTGTTACGGTGCAACAGTGTCATATATGTCAGTTGGCAGGGAAACCTAACATCCCGATTCCCAAAGCTCCTCTAATTCTCATCCTGGTGCCTGCGGAACCTTTCCACAGACTCATCATAGAGTGTGTTGGTCCTTTACCCCGGACCAGTTCTGGCAACGCTTATATACTAACCATCCTGTGTCCAACCACCAGGTTCCCCATAGCAATTCCTGTAAAGAACATTACGGCTGCTACTGTGGTGAAACAACTATTGAAGATCTTTACCCAATACGCATTTCCACGGGAGGTTCAAAGTGACTGGCACCAACTTCACCAGTGATCTCTTCAAGAAGACACTGGAAGAGTTCAACATCACTCAGGTATTGTCCAGCCCCTATCATCCTGCTTCACAGGGTTCTCTTGAGCGTAGTCATCAGAATATTAAAGCACTCCTAAAGAAATTTTGCAATGAAACCATGAAAGACCGGGATACACAGCTTGACATCATTATGTGTATTTTCAGAAGTCTCCCAAATGAGTCTCTAGGAGTATCTCCTTATGAGATGCTCTACGGACGTAAGTGCCGTACTCCTCTCAAAGCTTTTAAAGACTCTACGTAATGCCACCTTCAGTGACCCTCAGAATGTGCCCCAGTTTCTTCAAAACTTAAAGCACATTCTAGAGAGAGAACGTAAATTTGCTAATGACAATCTATTGAAAGCTCAAGAGAGGATGAAGACTCATTTTGACCAACGCAGCAAAATCATGAAATTTAAACCAGGAGACTTCGTGTTGGCATATTTTCCTATCCCAGGTTCTCCATTGCAAAATAAGTTTTCAGGACCCTACCGCATCAAGGAGTGCAGAAACAACCACAACTACGTTCTTGAGACTCCAGATAGGCGGCGGAGGACCCAGTTGTGCCACGTCAACCTCCTGAAGCAGTATAAAGGTATTCCCCCCACTGTGCTAATGTCACTCTCCACTTTCAAAGATCCATACCTCCACAGTGAGACCTTCCCTGCTTCTCATCTGGAAAGCTCTGACTCTAAGTACAATACAATACAATACAATTTTATTTAGGTAAGGTACATACATACAATAAATATTTACAAGGATTGTTTGACTTATAGGTAGAGCTAGTACATACAATGCCTAAAGCCACTATTACGCAAAGCGTTTCGGGCATTTCGGGGAGAGTCAGTGCCTTCCAACTCGGAATTCCTTAATGATCTTCCTACCTATTTACAGGACAGTAATAATGCTCCTCTGCTATGTTCTGATCCTATTCTCGCCTCTCCAGATATCACGAAGTCCTTCATCATTAATGTCGACGCCAGTGGTACCAGGATCGGGGGCGTCCTGAGGCAACAACGAGGTGAGGAGGTTCTTTCTGTTAGCTACTACAGCTACAAGCTGAAGCCTTACCAGAAGAACTACATCACTATCGAAGAGGAACTCCTCTCCATCGTCCTGAATCTGCAACATTTCAAACCTTACCTACAGGGGAATCGGTCAATTACCATCTACTCGGACCATAATCCCCTGCGGTTCCTACAACAGGCCCAATTCAGCAATCAACGTCTTCTATGCTGGGCTCTGTACTTGCAGAATTTTAATCTGGAAATCTTCTACATCAAAGGTTCGGACAACATCGTAGCCGACGCCCTCTCCAGAGTCTACGAGGTAGAGACAGCTACTCCTATCTCTACACCAGCTACTGAAGTAACCTAACCTGTAAGAGCAGGCTTCGGGGGAGAGCTGTTACGATAATCTCCTTCAAGAGAGATTTGGCCTGCTCTTTCCTATCATCATGTTACTTCAGTACATCTACAACATCTAGATACTACAAGCAAGTGTAGTACATATTTAGTCAAATACGTTTTGCCAGGCGCAAACGTATCAGACACCCGCTCTCCACCTCCCCCCTCCATCGTCGCCGATCACCAAACTACCAATTCCAGCCTGCCCGCTTCTGATTGGTGAATCGACGTCCGCATCACTGCACCTCAGCGCCATCTACCTAGCCGATGTCTGGGCCTGCACCAGCCATTGGAGTTAGAATATCCTGTGCTTTCAAGCTGAAACAACCATCTGGTATACGCGCTGTGTATTAGTGGATGTTCTCAGCCAGCGCTTTATTCTCAGCACCTGTTAATTTCATTTTTGTCTTTATCCATTTTAGAGTAACATCACCACTATTTTATTTTATGTTATTTTTTGATTTTATAACCTTGTTAGTTTGCACTGTACATAGCCAAGGAATTGTCTTATTCATAATTTGTTTTCAATTTAATTAAAGTTTCATTGTTCATACTATTTGTTTTGCTTGTTTTGCCTTACTTTGCCACAGGACACAACAGCTACGCAGTCATCTTTTTTTTTTAAATGTGATAGGCATTGACACCAGCCATTGGGAGGACTGTATATATATATATATATATATATATATATATATATATATATATATATATATATATATATATATATATATATATATATATATATATATATAAGTTTGTGAGGGTACCACCTCTGGTGCCAATGCGGGGACCCATAGCCTCGGAGAAGAAAATAAAAAGCATTCAGAGGAGACCTTGTGGTTTCTCACTGAACACTAATATTATCTTCTCCTACCTCCCCCATTCTTTTGTATGTACACATATATATTTGTTTTATTTGAACTTTGTTACAAAAAAGGAGTTACATATAGGGAACAAAGATGGTTATCATAGGTTGTCGAGTTCCTCCAGCTCCTCAGATGGTGGGCAGGAACCCTGAATGCAGTGCGCATTTCACCTCTGTATTGCCATGCTGAGGCACTGGAAAAGAAAGCTGGCAGCTCTAGGGTCCCTTGTTGTTTCAATGAGCCTAGAACCCAGTTCCTTCAAAAAACTGGTAGCACTTTTACCCCAGGCGCTGAGTGTCTCAGAAGCAATGGGGACAAAATTGTAGTGGTGATCCAGTTTTCTGTACTTACGGGATTTGGCTGCTTCCCTGTGGGTGGCAGCGCCACCTGGTTGTGCAACACTGAGGTTAATGTAGGTGTTAGCCAGGGTTGATACGCATGTGTAGTCTCATACCAACTGCTTGCCATTCTTCCAGGGGTTCACTGTGATACCATCCGGGAGACCAATAAGAGCATCAGAGTTACAGAGCGTTAGGTACTGGGGCTCTCTTTCAGCTGGGCATCCAGCTGTGGTGAGGCTCCTCTTGATGATGTCGTTAACTTCACTGTGCCTCGAGTGCCATCCCCCTGTGCTTTGGCAGAGTAGGCCATAGTGGCCGTACCTGTCAGCCACCACCTCGCCGCAAATACACCTATATCTGGTGTGGATTGGGGCAGCAAGGCAGAGGGCCACAGCAATTCGGAGGGTGTGTGGTGTGAGACGCGTGCCAGTTGCCGACATTGGGGTTGCTAACAGGAAATCCCGCTCATGTGGGGCTGCTACTGCTGTGAGGCGAGCAATGTCGTGTTGTGTTGTTGCAGCACCCAGTCACTCTGCAGCAACTTGATCTACAATGGGGCCATCGCAGCTGAATTGCTTGTGGGCTTTCGGGGATGGTGGTTGAGGTGATGGGCCTGCACGAGAGGCCCACTCTGTGGCACAACGTGTAAAATTGGGATCATGTACACCTGCCAGCTGATGTAAGTGGGCAGGTAGAATTTCCTTCACAAGGTCGTCGGATGCCGATAAGGAGGACAGGACGGCTGGAACAGCGATTTGCGTTGCTGTTCGAACTCGGAGGCCCCCAAGTCTTACGGGAAGAGAGTCTTGTTTCCACTGTAGGTCATCAAGAGAGAGGTTAAGGGCTTTTTCTAGCATTGATTTCAGTAACCGGTCATACTCACCTAGTTTTTGGCTACTGTAAGATGGTGAACACCTCAGAAAGTAGGTTAACCTGGGGAGGGACAGACATCTGGTGATGAGGTAGAGTGCTTCATGAGCATCAATATCCTCAATCCTCCCAGCCATCCTCTTAAGGTCGGTGATTTTCTTATCAAGGACCTCATCGGTGGTTTTCAACCCCAGGGGAGCTCCTAGGAGTTTGCTGTCTTCAGGTTTAGTTTTGTGGATATTTGGCAGAAGACCCTCTATTCTCTTTACGATGCTCTGGTTGAAACATATTATTTCACATTTAGAAGGGTTCAGGGTGAGGCCTAAAACTGCACCTTGCTCCTGGATTTTTCTGATGTCCTCCAGGAGGGAATCTTGGGAACCAGCTAGGGTACCATCATCCAAGAACCAGATGTTAAGCTCGCTGGACAGGACCTCTGGGACTTGTTTGATGACTTAGCAGAAAATGAGAGGAGTAAAGGGGTCACCCTGTTGGATGCCTTCTCGCGAGTCAATTTCATGTTCGCCAAAAAGTAACTTTAGATCCATACTGTAGCATGAATGTACAAAAGGGTAGAGGGAAGGGAAATGACTATGAACCGCACGGAGTACAGCATCCCTCTGCACCAAATTGAAGGGATTTTTTAAATCTAGCTTGATAAGGGCCTTTTCGTCTGTGATGTTGGCTATATATATATATATATATATATATATATATATATATATATATATATATATATATATATATATATATATATATATATGCGAACAAGCCTGAATGGTCCCCAGGACAATATGCAACTGAAAACTCACACCCCAGAAGTGACTCGAACCCATACTCCCAGAAGCAACGCAACTGGTATGTACAAGACGCCTTAATCCACTTGACCATCACGACCGGACATAATGAGGTGATAGCCGAGGCTATTTGAACCACCCCACCGCCGGCACTCGGAAAGTAATCTTGGGCATAGCATTTTACCAAATCACCTCATTCTTTGGGGCACACGTGAGGAACACAAATGCGGACAAGCCTGAATGGTCCCCAGGACAATATGCAACTGAAAACTCACACCCCAGAAGTGACTCGAACCCATACTCCCAGAAGCAACGCAACTGGTATGTACAAGACGCCTTAATCCACTTGACCATCACGACCATCACTTGACCATATATATAACATATATATGTTATATATATATATATATATATATATATATATATATATATATATATATATATATATATATATATATATGTATATAAATATATATATATATATATTTATATATATATATATAATATATATATAAATATATATATATATATATTTATATATATATATATATATATATATATATATATATATATATATATATATATATATATATATAAATATATATATATATATATATTTATATATATATATATATATATATATATATATATATATATATATATATATATATATATATATATATATATATATATATATATATATATATATATATATATATATATATATATATATATATATATATATATATATTATTATTATTAAATATGACCGAAAAAGTAAGATTAATAATTCTAACACGAATTTTCTCAATCTTTCGTACATTTCTTTTCACTGTTGGAGGTAATTCAAAAATCAATTCTCCAAAATTCATTTTTATTTCTAGTCTGATGCGACACATGAGAGTGTTTCGTAAAACTTATTACATTTTCAAAGACTTTACACATACACAACTGAATAGAACTTACATATCTCCGATTTGTTTATATCTACATTTGAGTGAGGTGGATGGGGTGAGGTGGTATTTAATAGGGTATTCATTTCATCAACACAAGACAGAACACGAAACAATGGGTATTGAAATGGAAGTGATTGTAGAAAGCCTATTGGTCCATATTTCTTGATGCTTCTATATTGGAGCGGAGTCATGAGGTGGGTAGAATATAGTTGTGTATTAATTGGCTGTTGATTGCTGGTGTTGACTTCTTAATGTGCAGTGCCTCGCAAACGTCAAGCCGTCAGCTATCGCTGTATCTATCGATGATTTCTGTGTTGTTTACTAGGATTTCTCTGGCGATGGTTTGGTTGTGGGAAGAGATTATATGTTCCTTAATGGAGCCCTGTTGCTTATGCATCGTTAAACGCCTAGAAAGAGATGTTGTTGTCTTGCCTATATACTGGGTTTTTTGGAGCTTACAGTCCCCAAGTGGGCATTTGAAGACATAGACGACGTTGGTCTCTTTTAAAGCGTTCTGCTTTGTGTCTGGAGAGTTTCTCATGAGTAGGCTGGCCGTTTTTCTGGTTTTATAGTAAATCGTCAGTTGTATCCTCTGATTTTTGTCTGTAGGGATAACGTTTCTATTAACAATATCTTTCAGGACCCTTTCCTCTGGTTTATGAGCTGTGGAAAAGAAGTTCCTGTAAAATAGTCTAATAGGGGGTATAGGTGTTGTGTTAGTTGTCTCTTCAGAGGTTGCATGGCGTTTCACTTTCCTTCTTATGATGTCTTCGACGAAACCATTGGAGAAGCCGTTGTTGACTAGGACCTGCCTTACCCTACAGAGTTCTTCGTCGACTTGTTTCCATTCTGAGCTGTGGCTGAGAGCACGGTCGACATATGCGTTAACAACACTTCTCTTGTACCTGTCTGGGCAGTTGCTGTTGGCATTTAGGCACATTCCTATGTTCGTTTCCTTAGTGTAGACTGCAGTGTGGAAACCTCCGCTCTTTTCTATGACTGTTATATCTAGAAAGGGCAGCTTCCCATCCTTTTCCATCTCGTAAGTGAAACGCAGCACGGAACTCTGCTCAAATGCCTCCTTCAGCTCCTGCAGATGTCTGACATCAGGTACCTGTTGTTACGGTGCCCTCTCCTATTTCTTTCGTTTACCGGCTTAAAGAGTCATATCAGCTCTCCCTACTGATTCTCTGAGGTTCAGGGAGTCTAATGATATATGTGGCGACCAGACCGGCTGCCAGTTAAGGGAAGGAAGTTATATTATAAGTTGTAAATAAAGGAAAATTTTCGCCCTGTTATAAAATGAAACAGTATCCCCTACGGCAGATATGACCTTTTGGAAGGGACATTAGCCGATCGCGGATTGGCCGATGTGGGTCGCGGGTGACCAATCAGGGCCCGCCATGACGTCACCGAGTGCCCCGGGCGGCGCCAACGTCAGTGTTGATCTGACCTTGGAAGCGACAGGACGCGCCTCGGTCTGCTCTCAAGGATTGGAGGCTCTGCAAGCCTTATTCAGTGGATTGAACTAGCCATCGCAGCCCACCATAGTTATTGGAGACCCTGCGCTTCTGGGAAGCAAAAGAGGAACCAAGTTCATTGAGCAGAGAAGTGCCAAACTTGGAAAATAGTCGGCGACGACGCTGGGCGGCGCCGCTGGCTGGACGTTGAGGTCTGGAAGGTGCGGCGGGCAGGCCTAGCTGTGACGGGTCACATCCACTGAGAATCTTGGAAGGACGACACCGTGCCTAGGACAAGGAGCAACGCCTTGTGGGAGAGGCGAGTGTGGGGAAAATAGTGATTGGCTCAGCGCCCATCGATGAACCAGGATTGGGGCAGCTGAATCTCAGGGATTGGAACGGCGACGACGCGAAGGCTTCACGACACCTGAGGACCTGTGGAACGTCCTGGATCGTCAAGGATCGACCCAAGGAAGCGTGGGAACCTCACACCATCGAGGGACAGGCGTCGTGAGCCAGGAATGTAAGGTAGATCATTTTCCCTCCCATTACCCCTTGTATGAGTAGGCTAGTTAGGCCACAATATTTACTTGTGTATGTGGCAGCAAGACTTTATTACTTTAATAGTAGAATAGGCTGCAAGGCAGCTTGTGTCCAGGACTGTCAGAGAGGACAGTGTGTATGGATGGCAGGACAGTGAAGAAGAGGCGCCGACGTGGTGAAGAGGCCCTCCTGTGAGAGTGTGAGACTCCTGTCTTTCTGCCCAGTTGAAGGAGTGTTGGAGGTCGTGGAAGAGGAGGCTGACGATCTCCAGACTCATTATCCATATTTCCATATTCATGTATTACTTGTAATTGTGTGTGTGTTCATGTAATTTGCATCAGTAAATTCACACATTTTATCACTGTGTTTAAGTGTGCCTCCATTTATGATAATTCTCTATGAGTATACACGAAGGTTATCATAGTACCACCTAGGGAACACTACGTTCT
Organism: Procambarus clarkii; assembly: GCF_040958095.1. Lineage (NCBI taxonomy): Eukaryota > Metazoa > Arthropoda > Malacostraca > Decapoda > Cambaridae > Procambarus > Procambarus clarkii. The sequence continues at coordinate 20,662,354 of NC_091185.1, forward strand.
CTATAGCAGTTCTTATTGCCTGGAGGGTGGTAAAGACAGCACAGACTTACATAAGAGTGTACCCTTAGCCATCCGATCAGTATCGGTGCCTGAATGGTGGTAACTATTAACGTAGTGGCTAGAGAGAGGTAAAGCCACACAGACCTTCCTGGGAGATTACCCTGGGCCAACAGTCTAGTAGCAGATCTATGGGAGTAGCAATCTTCTGGCTACAAACAATATATAATACACCCACTGAATTGCATTGCTGGGGTGCAGATATAATAACCCAGCTGGCGACCTTGCTAAGAAGAAGATAGAGAAGACAGGAGGGAAAGGAGTTCCTGCAACCTTTTTTTGTCTGGCAGGCAAGACTCAGGGAGGTTATGGTTATAAGGTAAGCCTGAGTCTTCCTTCACTCCCCCACGGGTCTAGGCCGGAACTGTTAACAGCAGTTTCCCCGTGTTCGACTGAAGGGCTTCCAGGGTGAATCAGTGGCACCCCTTTTGTGGTGGAAGCAAAGACCTGCGGAGGTGGGCATTGTTGGTCCTCTCCTGTGTGACCAGGGAGGCTCCGGTGAATCCCGGGAGTCGGAGGGGCTGAGTATTTGGGCCTTTTGAGCCCCTAGCAGCCGAGTGTTAGCAGAGCCCCGGACCACCCACCCCCACGTGACAGAGAACTGGCGACTTCACCAGGATTCGAACCCCGGTAGCCAAGAACTGGGAACTTCGCCAGGAAGCGCGGATCAAGCTACAGTGTGGCCCAAATATCAAGACAAGTGTTGCCAGGGAACTAATACAATGTGGCCAGTGAATTCCAGTACTGTTACTCAACCGGCTAAGGGACTGAAACGGTGAAATTAGTGCCTACTAACTTGTCTGTGCTGTCGTGTATGCTCAATGGTATAGAGATGGAGGAGGACAAAGTAAAGAAATTTATTGACACAAGGGACGAGAGAATTTTGGAGGAGTGTACCAAGGCCCAGCTCCAACAAGTGGCAAACCACTTTGGGATCAGGTTGAGGACGACTAAGGTAGCGGAGCGAAGGATAGAGATCATGGCACAGCTCACAGCTCGAGAGGAGGCGACGGGAGAGGAGCCATCTCAAGAGGAGCCGTCCCGAGGAGAGCCGTCGCAAGGTGAACCGTCCCGACTAGAGCCACCCCAAGCGCCTACCAGTGTGGAGAGAATTCACAGTGAACATGGGAGCAGTGGAAGGTCCAGCTGTAGTAAGAGGAGCCTGCAACTGGAAATAATGAAGATGCAACTGGAAGCCCAGCTGCGAAGAGAGGAGAGAGAAGCGCAAATGCAGCGAGAGGAGCGTGAGCGAGAGGCACGGCTGCAGCGAGAGGAGCGTGAGCGAGAAGCACGGCTGCAGCGAGAGGAGCGTGAGAGAGAAGCTCGGCTGCAGCGGGAAGAAGGAGAGAGACAACTGCGACTGGAGGAGATAAAGGCAAAGAAAGAATTCGAATTGCGTCGCGTTGAGAGTGGTCTGCCCTCACTACCTGCACGGCGGGATGACCTCAAGGTAAGGGAACGTGACTTACCTACGTTCGAACCACAGGAAGCTGAGGCGTTCTTCGAACACTTTGAACGGATAGCAACTCTTGAGGAGTGGCCAGAAGATGATTGGGCTGCTCTGGTCCAGGGCAGGTTGACTGGTGAGGCCCTGGAAGCCTATAACATGCTGGACCTAGAGGAGTGTACTAGTTACGACGCGATTAAGAATGCGGTGCTCCACTCATTCCGGCTGACTCCGGAGCTGTACCGGAAGCGGTTCAGAGAGTATACAAGAGCGTCGGGAAAGACTTACGCCGAGACCGCCAGGGATATGGAACTGAAATTCCTACGATGGTTGAAGGCGGAGGAAGCGGAGTCGGTGGATGATATCAAACGACTGATAGTGATGGAGAAGTTCATGTCGGTGCTCCATCCTGAGTTGCGAGTAAGGTTGAGAGAAGCAGGTATTAAGGACCTGAAGGCTGCAGCGGACCGAGCCGACATGCTGGAGGAGGCACTACATCTCAGGAGGGAGGGGCCACCCAGACACTCGCCTTACCCCAGGTCGGGAGGGAACCTTAGGAGTTCAGGAGGAGCGAGGACGAGTGGGGACTCTCCCAAGAGTAGTGTGCCCGATGAAGTGACGCGGTTCAAGAGCTCAAGAGACGCGGGGAGGAAGCCCCAAGCTGTGAGCAGTGGACCTAACTCGGGAGCGAGTGCTGCAGTTCCGGATACGACGACAGGGAGTCCAAGGAGGACCCAGGGGACGTCTGCAAGTGGTACCGCCAGAGTGACTAGCGAGTGGCCGCCCAGGGGAGGTGGCCGATGCTACAACTGTGGTGTGAGAGGACATTATGCCCGCGAGTGTGAGGAGCACCAAAGGAATGTAGGATTAATGTTGGAAGAGGAGAGAGTGTTTGTTCACACCCCATATTATAGTGGACCCAACGTGAATGGTTGGGAAATGAAGTTGGGTGAACATCCCTTCGTTTTCGGGGCCAACGTGAAGTTTGGAAAGTCAGACCCAGTGGAGGTTGCCGTGCTTCGAGATACGGGTGCTGACATAAGTATGGTGACCAGGAGTATTCTCCCCAAGGAATTTAATGATTCACCTGTGGGAGTGGTGAGGATACGCAATGTGGGGGAGGAATATAGGTTGCCACTTCACGAAGTACAGCTGATTGCCGACTGCGGAGTCGAGAAAGCTATCCGCCCGCACCGACAGGCGGTGGGGAGAGCCAATAGATGGAGGAAGAGGATGGGAAGGAGGATCGGAGGGGGACGAGGAAGAAGACACAGAAGACACGACAGACCGGGTAGAAGGAAGGGGAACCCCAGACAGAGGACCAGGAGGAGGATTCTTCGGGAGAGAACCCAAAGGAACAGAGGAGGGGGCAGTGGGCGCATCAGGGTCCAAGGCCCGGAAACGGTTGTGAGTCTGAGGAAGGCGGGAAGGACGAGGAGAGGAAGAGCGCAACACGCGAGCATAAGAGATATTAGCATAAGGCGGGAGCCGGCGAACCTGGCGCCTCGCCTCAGGAAAAGATAAACGCTCCCGGTGCTTCAGGTTGAGGACGGCTGCCTCAAGCTTGTAATGGACACACGCACGGGAGAAGGTAGGATGGGCCTCACCGCTGTTGAGGCAACGAGCCTGGGGAGAAGTGCACTCCGACTTAGAGTGACCTTCGCCACCACACAAAGGACAGAGAGAGACAGTCCCGGAGCAGCGGAGGGCACCATGCCCAAACCTCCAGCACTTGTTGCAGAGCCGAGGAGAAGGAATGTACTCCTGGACAGAGCACCTGGCACCAGCAAGAATGACAGAGGGTGGAAGGGTCCTACCATCAAAGGTAATCTTCACAACCCGGAGGGGTTGACGGCGACTACCACGAGGGGGACGAGTAAACGTGTCCACCTGGAGAATAGAATGGCCCTGGGCAGCGAGGATATGGCGAATATCGTCGTGGCAGTCGCGCAGGTCCCGAACACCGGTTGCAACATGGGGCGGGAGCAAAATAGTGCCAACACTGGCATTCAATTGAGCGTTCTTCGAGACCCGAACGGGGGTCTCGCCAAGGCAGGATAAGGCAGCCAAGCGGGAAGCAGCATCCTGAGAAGGAGCAGCAACGACACGTGTACCGAGACGAGTGGGGTTGAAAGTAATGGAGGCATCCACGGAATCAATGAGATGTCGATGAAGGGAGAAATCGTCAGGAGGCGCAGAATCAAGAGGGAGGAGATCAAAATATTTGGCCCACGAAGCGGGACCAAACAAGGCTTGATAGGTAGCAGAACTGGAAGGAATCGAGCGAGGGCGGCCGTGACGAGAACGGCGGTGAGAACTCCCAGAGAGAGAGGGGTTAAAAGGCGCAGTAGTTACAACTAGAGAAGGAGCCGCGCCAGGGGACGAGGTAGTCACCACTGGGGGCTTGGGGCTCGACCCAACCACAGAGGAGGGAGGGGAGCCAGGGGAAGGAGTCAGAGAGGCCAAAGGAGGAGCAAGGTCGGGGCCCAATGCAGCGGAGGCTACAGAGCCCGGTCTTCCAATACGGACCGACTCGGGGGCTTGGTCGCCCACCCCACGAGCCTGAAAAGGTAAGCCAGAAGCAGCCGAAACAGGGGTTATCATCTTGACGAAATTAAGGATTCACTCACGAATGAGCCCCCACACCCACCATGGAGCCACAATTAGAGGCAGGACACCCAACAAGAAGCTATCGCCGATCTTGTCGGGGCCTCCTAGGGGTGCGTCGTGAGTATACGCCCCACAAACGCCACCTTAAGAAACCGACAGTCCGTCGAGATCGGGTTCAGTGACGAAGTGGGGATTGACAATAAAAGGGTCCCCTCGCTCTCGACGTCGGGTACTGCAGTTCTACGGGTGCATGAGTATGCCTCCTCAAGCACCCGGGCGTCAAAATAGAAGAAGTCCATGGAAGAACCAGAACGAGCAAAAGGTCGGCAGGAAACGGCAAGCAGATAGGAGAAGAGGGGGGAGAAAAACGAAACAGAAGGAAAAGGAAAAGGTGCCCAGCAGAATTGGAGAGGACGGCAGCAGGAGCACAAGGCTAGAAAAGGACAGAGGACTGTCCTAAGGAGCATCACACTCCAGCAGCCGCCCACGAAGCCCCCACACGGCGACAACGAGCTGAGCGGGGAGGGGGAGGGAGTGCGCAAAATTAATTCTGTTCGAGATGGAGAATTTTATAACGCCACTATGAAATAAATGCTGGCAGCAAAGAAAGTTCAGTTATATAGTGTATTTTCTCAGGAGACTAAAGCTTCAATCGCTGAGCGGTTCATACGTACTTTAAAAGGTAAACTTTACAAGTTTATGACGGCGCACAACACTTTAAAATACATGCAGGCTCTACCAGATATTGTGAAAACATATAATTTAACCCCCCACAGAGGATTGAAGGGGAAGTCACCCACGGAGGTGCACGCTCTATCCTCGCCCAGCGAACACGTCAAACAATTTGATTTAATGTATAAAAGCCCGAGCAAATCAAAGAGAACTGTCATTCCTCGATTGAGTGTTGGTGATACAGTACGCATCACTCTATCTGATCGCATTTCCAAGTTTAAGAAAGGGTTTAAGCAGCAGAACACCCGAGAGATATTTACAGTTACACATATTGATCGGAGACAACACATCCCTTTATACTTTCTAAAAGATCTGAATGGGGAAGAAATTGATGGTGGCTTCTATAAACAAGAATTAACACCCACACATTTGCCTCGAACCTTTAATATTGAAAAGGTAGTGGGGCAACGCAGAGTCTCTGGCAAACTTCAGTATAAAGTTAGGTACGCAGGTTATGATCGGTCATTCGATCAATGGATTGATGCTGCTGAGATATTATATTTATAATGAAGAAGCCCTTAGTTTATAAATAAAAAGAATTGATCCAACTATTATCAAAACTTCAGTATTCCTTGAGAAAACAGTTGATTGAAAAATTGAAGAAACCACATATAAATTGTTTATCAGAAATTTTTAATAACTTTGTAAAAAAATTGCCTGTGCCTGACAACGTCGTTAAAAAGTTGAAAAAATATAAATTGCTTATTCGGTCACTAGCCTGTAAGAGACCTTCTGTGTCAACTAAGAAACAGATATTAACAAGCAAACGAGGAGGCAGTATTTTGCCAATTGCAGCTAGTTTAATTACACGGTTGTTCAGTAAGTAAAGTAAAATGAAAGCCTTTTATCTCGTACCGCGTAAAATAGTGGACAACCGGAAAGCTGTACACAGCCCTGCTTACCCCACTGTGAAAGTTGCTGCTCAACATCTTACTGTCAAACCACCTCCTCCACAGTTGCATACCAACCCTTCCTTAAAACATTTAATATATTTGAAATTGAAAGTGCGAGCTCATGAATATGCAAGATCCTTGCTAAACCATTATGATGCTACTGGAATCGTTCGTTGGGATCTGAATGGAAATGTATTGGCTCCAGTATCTGGCATACATATAATTAACCACATTATACATAAAATGACTGTGCTTAAATCTGTTTTTTTACCGGATAAACTCCCCATTGCTCAACTGTTTTTCACACTAACTTCTACACCACGAGATTTATTCCGTAATACTACGGCGAGCAGTCAAGTGTATGAGGCTCCGTCTGTTTAGATAAAGGTAACTGCAAAGATTGATCCTCATAGTAATAGGAATGCTTCCTATATCGTATATTAGCAGGTGAGTGTATATAAATGTGTATGTAATGTGTAACTAGCTTTACTAGGCAAAAAGCAGTCTAAGGAGATAAAGCGAGGGACACGCATGTGATATACGCCACCAGCGTATCTGATACGCATTTATTCCCAAATAACATCCCCGCATCGTTCAAAAATAGATTGTTTAACCACCTAGAATTAGATCCCAGGAGCAGTTATGAAATGTGTCTACAAAAATTACTCCTCCTCACTTCCCATTATGTTATTAAGCGTGATAATCCTGAGGCATATTTACGTGTAGGCGTTACGTATGAGAAAGTGGGCGTGGGGAGATACATGCATTCAAAGCATTTATTATCATCTGATGTTTTAGTACGGCATATATATATATATATATATATATATATATATATATATATATATATATATATATATATATATATATATATATATATGTCGTACCTAGTAGCCAGAACGCACTTCTCAACCTACTATGCAAGGCCCGATTTGCCTAATAAGCCAGGTTTTAGGGAATTAATATATTTTCTCTAATTTTTTTCTTAGGAAATGATAAAGCTACCCATTTCATTATGTATGAGGTCAATTTATTTTTATTGGAGTTAAAATTAACGTAGATATATGACCGAACCTAACCAACCCTACCTAACCTAACCTATCTTTATAGGTTAGGTTAGGTTAGGTAGCCGAAAAAGTTTAGTTAAGTTAGGTTAGGTAGGTTAGGTAGTCGAAAAAACATTAATTCATGAAAACTTGGGTTATTAGGCAAATCGGGCCTTGCATAGTAGGCTGAGAAGTGTGTTCTGGCTACTAGGTACGACATATATATATATATATATATATATATATATATATATATATATATATATATATATATATATATATATATATATATATATATATATATATATATATATATGTATATATAGTTGTGAATATAGTTGTGTTCCTCACGTGTGCCCCAAAGAATGAGGTGATTTGATAAAATGCTATGCCCAAGATTACCATCCGTATGCCGGCGGGGAAGTGGTTCAAATAGCTTCGGCTATCACTTCCTTTTGTCCGGTTGTGATGGTCAAGCGGATTAAGGCGTCCTGTAGTTACCAGTTGCGTTGCTCCTCGCAGTATGGGTTCGAGTCACTTCTGGGGTGTGAGTTTTCAGTCGCATATAGTCCCCATTTCCTGGGGACCATTCAGGCTTGTTCGCATTTGTGTTCCTCACGTGTGCCCCAAAGAATGAGGTGGTTTGATAAAATGCTATGCCCAAGATTACCATCCGAATGCCGGCGGGGAAGTGGTTCAAATAGCTTCAGCTATCACTTCCTTTTGTCCGGTCGTGATGGTCAAGCGGATTAAGGCGTCCTGTAGTTACCAGTTGCGTTGCTCCTGGGAGTATGGGTTCAAGTCACTTCTGGGGTGTGAGTTTTCAGTCGCATATAGTCCTGGGGACCATTCAGGCTTGTTCGCATATATATATATATATATATATATATATATATATATATATATATATATATATATATATATATATATATATATATATATATGTATATATATATATATATATATATATATATATATATATATATATATATATATATATATATATATATATATATATATATATATATATTGACGAGACCACACACTAGAAGTTGAAGGGACGACGACGTTTCGGTCCGTCCTGGACCATTCTCAAGTCGATTGTGATGAGGTCAGGTAGGGACAGGCAATAAATAGGCCAGAGAGAGCTGAGGAGGAAAGTAAGGTGTGGGGGATAGTAGTAATAATGAGAACTGGAGAAGGCCTATTGGCCCATACGAGGCAGCTCCTATTATAACTACCGAAGGAGATAGTAATAGGAATAAGAAGAGGATAGCAAGGGAGCGTAGGAGAAGACAATGCACAGAAAAAGGGAGAAGAGAGAAAGAAAAGGAAAGAGAAAAAGAAAGATAAATGGAAGGGGTAAGCTTATGTTAAATCACGTTTGTTAGAAAGATTAGAGCATTTGAGTATATACTGTGAAAGGGAAGAGTCCACAGCAACAAAGCCAGGACTCAAGTTCATGTTGGGTACATTGTGTATAAGAGCCGATTCTACAAGACGGCGTCTGTGTAGAGTAGAGGCAGGAAAGATTATTTTGGAGGAAGACCAATCAATGGGATGATTAGAATCCCTCACATGGCAGCAGAGAGCATTGTTAGTGTCTGCAGACTTAACACTTCTCTTGTGTTCTTTAAGTCTGTCATTCAGTGTACGGCCAGTTTCGCCAAAGTATTGGAGAGGACAAGATGAACAGGAAATAGAGCAGACACCAGCAGCATTAGAAGCAGGAGGAGCAGTGTGAACTAGATTACTACGAAGTGTGTTAGTTTGTCGAAAGGCGAGTTTAATGTCAAGAGGACGAAAGGTATTGGTAAAAGTTTTGAGTTCAGATATGAAGGGAAGGCATAGTACAGTGCTACTAGTGTTGGAAGCAGGTTTAGGATGAAAGAAATTTCGTTTAGCTTGAGAGTAGGCACAGTTGATGAAATGCAAAGGATAACCAAGGCGAGAGAATGATTTGTAGATAAAGGCAATTTCAGAATCAAGAAACTGAGGGTCGCTGATGCGTAAAGCGCGGAGGAAGAGAGAGACGAGGACACTTTTCTTAACAGAAGGAGGATGGTAGGAAAAGAAGTGAATGTACATGCCACTGTGCATGGGTTTACGGTAGACAGAGAAAGAGAACCCAGACACAGAGCTGTGAACATGAACATAAAGAAAAGCAAGGAGGGAATTAGATTCCCACTCAACTTTGAAATGGATAGAAGGAGCCAGATTGTTAAGAGAGGCGAGGAAAGGCTGGAAAAGATTAAGGTCATAAGGCCATAAAGCAAAAATGTCATCAACATAGCGAAGCCAGAGAGAGGGACGAGTATCAATAGAAGGAAGAAGAACAGTTTCGAAGTATTCCATGTAGAAATTAGCAAGAACAGGGGAGAGAGGGGAACCCATAGCGACACCGAAAGTTTGAGTGTAATATTTACCGTTTAAAGAGAAAAAGAAAAAGAGAAAGAAGTTGTTCAAATAGTGGTTCTTTCTCTTTCAACGGTAAATATTACACTCAAACTTTCGGTGTCGCTATGGGTTCCCCTCTCTCCCCTGTTCTTGCTAACGTAACGAAGGACACTACAGCCGAATTGAAAGCAAAGATTAACAGATTGAGCGAAACTGTGAACGCCAAGAAACCCGGACTCCACCTGCCAAAGATTATTGGGGAATACAAACCTGGGTATGCGTATGGAAATGTCAAGACACACAAGTCTGGAAACCCACTTCGGCCAATCATCAGCCAGATACCCACACCCACGTACAGACTGGCGAAGTGACTCAACGGCTTGCTGACTACTTATGTCCCTTGTGCCTTCAGCCTGAAGTCTCCAAAGGAATTTGTTGGCTTACTGCAAGGAACACAGGCCACAGGGATAAGAGCCTCGTTGGACGTAGAATCACTGTTTACCAACGTACCTGTGAATGAAACAATCGGGATGATAGCGGACAGAGTGTATCGTGATCCGGCCTGTACTCCTCTTGACATACCAGAAAACATTTCAAGGAAACTACTCCAAGCTTGTACTAAAGAGGCACCCTTCTTGAGCCCGGATGGGCAAATGTAAAAGCAAGTAGATGGGGTCACCATGGGTTCTTCCCTAGGTGTCCTGTTTGTGAACTTCTACATGGGTACCATCGAACAGAAGATCTTAGTCGACATGAACTTGAAACCGGCCATATACTGCAGGTATGTTGACGACATTTTTACACAGGTACCTGATGTCAGACATCTGCAGGAGCTGAAGGAGCCATTTGAGCGGAATTCTGTGTTGTGTTTCACTTTCGAGATGGAGAAGGATGGGAAGCTGCCTTTTCTAGAGGTAACAGTCATGAAAAGGAGCGGAGGTTTCCACACTGCAGTCTACACTAAGGAAACAAACATAGGAATGTGCCTGAATGCCAACAGTGACTGCCCAGACAGGTACAAGAGGAGTGTTGTTAACGCATATGTCGACCGTGCACTCAGGTACAGCTCAGGATGGAAGCAAGTCGATGAAGAACTCTGTAGGGTAAGGCAGGTCCTAGTCAACAACGGCTTTTCCAATTGTTTCGTTGAAGAAATCACAAAAAAGAAGGTGAAACGTCATGCAACCTCTGAAGAGACAACTAACACAACACCTATACCCCGTATTAGACTATTTTACAAGTACTTCTTTTCCACAGCTCATAAAAAGGAGGAAAGGGTCCTGAAAGATATTGTTAATAGGAACGTTATCCCTACAGACAAAAATCAGAAGTACAATTGAGGATTTACTATAAAACCAAAAAAACGGCCAATCTACTCATGAGAAACTCTCCAGACACAAAGCAGAAGGCTTTAAAAGAGACCAACGTTGTCTATGCCTTCAAATGCCCACTTGGGGACTGTAAGCCTCAAAGAACTCAGTATATAGGCAAGACAACAACATCTCTTTCCAGGCGATTAACGATGCATAAGCAACAGGGCTCCATTAAGGAACATATAATCTCTTCCCACAACCAAACCATGACTAAAGATGTCTTAACAAACAACTCAGAAATCATCGATAGCAGGTGGCTTGACATCTGCGAGGCACTACACATCATGGAGTCAACACTAGCAATCAACAGCCAATTAATGCACATCTATATTCTACCCACTTCAAGACTCCGCACCAATATAGAAGCATCAAGAAATATGGGCCAATAGGCCCTTTGCAGTTACTTCCATTCTTCCCTTTAATTTATCCAATTTATACCCAATGCACCGTGTTCTGTCTTGTGTTGAAAGTTTGCTCTGTCTTATGTTGAAAGTTTTGTTCACCTCATCCAAAACTGTTGTAATATATCACCTCACCCAAATGCGAGTATATTGTGGGGAAATCTGGCTCCAGTATAATACTAAGAAAATGTATAATTATATGAATGTAAAATAATGATAAATTCTAAGATAGCTCGAAGGACCAGAATGAGTAATTAAATAAGAAATCAGTGGCTTATAGATCTATGATTATAGGAATGAATTCTATTAATTAAGCAATGACTGTAAATTATATAATTCTAGAGCAAGCCTCCCATGACACATTTGGGGAGGTGGGTATTCTAAAAGATTAATCTATGTGGAACATATTATGCAATAATAATAATAAGTATAATATACACACACATAGATAATGAGTAAAAATATGTAATGCAAAATACTACTGCAATATGAAGATTAATAATGCATAAATGGCAGTATTAGACATCTATATATATATATATATATATATATATATAGGGGGGTACCACCACTGGTGTAATTATAGGGACCCACAGCCTCAGAGAAGGGAACACAGAGCACTCAGGGAAAAACTTGACATTTAACTCTGAATACGAAAGAGTGTTCACTTCTCCTACCACCCCCTTTTTTTTTTTATTATGATGTACACTTTATTATGCAAGGTTATACAGTTACATATCTGATTTTATACAAAAAATGAACATTAAGAGGACACAAGAAAAAGTTCGCTTCCTAGAGGCTGTAGATTTCCTCGAACTCCTCCGACGCCGGGCAGGAACCGAGGATGCAGCGGGCATTTCCCCTCTGGATCGCGACACTGAGGCGCTGAAAGAGAAAACTTGCTGCTCTAGGGTCTCTTGTGGTGTCAATGAGCTTGGAACCAAGATCCTTAAGAAACCTTCTTGCACTCTCACCCCATGGGCCTAGGGTCTCAGACCCTATTGGAACGAAATTGTACCTTTGATCTAATTGCCTGTACTTGACTGACTTTTGTTTTTCTCTGTGTGTCGCTGCGGCTCCTGCCGTGCCGGCAGAGAGGGTGATGTATGTCGTTGCCAGGGTGGATACGCAAGTATAGTCCCATGCTAACTGCCTGCCACCCTTCCACGGACGCAGTGTGATTCCGTCTGGTCGGCCGGCAAAGCTAATTATATAAATTATATAATTATATATAAGCTAATTATATAAATTATATAATTATATAAAAATAACTTCAATTAAATTGAGTTAAATTAATTTAAATTGATTTAATTGTAATTAATAAAATTGATAATTGAAATTTAATTATACCCCTCCCTCTCTCTATTCCTCCCTCCCTCCCTCTCTTCCTCCCTCCTTTCCGTCCCCCTGTTACCTGTGACACGAACCTATCCGTGTATCTTAGGGATTTTCGTGTATCTTATGTATGTCCGTGTATCTTATCTTATGGGATTTCGTAACCGTATTATGTTTAGGGTTATCCATGGGGTTCTGGGGTCCAGGAAGCCATTTGTGTCCCCTCAAATTGCCTCCCTTATCCTTATCCCCACCCACCTAGGTTCGAATCCCGTATCACACGGATTCACGGATCACACGGAAATGTATCCGTGTGATCAATCCGTGTGACTATCTATGCTTGTCTGTGATACACGGACATGTATCCAAGGATACACGAACACGTGTATCCATGGAGTTCTGGGTCCAGGAAGCCATTTGTGTCGACCCAAATTGCCTCCCTTCTCCCCACCTGAAATCCAGGTGAATTGAAAGACCTGCCCGAGGTCAGTGGATCCAGGTATCCGTCCGTGGGCCCCCGGATTTCAACCCTTCCCCACATTCCAAGGGATCAGTCAATCAATCTTCGGCTATCCAGAGAATCTATCGAAACTGATGCTCCTACAGGAGAGGACATCACAGAAATCTATCTGTGCCCTGTAGTTGCATCCGTTGCGACAGGCTCGAACGCAGGTCTATCCGGATTAGGAACATGTTCTATCCGACTAGGCCACGCTGGAGTTGCCATCTGAATAAAATTTGGCACCTGTATTTATACCTCGGAGCAAACAGGGTTAGTTAGTGTCTTTTTATAAACAATTGCAATGATTGACATGTGAAATTGTGAGTTTGTGTTGACAGTTAGAAAAAATTGCAGGGTTATTCGATGATGTTGCAGTCAAGTGAAGCAGTGTCATGAATGAATGAATAGAGGAGAATTTAGGCTAACTGACTGATATGTGAATGTTTAAACAGGTGTAATAATTAATATTTACTGGTGTATGTCCAAATGAGGCGAACGGTTTGGCTGGGTAAATTTAGCGTTATCGCCGCTAATTTCTCTGTTTGACACGGAGGAGGAGGGTGGGTAACACTGGGGGTGGAATGGGGGTAGGGATATGGCGGCCACCGTTAGGCGGAGGTTGTTGGTAGGGGGTGTCCAGAGGAGCTACCGTGGGTCATCCTGGGTTGTTGGGGGTGGGGGGTGGGGGAAGGGAGGGTTGGCAGTTAGGTATTTAAACTTAATTTTTTGAGATAGGTTATATATGGTGAGGTGTTTAGGAAGGAATAAGAAAAGTGTTTGTGACTGAGTTGAGTATATTAGTTACTGTGATTCATGTTAGAGAGAATGTAGGTGCTGAAAATGTTTAAAGATTTGTTAATGACTTCATTTGTTTAATATTGTATGAATTAACGGTAAGTGAACACTGGAGATTGATATTCAACAGCATATTGAGTGGAGAAGTTTTAGCAGGCAGGCAGGCAGGCAGGCAGGCAGGCAGGCAGGCAGAAAGAAAATGGAATGACAAATGGTTACAGACATTTTCTTCACAGATGGTAAAAACTATTATAATCACATGTACACATTTCAATGTGCGACATTCTTACACAAACACACACACACACACACACACACTCACAGGGTTGTGTGTGTCATCTAATCATCAACCTGTCACCTAATCAAACCTGAACTCCGTCACTTAAAACCTAATCTAACCAGTAACCCAAACTAACCTAAAACTGCATCATAGAGTTTACTCACACATACCAGCCAATTCTCCATTAAAGATAGTGCTTATAGCAACTATTTAGTCAAACCAACAACAAATGGAGTGTTTCTCCAAAATGAAAATGTTGGGATGCTATTGATCTCGCACAAATTCTATACAAATGCCACATACCTACCGGTAATTAAAGAACCAAAGCAAATCTCTTCTAAGCATAAATGGCCATGGCATAAATTCAAATAATTTAAAAGTAAAAATAATCTAAAATGGCCAAATATTTGATAATATTAATATTAGATAGTCTTAGATATTCTCACTTAGGCTTCATTTAGTCAACACATGTAAAATCACTGAGACGTGGAACAAGCAGTTTATATATACATATGTTAGGCTTATAACACCTATCCTACGAGGTCCAACTAGTGACTAACCCTCACTCACTGACCAGGATGCAAGTAACTCACTATTTACTTCTAGGTGAATAGAGGCATTGGGTGAAAGGAAACGCTACCAAAACGCTAAACGCTACCCTGTCCGACCGGGATTCGAACCCTTGATTGTGAGACGAGAAGGAACAAGTCATTCATTTTTGTGTACTCACCTACGTGTGAGTACACACATTGATCCAATTCATGATTTAATGCTAATAATTTAAAAATGTAATAATTTAATTTAATTTATAATTTAATGCACATTAATGCTCGATCCAGCAGGATAGAGTATTAATCTTGGAGTCTGTCCTTTTAGCCGTCGGTTGTTTAAAGCACTGACTTTACCAACTTAACCTAAACCTAAACCTAACGTAACCTATAAACTAAGCTAACCTAAAACTAATTGAAGTTAATGACCGTATTATTTTTAACCTATAGGTATCAAAGGTTTATAAAGGGAGGAACAAGGAACTAGTTAAGGAACAAGTTTAACTTTTATTTAATATAGTTTATTTTTTAAAATAATTTTCTTTAATATAGTTTACATTAATGTTATGAAGGTTTATGAACTTTAAAAAAAGGTTGGTTATATTAGGTTAGGTTAGGTTAGTTTAGGTTGGCTAGGTTGGTTAAACCCTAACTAACAACAGAAAATAAACTTCCCTCCTTCCCTCCCTAGATTTAAGCTCATTTAAATTAAGAGTAAAGATCTTAAAGATCTTAACTAAATTTACTCCAATTATATAACTCCAATTATATATATAACTATATATATCTATATTAACTATATAATCTAACTACATATCTAATTATATAAATTATATAATTATATAAAAATAACTCCAATTAAATTGAGTTAAATTAATTTAAATTGATTTAATTGTAATTAATAAAATTGATAATTGAAATTTAATTATACCCCTCCCTCTCTCTATTCCTCCCTCCCTCCCTCTCTTCCTCCCTCCTTTCCGTCCCCCTGTTACCTGTGACACGAACCTATCCGTGTATCTTAGGGATTTTCGTGTATCTTATGTATGTCCGTGTATCTTATCTTATGGGATTTCGTAACCGTATTATGTTTAGGGTTATCCATGGGGTTCTGGGGTCCAGGAAGCCATTTGTGTCCCCTCAAATTGCCTCCCTTATCCTTATCCCCACCCACCTAGGTTCGAATCCCGTATCACACGGATTCACGGATCACACGGAAATGTATCCGTGTGATCAATCCGTGTGACTATCTATGCTTGTCTGTGATACACGGACATGTATCCAAGGATACACGAACACGTGTATCCATGGAGTTCTGGGTCCAGGAAGCCATTTGTGTCGACCCAAATTGCCTCCCTTCTCCCCACCTGAAATCCAGGTGAATTGAAAGACCTGCCCGAGGTCAGTGGATCCAGGTATCCGTCCGTGGGCCCCCGGATTTCAACCCTTCCCCACATTCCAAGGGATCAGTCAATCAATCTTCGGCTATCCAGAGAATCTATCGAAACTGATGCTCCTACAGGAGAGGACATCACAGAAATCTATCTGTGCCCTGTAGTTGCATCCGTTGCGACAGGCTCGAACGCAGGTCTATCCGGATTAGGAACATGTTCTATCCGACTAGGCCACGCTGGAGTTGCCATCTGAATAAAATTTGGCACCTGTATTTATACCTCGGAGCAAACAGGGTTAGTTAGTGTCTTTTTATAAACAATTGCAATGATTGACATGTGAAATTGTGAGTTTGTGTTGACAGTTAGAAAAAATTGCAGGGTTATTCGATGATGTTGCAGTCAAGTGAAGCAGTGTCATGAATGAATGAATAGAGGAGAATTTAGGCTAACTGACTGATATGTGAATGTTTAAACAGGTGTAATAATTAATATTTACTGGTGTATGTCCAAATGAGGCGAACGGTTTGGCTGGGTAAATTTAGCGTTATCGCCGCTAATTTCTCTGTTTGACACGGAGGAGGAGGGTGGGTAACACTGGGGGTGGAATGGGGGTAGGGATATGGCGGCCACCGTTAGGCGGAGGTTGTTGGTAGGGGGTGTCCAGAGGAGCTACCGTGGGTCATCCTGGGTTGTTGGGGGTGGGGGGTGGGGGAAGGGAGGGTTGGCAGTTAGGTATTTAAACTTAATTTTTTGAGATAGGTTATATATGGTGAGGTGTTTAGGAAGGAATAAGAAAAGTGTTTGTGACTGAGTTGAGTATATTAGTTACTGTGATTCATGTTAGAAAGAATGTAGGTGCTGAAAATGTTTAAAGATTTGTTAATGACTTCATTTGTTTAATATTGTATGAATTAACGGTAAGTGAACACTGGAGATTGATATTCAACAGCATATTGAGTGGAGAAGTTTTAGCAGGCAGGCAGGCAGGCAGGCAGGCAGGCAGGCAGGCAGGCAGGCAGGCAGAAAGAAAATGGAATGACAAATGGTTACAGACATTTTCTTCACAGATGGTAAAAACTATTATAATCACATGTACACATTTCAATGTGCGACATTCTTACACAAACACACACACACACACACACACACACTCACAGGGTTGTGTGTGTCATCTAATCATCAACCTGTCACCTAATCAAACCTGAACTCCGTCACTTAAAACCTAATCTAACCAGTAACCCAAACTAACCTAAAACTGCATCATAGAGTTTACTCACACATACCAGCCAATTCTCCATTAAAGATAGTGCTTATAGCAACTATTTAGTCAAACCAACAACAAATGGAGTGTTTCTCCAAAATGAAAATGTTGGGATGCTATTGATCTCGCACAAATTCTATACAAATGCCACATACCTACCGGTAATTAAAGAACCAAAGCAAATCTCTTCTAAGCATAAATGGCCATGGCATAAATTCAAATAATTTAAAAGTAAAAATAATCTAAAATGGCCAAATATTTGATAATATTAATATTAGATAGTCTTAGATATTCTCTCTTAGGCTTCATTTAGTCAACACATGTAAAATCACTGAGTCGTGGAACAAGCAGTTTATATATACATATGTTAGGCTTATAACACCTATCCTACGAGGTCCAACTAGTGACTAACCCTCACTCACTGACCAGGATGCAAGTAACTCACTATTTACTTCTAGGTGAATAGAGGCATTGGGTGAAAGGAAACGCTACCAAAACGCTAAACGCTACCCTGTCCGACCAGGATTCGAACCCTTGATTGTGAGACGAGAAGGAACAAGTCATTCATTTTTGTGTACTCACCTACGTGTGAGTACACACATTGATCCAATTCATGATTTAATGCTAATAATTTAAAAATGTAATAATTTAATTTAATTTATAATTTAATGCACATTAATGCTCGATCCAGCAGGAAAGAGTATTAATCTTGGAGTCTGTCCTTTTAGCCGTCGGTTGTTTAAAGCACTGACTTTACCAACTTAACCTAAACCTAAACCTAACGTAACCTATAAACTAAGCTAACCTAAAACTAATTGAAGTTAATGACCGTATTATTTTTAACCTATAGGTATCAAAGGTTTATAAAGGGAGGAACAAGGAACTAGTTAAGGAACAAGTTTAACTTTTATTTAATATAGTTTATTTTTTAAAATAATTTTCTTTAATATAGTTTACATTAATGTTATGAAGGTTTATGAACTTTAAAAAAAGGTTGGTTATATTAGGTTAGGTTAGGTTAGTTTAGGTTGGCTAGGTTGGTTAAACCCTAACTAACAACAGAAAATAAACTTCCCTCCTTCCCTCCCTAGATTTAAACTCATTTAAATTAAGAGTAAAGATCTTAAAGATCTTAACTAAATTTACTCCAATTATATAACTCCAATTATATATATAACTATATATATCTATATTAACTATATAATCTAACTATATATCTAATTATATAAATTATATAATTATATAAAAATAACTCCAATTAAATTGAGTTAAATTAATTTAAATTGATTTAATTGTAATTAATAAAATTGATAATTGAAATTTAATTATACCCCTCCCTCTCTCTATTCCTCCCTCCCTCCCTCTCTTCCTCCCTCCTTTCCGTCCCCCTGTTACCTGTGACACGAACCTATCCGTGTATCTTAGGGATTTTCGTGTATCTTATGTATGTCCGTGTATCTTATCTTATGGGATTTCGTAACCGTATTATGTTTAGGGTTATCCATGGGGTTCTGGGGTCCAGGAAGCCATTTGTGTCCCCTCAAATTGCCTCCCTTATCCTTATCCCCACCCACCTAGGTTCGAATCCCGTATCACACGGATTCACGGATCACACGGAAATGTATCCGTGTGATCAATCCGTGTGACTATCTATGCTTGTCTGTGATACACGGACATGTATCCAAGGATACACGAACACGTGTATCCATGGAGTTCTGGGTCCAGGAAGCCATTTGTGTCGACCCAAATTGCCTCCCTTCTCCCCACCTGAAATCCAGGTGAATTGAAAGACCTGCCCGAGGTCAGTGGATCCAGGTATCCGTCCGTGGGCCCCCGGATTTCAACCCTTCCCCACATTCCAAGGGATCAGTCAATCAATCTTCGGCTATCCAGAGAATCTATCGAAACTGATGCTCCTACAGGAGAGGACATCACAGAAATCTGTCTGTGCCCTGTAGTTGCATCCGTTGCGACAGGCTCGAACGCAGGTCTATCCGGATTAGGAACATGTTCTATCCGACTAGGCCACGCTGGAGTTGCCATCTGAATAAAATTTGGCACCTGTATTTATACCTCGGAGCAAACAGGGTTAGTTAGTGTCTTTTTATAAACAATTGCAATGATTGACATGTGAAATTGTGAGTTTGTGTTGACAGTTAGAAAAAATTGCAGGGTTATTCGATGATGTTGCAGTCAAGTGAAGCAGTGTCATGAATGAATGAATAGAGGAGAATTTAGGCTAACTGACTGATATGTGAATGTTTAAACAGGTGTAATAATTAATATTTACTGGTGTATGTCCAAATGAGGCGAACGGTTTGGCTGGGTAAATTTAGCGTTATCGCCGCTAATTTCTCTGTTTGACACGGAGGAGGAGGGTGGGTAACACTGGGGGTGGAATGGGGGTAGGGATATGGCGGCCACCGTTAGGCGGAGGTTGTTGGTAGGGGGTGTCCAGAGGAGCTACCGTGGGTCATCCTGGGTTGTTGGGGGTGGGGGGTGGGGGAAGGGAGGGTTGGCAGTTAGGTATTTAAACTTAATTTTTTGAGATAGGTTATATATGGTGAGGTGTTTAGGAAGGAATAAGAAAAGTGTTTGTGACTGAGTTGAGTATATTAGTTACTGTGATTCATGTTAGAAAGAATGTAGGTGCTGAAAATGTTTAAAGATTTGTTAATGACTTCATTTGTTTAATATTGTATGAATTAACGGTAAGTGAACACTGGAGATTGATATTCAACAGCATATTGAGTGGAGAAGTTTTAGCAGGCAGGCAGGCAGGCAGGCAGGCAGGCAGGCAGGCAGGCAGGCAGGCAGGCAGGCAGAAAGAAAATGGAATGACAAATGGTTACAGACATTTTCTTCACAGATGGTAAAAACTATTATAATCACATGTACACATTTCAATGTGCGACATTCTTACACAAACACACACACACACACACACACACACACACACTCACAAGGTTGTGTGTGTCATCTAATCATCAACCTGTCACCTAATCAAACCTGAACTCCGTCACTTAAAACCTAATCTAACCAGTAACCCAAACTAACCTAAAACTGCATCATAGAGTTTACTCACACATACCAGCCAATTCTCCATTAAAGATAGTGCTTATAGCAACTATTTAGTCAAACCAACAACAAATGGAGTGTTTCTCCAAAATGAAAATGTTGGGATGCTATTGATCTCGCACAAATTCTATACAAATGCCACATACCTACCGGTAATTAAAGAACCAAAGCAAATCTCTTCTAAGCATAAATGGCCATGGCATAAATTCAAATAATTTAAAAGTAAAAATAATCTAAAATGGCCAAATATTTGATAATATTAATATTAGATAGTCTTAGATATTCTCTCTTAGGCTTCATTTAGTCAACACATGTAAAATCACTGAGTCGTGGAACAAGCAGTTTATATATACATATGTTAGGCTTATAACACCTATCCTACGAGGTCCAACTAGTGACTAACCCTCACTCACTGACCAGGATGCAAGTAACTCACTATTTACTTCTAGGTGAATAGAGGCATTGGGTGAAAGGAAACGCTACCAAAACGCTAAACGCTACCCTGTCCGACCGGGATTCGAACCCTTGATTGTGAGACGAGAAGGAACAAGTCATTCATTTTTGTGTACTCACCTACGTGTGAGTACACACATTGATCCAATTCATGATTTAATGCTAATAATTTAAAAATGTAATAATTTAATTTAATTTATAATTTAATGCACATTAATGCTCGATCCAGCAGGATAGAGTATTAATCTTGGAGTCTGTCCTTTTAGCCGTCGGTTGTTTAAAGCACTGACTTTACCAACTTAACACTAAACCTAAACCTAACGTAACCTATAAACTAAGCTAACCTAAAACTAATTGAAGTTAATGACCGTATTATTTTTAATCTATAGGTATCAAAGGTTTATAAAGGGAGGAACAAGGAACTAGTTAAGGAACAAGTTTAACTTTTATTTAATATAGTTTATTTTTTAAAATAATTTTCTTTAATATAGTTTACATTAATGTTATGAAGGTTTATGAACTTTAAAAAAAGGTTGGTTATATTAGGTTAGGTTAGGTTAGTTTAGGTTGGCTAGGTTGGTTAAACCCTAACTAACAACAGAAAATAAACTTCCCTCCTTCCCTCCCTAGATTTAAACTCATTTAAATTAAGAGTAAAGATCTTAAAGATCTTAACTAAATTTACTCCAATTATATAACTCCAATTATATATATAACTATATATATCTATATTAACTATATAATCTAACTATATATCTAATTATATAAATTATATAATTATATAAAAATAACTCCAATTAAATTGAGTTAAATTAATTTAAATTGATTTAATTGTAATTAATAAAATTGATAATTGAAATTTAATTATACCCCTCCCTCTCTTCCTCCCTCCTTTCCATCCCCCTGTTACCTGTGACACGAACCTATCCGTGTATCTTAGGGATTTTCGTGTATCTTATGTATGTCCGTGTATCTTATCTTATGGGATTTCGTAACCGTATTATGTTTAGGGTTATCCATGGGGTTCTGGGGTCCAGGAAGCCATTTGTGTCCCCTCAAATTGCCTCCCTTATCCTTATCCCCACCCACCTAGGTTCGAATCCCGTATCACACGGATTCACGGATCACACGGAAATGTATCCGTGTGATCAATCCGTGTGACTATCTATGCTTGTCTGTGATACACGGACATGTATCCAAGGATACACGAACACGTGTATCCATGGAGTTCTGGGTCCAGGAAGCCATTTGTGTCGACCCAAATTGCCTCCCTTCTCCCCACCTGAAATCCAGGTGAATTGAAAGACCTGCCCGAGGTCAGTGGATCCAGGTATCCGTCCGTGGGCCCCCGGATTTCAACCCTTCCCCACATTCCAAGGGATCAGTCAATCAATCTTCGGCTATCCAGAGAATCTATCGAAACTGATGCTCCTACAGGAGAGGACATCACAGAAATCTATCTGTGCCCTGTAGTTGCATCCGTTGCGACAGGCTCGAACGCAGGTCTATCCGGATTAGGAACATGTTCTATCCGACTAGGCCACGCTGGAGTTGCCATCTGAATAAAATTTGGCACCTGTATTTATACCTCGGAGCAAACAGGGTTAGTTAGTGTCTTTTTATAAACAATTGCAATGATTGACATGTGAAATTGTGAGTTTGTGTTGACAGTTAGAAAAAATTGCAGGGTTATTCGATGATGTTGCAGTCAAGTGAAGCAGTGTCATGAATGAATGAATAGAGGAGAATTTAGGCTAACTGACTGATATGTGAATGTTTAAACAGGTGTAATAATTAATATTTACTGGTGTATGTCCAAATGAGGCGAACGGTTTGGCTGGGTAAATTTAGCGTTATCGCCGCTAATTTCTCTGTTTGACACGGAGGAGGAGGGTGGGTAACACTGGGGGTGGAATGGGGGTAGGGATATGGCGGCCACCGTTAGGCGGAGGTTGTTGGTAGGGGGTGTCCAGAGGAGCTACCGTGGGTCATCCTGGGTTGTTGGGGGTGGGGGGTGGGGGAAGGGAGGGTTGGCAGTTAGGTATTTAAACTTAATTTTTTGAGATAGGTTATATATGGTGAGGTGTTTAGGAAGGAATAAGAAAAGTGTTTGTGACTGAGTTGAGTATATTAGTTACTGTGATTCATGTTAGAAAGAATGTAGGTGCTGAAAATGTTTAAAGATTTGTTAATGACTTCATTTGTTTAATATTGTATGAATTAACGGTAAGTGAACACTGGAGATTGATATTCAACAGCATATTGAGTGGAGAAGTTTTAGCAGGCAGGCAGGCAGGCAGGCAGGCAGGCAGGCAGGCAGGCAGGCAGAAAGAAAATGGAATGACAAATGGTTACAGACATTTTCTTCACAGATGGTAAAAACTATTATAATCACATGTACACATTTCAATGTGCGACATTCTTACACAAACACACACACACACACACTCACAGGGTTGTGTGTGTCATCTAATCATCAACCTGTCACCTAATCAAACCTGAACTCCGTCACTTAAAACCTAATCTAACCAGTAACCCAAACTAACCTAAAACTGCATCATAGAGTTTACTCGCACATACCAGCCAATTCTCCATTAAAGATAGTGCTTATAGCAACTATTTAGTCAAACCAACAACAAATGGAGTGTTTCTCCAAAATGAAAATGTTGGGATGCTATTGATCTCGCACAAATTCTATACAAATGCCACATACCTACCGGTAATTAAAGAACCAAAGCAAATCTCTTCTAAGCATAAATGGCCATGGCATAAATTCAAATAATTTAAAAGTAAAAATAATCTAAAATGGCCAAATATTTGATAATATTAATATTAGATAGTCTTAGATATTCTCTCTTAGGCTTCATTTAGTCAACACATGTAAAATCACTGAGACGTGGAACAAGCAGTTTATATATACATATGTTAGGCTTATAACACCTATCCTACGAGGTCCAACTAGTGACTAACCCTCACTCACTGACCAGGATGCAAGTAACTCACTATTTACTTCTAGGTGAATAGAGGCATTGGGTGAAAGGAAACGCTACCAAAACGCTAAACGCTACCCTGTCCGACCGGGATTCGAACCCTTGATTGTGAGACGAGAAGGAACAAGTCATTCATTTTTGTGTACTCACCTACGTGTGAGTACACACATTGATCCAATTCATGATTTAATGCTAATAATTTAAAAATGTAATAATTTAATTTAATTTATAATTTAATGCACATTAATGCTCGATCCAGCAGGAAAGAGTATTAATCTTGGAGTCTGTCCTTTTAGCCGTCGGTTGTTTAAAGCACTGACTTTACCAACTTAACCTAAACCTAAACCTAACGTAACCTATAAACTAAGCTAACCTAAAACTAATTGAAGTTAATGACCGTATTATTTTTAACCTATAGGTATCAAAGGTTTATAAAGGGAGGAACAAGGAACTAGTTAAGGAACAAGTTTAACTTTTATTTAATATAGTTTATTTTTTAAAATAATTTTCTTTAATATAGTTTACATTAATGTTATGAAGGTTTATGAACTTTAAAAAAAGGTTGGTTATATTAGGTTAGGTTAGGTTAGTTTAGGTTGGCTAGGTTGGTTAAACCCTAACTAACAACAGAAAATAAACTTCCCTCCTTCCCTCCCTAGATTTAAACTCATTTAAATTAAGAGTAAAGATCTTAAAGATCTTAACTAAATTTACTCCAATTATATAACTCCAATTATATATATAACTATATATATCTATATTAACTATATAATCTAACTATATATCTAATTATATAAATTATATAATTATATAAAAATAACTCCAATTAAATTGAGTTAAATTAATTTAAATTGATTTAATTGTAATTAATAAAATTGATAATTGAAATTTAATTATACCCCTCCCTCCCTCTCTTCCTCCCTCCTTTCCGTCCCCCTGTTACCTGTGACACGAACCTATCCGTGTATCTTAGGGATTTTCGTGTATCTTATGTATGTCCGTGTATCTTATCTTATGGGATTTCGTAACCGTATTATGTTTAGGGTTATCCATGGGGTTCTGGGGTCCAGGAAGCCATTTGTGTCCCCTCAAATTGCCTCCCTTATCCTTATCCCCACCCACCTAGGTTCGAATCCCGTATCACACGGATTCACGGATCACACGGAAATGTATCCGTGTGATCAATCCGTGTGACTATCTATGCTTGTCTGTGATACACGGACATGTATCCAAGGATACACGAACACGTGTATCCATGGAGTTCTGGGTCCAGGAAGCCATTTGTGTCGACCCAAATTGCCTCCCTTCTCCCCACCTGAAATCCAGGTGAATTGAAAGACCTGCCCGAGGTCAGTGGATCCAGGTATCCGTCCGTGGGCCCCCGGATTTCAACCCTTCCCCACATTCCAAGGGATCAGTCAATCAATCTTCGGCTATCCAGAGAATCTATCGAAACTGATGCTCCTACAGGAGAGGACATCACAGAAATCTATCTGTGCCCTGTAGTTGCATCCGTTGCGACAGGCTCGAACGCAGGTCTATCCGGATTAGGAACATGTTCTATCCGACTAGGCCACGCTGGAGTTGCCATCTGAATAAAATTTGGCACCTGTATTTATACCTCGGAGCAAACAGGGTTAGTTAGTGTCTTTTTATAAACAATTGCAATGATTGACATGTGAAATTGTGAGTTTGTGTTGACAGTTAGAAAAAATTGCAGGGTTATTCGATGATGTTGCAGTCAAGTGAAGCAGTGTCATGAATGAATGAATAGAGGAGAATTTAGGCTAACTGACTGATATGTGAATGTTTAAACAGGTGTAATAATTAATATTTACTGGTGTATGTCCAAATGAGGCGAACGGTTTGGCTGGGTAAATTTAGCGTTATCGCCGCTAATTTCTCTGTTTGACACGGAGGAGGAGGGTGGGTAACACTGGGGGTGGAATGGGGGTAGGGATATGGCGGCCACCGTTAGGCGGAGGTTGTTGGTAGGGGGTGTCCAGAGGAGCTACCGTGGGTCATCCTGGGTTGTTGGGGGTGGGGGGTGGGGGAAGGGAGGGTTGGCAGTTAGGTATTTAAACTTAATTTTTTGAGATAGGTTATATATGGTGAGGTGTTTAGGAAGGAATAAGAAAAGTGTTTGTGACTGAGTTGAGTATATTAGTTACTGTGATTCATGTTAGAAAGAATGTAGGTGCTGAAAATGTTTAAAGATTTGTTAATGACTTCATTTGTTTAATATTGTATGAATTAACGGTAAGTGAACACTGGAGATTGATATTCAACAGCATATTGAGTGGAGAAGTTTTAGCAGGCAGGCAGGCAGGCAGGCAGGCTGGCAGGCAGGCAGGCAGGCAGGCAGGCAGAAAGAAAATGGAATGACAAATGGTTACAGACATTTTCTTCACAGATGGTAAAAACTATTATAATCACATGTACACATTTCAATGTGCGACATTCTTACACAAACACACACACACACACACACACACACTCACAGGGTTGTGTGTGTCATCTAATCATCAACCTGTCACCTAATCAAACCTGAACTCCGTCACTTAAAACCTAATCTAACCAGTAACCCAAACTAACCTAAAACTGCATCATAGAGTTTACTCACACATACCAGCCAATTCTCCATTAAAGATAGTGCTTATAGCAACTATTTAGTCAAACCAACAACAAATGGAGTGTTTCTCCAAAATGAAAATGTTGGGATGCTATTGATCTCGCACAAATTCTATACAAATGCCACATACCTACCGGTAATTAAAGAACCAAAGCAAATCTCTTCTAAGCATAAATGGCCATGGCATAAATTCAAATAATTTAAAAGTAAAAATAATCTAAAATGGCCAAATATTTGATAATATTAATATTAGATAGTCTTAGATATTCTCTCTTAGGCTTCATTTAGTCAACACATGTAAAATCACTGAGTCGTGGAACAAGCAGTTTATATATACATATGTTAGGCTTATAACACCTATCCTACGAGGTCCAACTAGTGACTAACCCTCACTCACTGACCAGGATGCAAGTAACTCACTATTTACTTCTAGGTGAATAGAGGCATTGGGTGAAAGGAAACGCTACCAAAACGCTAAACGCTACCCTGTCCGACCGGGATTCGAACCCTTGATTGTGAGACGAGAAGGAACAAGTCATTCATTTTTGTGTACTCACCTACGTGTGAGTACACACATTGATCCAATTCATGATTTAATGCTAATAATTTAAAAATGTAATAATTTAATTTAATTTATAATTTAATGCACATTAATGCTCGATCCAGCAGGAAAGAGTATTAATCTTGGAGTCTGTCCTTTTAGCCGTCAGTTGTTTAAAGCACTGACTTTACCAACTTAACCTAAACCTAAACCTAACGTAACCTATAAACTAAGCTAACCTAAAACTAATTGAAGTTAATGACCGTATTATTTTTAACCTATAGGTATCAAAGGTTTATAAAGGGAGGAACAAGGAACTAGTTAAGGAACAAGTTTAACTTTTATTTAATATAGTTTATTTTTTAAAATAATTTTCTTTAATATAGTTTACATTAATGTTATGAAGGTTTATGAACTTTAAAAAAAGGTTGGTTATATTAGGTTAGGTTAGGTTAGTTTAGGTTGGCTAGGTTGGTTAAACCCTAACTAACAACAGAAAATAAACTTCCCTCCTTCCCTCCCTAGATTTAAACTCATTTAAATTAAGAGTAAAGATCTTAAAGATCTTAACTAAATTTACTCCAATTATATAACTCCAATTATATATATAAACTATATATATCTATATTAACTATATAATCTAACTATATATCTAATTATATAAATTATATAATTATATAAAAATAACTCCAATTAAATTGAGTTAAATTAATTTAAATTGATTTAATTGTAATTAATAAAATTGATAATTGAAATTTAATTATACCCCTCCCTCTCTCTATTCCTCCCTCCCTCCCTCTCTTCCTCCCTCCTTTCCGTCCCCCTGTTACCTGTGACACGAACCTATCCGTGTATCTTAGGGATTTTCGTGTATCTTATGTATGTCCGTGTATCTTATCTTATGGGATTTCGTAACCGTATTATGTTTAGGGTTATCCATGGGGTTCTGGGGTCCAGGAAGCCATTTGTGTCC